>NC_136490.1:108294292-108384292 GCF_053919585.1 Euprymna scolopes
AAAGACTCAGGTTCAATTATTCATCTCCTTCGTATAACAAGAATCAATCTTGTTCGATGCCTGTCAGGTTATCTTAAAGTGTTCATATCTTTTTGTTGCCACAGTCTCTACATGCGTATTAGTCACTAATAATGTGACGCATTAAACTAGGATTATATTCTTTGATAAAAAAATAAAGGGTGTAAAGCCAGTTAAATTCTAAAAACAATAGAAAATAGACATCAATATCTCACTTGGTTCTGCTTTACTATTTCTCAATTTCTTTTGATCTCACTTTGTTTCTTTTTTCTAACAAGAAGTTTAATAATATAAATAATTTTAATACTGTATATAATTGGATGGCTCGATGTTTGTGCCTAATATCGTTCCACCGTATACATAATTTTAATATATCTACCTACTAAGAAACATATATAGTGATAAAAAAGAGAGGGTATATTAAATTTAAGCAGATTAGGTCAAACAGCATTTTATATTAGAGGTTAAGAGTTGTCGGCAAAACCATACACTCAAACATGTGACTTATTACGTGAACGTAAAATTAGGTCTAATGAGAATAATTCAAACTTATTTAAAAGAAGACATAAAACGATGTCAATACTAAGAAACATTTTGCCATGTATATTATGTAATTAAATATGCAGTAAAATAAATTCAGAAAAAAAACTTGTTTAATTCGGCTGTAGTATAATTATATTTTATATTTAGACACGATTTAACAGAGCATTTGTTTATTGTTTTCTAACATGTATTTGATTCTCTGAGCGGCGTAGTTCAGCTGTTGACCTACTTCACTTCTGAGTGAAATGACATTTTTATATCTAAACTATCTAATGACGCTGGGTAAAAAGAGCGGTTAAAGGGGATAAGTAAATGCCAATCGCATATGTATTACATAAAGGGAAACTGGAATTTTAGGGGGATTCATCGTTCCAGTAATCATAGAATCTACTGGGTTCATTAAAAATAAATTCTAAAAATCTGTTTGGATAATTTCTCACTTTGATCTCATTAGACATCCAGATAATTGTGCTTAATTGTAAAAATAAACGTTGTCGTGATCAGTCTAATAAAATTAAATTAAATCTGTAATTTCTCTTTGACCGTAGTTTTTTTTTTAATTTAAAATAAGGCATCCATTTATCTGAGAAGCCTAAGTTTAAACTCTCATTTTATGCTCCTATGTTGAGTTTCAATTCAAAATAGCATTTAATCTTGAAAACAACATAATGTTATTCTCATTTAAGTTAATCGTCTCAGCAAGTCCCCAACGTTTACTTGAAATAGCATTTTTGGTATTTCAAGCTCATGCGTTTAATATAATGTAGGTGTAAACACGTACGTGTGATACTTTTTGTGCATAGTTGCAATGCATGCGCACGTAGGTATTATAATTCATATAATATATCTATCTATATATATATATATATATATATATATATATATATATATGAGAAAGAGAAGTAACATACATTAAATTACATGTTTGAAAGGGTGACGTTTTCTTTGAAATCACGTTCACAATTCTGATATTAATCAGTTAGGTTACTCGGAAAATTAATTTCCATCCAGATATAAGGCTGTCCGCGACTATAGGATAATTTTTATGTATAATGATATGCAACTTCGTCTATTCAATTAAGATTATTGTGTAGTCTACTTTAAATTACATCATTGTTTATCTATCTAGATATCTCTTTCTATCAACGAATGTATCTATTTATATATCTCCCTATATCTCTTGGCAGTATTTCTCAAACCAAGATTCTATGAAGGGGGTTTCCACGTCGACTGCAGGCACGCTTGTGGCTGACGAGCCCGATGCGGGACAAGCAGGTTTGGCCATACCAGCTGCACTCAAATGTCACGTCAGGTGTGTCTGCTGAGGCGTACCATAGCTTCATCCTGCAGCGCTTCTCCTGCAGATATTCTGTGCAGGAAAGATCTAAGGAGGCGACAGTACGTCGCCAGGTACAACGGTCAGCAGCGAGAGCAGACCACTGGAGATGGGCAATGTGAGTCACCGAGGGACTTCTTAAAAAGGGTCTTTGTACCCTTTCTTCGGTGCTCTTCTGTCACGACGGCCAGTAGAGAGTTCGCCATATAGGACTATCTTGAGCAGGCGATGATGGCCCATTTTGGAGACGTGCCCGATCCAGCGTTGCTGTTACTTCAACAGCCTGGCCTTGATACTGGAGATTTCCGCCCGCTCGTTTACCTCAACATTGGTGACACAGTCAATCCAGTGGACGTTGAGAATGGTGCGGATACAGCGTTGATGAAAACGCTCGAGTAGTCCTAATTGGTGACGGTACGCACTGATTTTTTTTTATCAATTTTTATGTGTCTGTTTTTCCAGACTCTGTTGTACAATCTACCAAAAGCGCTGTTTGGTTTGGCCAGTTTTTATGGAAGGGTTGGTAATGTTCTACGAAGCCACAATAAACACCAGCCTTAAAAAGGTGCCCATAACCCCCCTCCCCCCCAAAAAAGGTTGCAATGAATTGGGTGCACATTTTACGTTAAATAAATATTTTTATTTTATTTCTTGGCAACTGCTCGGTTTATTGAATTTCAAACGATATTTTCGTTTTCAACACCTTAGATAACCTATAATAGTTGTAATTTTAAAGGATGTTTAGGGTAGAAAGATACTGCACACATACTGAAACATTTTATGGCAGCAAACGACTGCCTGTTAAAAATGTAAAACGCGAGCTACATAGAGAAAGAGAGAGCGAGCGAGGAAGAGGGAAAGAATGAGGGAGAAAGAAATAGCTGGTAAGAATATATATAGAGGGAGATCGGGTGTGAGGGAGTGAGAGAGGAAAATTGTAAACTTACGTCGCAATATGTATGAAAATGGACGCAGTAATTTACTCAGAGAGAAAAAGTAGGTATTATTGCGACGCAATATTTAAATGGTACGTTAGCGATCTCTTAGCAAGCAATTACCCTTAGTACGCAGTATAAGAATGGTCAGAGCTCAGTTAATCAGATTGAGTGGAATTATTTAAGGGAGACTTTATTATTTTTTAATCAAAAAAAGGGAAGGATTATATCATGTCTATGAGTTTATGATCCAGGTACGTAGAGCAAACCCCCATAATTTCGAAAAATGCTGAATTCCTTCCGGTGATAGTGGGGGCAGTAGGAGAAATTCATATTAGTACGCTAACCTACTATTAAAATATTTCGTCGCACTGATACCTACTTATTCTCTCTTTCTCCTTTATTCCGTCTACCTCGCTCGCTCTCTCTTTCTCTCACTCGCTCGCTTTTTCCCTTTCTTTTTATTCAGAAGGAGGATAAATTTCACAGTGATGCCGAAGAAAAGACAACAAAATGTTTGTCCCACTCTCTCTCACTCGCGTTTTGTATTTGTCCCAGTAATAACTTATATATTTTCAAACGTAGTTACGTTTTATTTTAAAATATCCTTTATTTAAATATATATTACTTTAACCTACGCAATCGATCGTCGCTTGATTAAAAATAATTTTTTGACATTACTAGATTCTCAACATCGCACACACATATTTTTTTTTATGGGTGGGAGGTTTTCTTAATAATGGTGACTTAATATGTCCCGACTATGCTAATTAAAAAATGTAATTCTTATACTGTGGAGGAGAGAAGTACTTAAAGGGATATGACAACATGTATTATACACAGTAATTAACTGGCTGCTAGGTTTGTACGAGCGCACGATAAAAAAGATCTACGTCTTTCCTACTGACAGTGGCTCACTAATTTTTTAGCATTTTCGGATGAATATGCTCACGATTATCACCGTTAAATTTGGATGAATTACACCCCTCCCCCCCAAAAAAAAAGAGGGGTTGTCTACTAAGATGAGAATGCTGAGGGGTCTATTCTGAAAGGTGTTATTGAGATGGGGAGGTTAATGGTGTCTCTTCCGACAACTGTTCTTAACATGGGATGTTTGGCATGTCTATTCAAAACACCATTATTTAGATAAGCAGAGAAGTGAAGTGAAAAAGTAATAATTGTTTTGTTTAACACGTTAGAAAAAGACGACATAAAACTGAAAATTACTATAATACTATTGGTGGGAGTGTTATGAAGAAGAGGAAGAGTTGAACAACAAACGAAAAGAACTAGGACTGCTGCCGCTCTTTCGATCACTTAAAACAGTTCATATAGGATGAGAATCCCTAACCTCTAAAACGTTTGTTTTTACTTCCCATTATTATTCTAATGGAACATTTTCCGTATTTTATTGATTGTATTTCTTTTAATTCAAGAGTACCTGTATGTTATCGCCCAAAAAAAGCACTAATCACCAGTAAAATATTATTTATTTCATTTCCATCACAGCCGCCAGTGTCCACAATGGTTAAGAGACGGAAGTGGTCACCAACAACAACCACATTTTACTTTTTTTGCGAGGGGTGCAGTCTTCCAACGGGCTGCGGGTTTATATATACATACGTATATATACGTATAAATAAATCAATAACAAGATATAATTATCACTTTCTCTCACACAAAAATTTTGTGCGTGAGAGAGAGTGATGATTATGCGTAGGTGTGGATTTATTTATACTTATCTATCTATCTATCTATCTATCTATCTATCTATCTATATATATATATATATATATATATATATATATATATATATATATATATATATAACCGTTTTATCTGTTTAGTTACACATTTTTCGGTTGTCGAACCATATCTACGACCCACACCTTACAGAAATTGTTATTATTATTTGGAAGAACGATTTTCGAGGAAATGCCTGAAGAAAAAAAAAGAAAATAGGGGGGAAGAGATAATAAGGGGAGGGGGCGGAGATCGATAATAGTTAAGTTTTGAAGTTTAAAATACATTAGATTGTAGTGTGCGAGGGGCTAGCAAATTCATCTAGGCGTGGGTGGAGATATAGTGATATAGGGAGGAGGAGAGGGGGTTAATGGATGGGTAAGGAGAAGAAGGGAGGAATTTAAATTTTGGGTTTAGGATTTGGCCGTTTTAATTGTTTAGCTAGACACTGGAGATCTGTATCTCTACATATATGTATGTATGTATGTATGTGTGTATATATGTATATATGTGTATGTATAGGTGTGTGCATGTATACGCAGGTATGTGCGTATATGGTTCAAGAAAGTATCGCTAACAAACACAAATAAAAACATCTACGTAAAAGTGATACAAAAAACTGATACATTTAGTAGGCCGGCGAGTTTAGCGCCGTGGTAGAGGTTTAGACTTCTTATCACGAGTTGCCAATTTCGAATCTCGCTTGATTCAGCCACTCTGATGAGTCGTGGACGAGGAAACACGTGTCAGTGGATAATTATATTTTATAAATAATATATATGCCGCTCCTCATTAAAAGAGGGTTACAGATTGGTCAATGGGAAAATTATTCCCAACAAGGTAAAATGTACTTTCGTATAAATACTTGAATTCATTCAAGAAAGTATCGCTAACAAAAACAAATAAAAACATCTACTAAAAAGTGATACATTTAGTAGGTCGGCGAGATTAGCACCGTGGTAGAGGTTTAGGCTTCTTATCACGAGGTGCCGATTTCGAATCTCGCCAGATTCAGCAACTCTGATGAGTCGTGGACGACGGAACTCGTGTCAGTAGATAGTTATATTTTCAAATAATATATATATATATAGAAAGATAGATGTTTTTGTTTGCGATACTTTCTAACTAACCTTGCAGGACTACTAAATGTATCACTTTTATTTTATTAAGGGGGTACAAGATTAGTCAACGGGAAAATTATTCCCAACAAGCATTTAGGTAAAAATGCACTTTCGTATAAATACTTGAATTCATGCAAGAAAGTATCATTAACAAAAACAAATAAAAATATCTACATAAAAGTGATACATTTAGTAGCCTTGCGAGGTTAGCCGCGTTCGGTCTCTGTCTCTCTTTCTTTTTCTTTTTGTATATATATATATATATATATATATATATATATATATATATACATACATATCTCTCTCTCTCTCTCTCTCTCTATATATATATATATATATATATATATATATATATATATATATATACTTTAATTCAGCTGTGCATGTAAGTGTGAGGCAAGTGTTGGGCAATCTCCAACCACGCCTCTCTTGAATCGGCACTGCTTGAGTTCAGGAAGACTGGAAACAATGCCGAGAATAGCGTAGTTCTTACACAGAACCGGGAAAGAGAAAGAGAGAGTGACTCCAAGGCAGTTTTTTTTTTTAAGTATCGATAGTTCGATAGTTAAAAGTATGTGTTATTATTTTTTGTTCGGATTATTGTTGAGATGTACATGATGCTTAGTACTATGTTCACTAAATTACAATTAGGTAAAATTTCAGCAATTTTGAAGAAGAGCATTTATTTCATTCAAAATATCACCTACCTTTAATTCATGATTAAATTAAATGACTACGACGCTATCCATCAGAAAAATAAGTCTTCGCTGATGAAACGTCTAAACAGCTCGATCATAGCAAAAAAAAACAAAAAAACTATGCATACGTGTTATTACAACGTGAGCAGTTTCAATGTTTTTTATTCAATAATCAGTTATGTAACCTATATTTTCTTATTTCTTTTTCACTTGAGCGCATGCTTATACACTGGCAACTTGTGAATCATATCTCGTCATCCGTATTTTTTCAGAAAAATGTAAAATAGCTTCGACCTCTAACAACCAAATTTGGAACTGATTACTATCAACAGTTGATTATCTCCCTTTTCTATAATATTTCTGCGTACTATAATATACGCTTTGATCTTTGGCGTATGTGCCCTAAACGGATGTTTCTGGAACCACATATGTATCACAAGACACAAGCACGCCTCATTACATATGAGAGCGAAATGTACAAACAGTAATTAAATAATTGAATAATTGTACTATAGCAATATATAAAAGCTTAATTATATGAATTTCTTTTATAAGGTTTAGGAATACATTCCTATTCTCTTCGTGGTTGTTTTCTTGTATTTCAGTCATCTCAATGCAAACATTGCGTACAATTAATACTTAGTTAAAGCCACAACCTACAGATTTTTATTATAAATTGATATGAGAGCCTATTACTAATTTGTTTACATTTTCTACAATGATGCACAGTAACATTCATCTTTACTTTCACAGGAGCATACCTAATATAATAAACAAATGCCGTGAAGTTTATAGCATAACCACTCGGTTCAGTTTTTAAAGTATTTTTAAATGCTTAACTTAAAATTTAGTTCTCCTTTCACTCGTATATACATATATCTATCTATCTATGTATCTATCTATCTCTCTCTCTCTCTCTCTCTCTCTCTATATATATATATATATATATATATATATATATATATATATATATATATATATAAAGTTGAAAGAAAAGCGGCAAATGCATTAATGTTTCCATTATGCCCTTTTGAATTTCAAAAATTGACTGTTTTGAAATTCCAAATAGCATCATGGAAACATATTAAAGGTATTTGCAACTTCTCTTCAAATTTTCTGATATTAATCATGTCAAATCCCATTTTCTTTTCTTTTGGCGGATTGACTGTTGCTATTTCTTCTGATGAGTTAAGGGAATAATAGATTCACTGATTGATAGAATAATTAAGTAGTTGATTTTGCGCTACGAAACAGATACTGTCAGGAATTGTAAATGTAAAGTGAATTAAAGAAATTAATTATTATATGGTGAACATCATTAATTTTGGAATATAGTTTTTTTGTCATTTATTCTCTATATTTTACTATTATATTTTTTATGGAATTCAATATATGTTTTGTACTTTTGACTCATAATCATTGTTTTGATCTGTATAGCATACATGTATATATGTGGGTATATGCGTATATATATATGTATATGTATATATGTATATATATATAATTCAGGTTTAGATGTCAGTTTCGTTTAGTGTTTTATGTAGTGCTGTATTTTTAATAAAATAAGTCAGGAATGCCGCTTTAATAAGTTTAGGTTTCTAATGCAGGAGTTTATTCTTCCAAAATAGATATTTAAATAGTTTATTATTTCTTTTACGTCGTCTTTTCAGGTTACTTACTACTTTTGTATATTTTCTGCCTCGTTTTTCACGTATTTATTGTCAATTTTCTCTACTGATGTATATTGCATATTTCTCTTTTCATCTCCGCTAATCCATTGATTTAAAATCCAGGGTAATCCCATGTTCTTGATGTATGTAATCCAAATATGTAATCCATTGAATTATTGTATGTTGCTGAAAAATTCAGTTTACAAGAAAAATCATTAACCTTTTTATCAAATGTTGACGTGGTACCAAGCCAAGTCAATCTCAAACGCCTTATCCGAACAGACCCCCGATTCTCCTTTCTATTGAAATTATTGTATAAGTTTCGCTACAAATCCTCATCTGATTTTTTGTTGATCACATAATGAAAGCAACGTATGTGAATGAACATATATATATATATATATATATATGCATTCATTTATGTGTGTGTGTTTGTGTGTTAGTGTGATTAGTGTGAGTCTTATATCGTATTGCTATTGTATACCAAATATGAACCCAGTGAAACGCCAGTGTTCATATTACAGTTCTTAATAACAGGTAAAGCTACATTATAGTATAAATTCTTTTGTTTCTAAAATATGAATTACATATATGTATACATGTTTCAGCTGTTATCTCATTCGAATTTCAGCTTCTCCGACAATTCGTATTAATTGAAATAAGATAAAGGTTATGCTGATATGGATGTACGAAAAGAAATGAATTTCTTACGTAAAAAGCTGATGAAACCTATGTAGTCAATCATATTAGTATACATGATACAAGCGATGCTATTCATACATGTATATATATCAATATCATATATATATATATGTGTGTGTGTGTGTGTGTGTGTGTGTCTGCGGTTGTATGTGTGTATACCTTGGAAAATTATTCAGTGATTTTCTTTTATAAGAATCGTAATAATCATTATAGTTTCTGTTTTCAGAACTGTGGATATATAATGGTGAAATAAAACTCGTATATGTTGCAATACGCCCATATAGCAGCACCAAAAATCTCTAAGAATAATTGTCTCTTCTGAGTAACTTGCTCATCATAACTATGCCCCAGCAAGCTTATTTCCTTTGAAGATCATGTTTCCTCTTTCTTTTCTGTCAGCCATTTGCTTTAGTAATGTACTTTCCTTGTATTTTAAATCCCAATGTCCTTTGGTAAATAATCCAATACTCTCACCAATGTTCGCCTCTTTTTTCCCAATACGTGTGTACCACTCTGCGGTTAGATATTTACATTCACGAAAACAGTGGACTGACTGTCAATTTCTTTTGGGTGAACTTCAATCACTGTCCAAATAGAAGAGAGGCGTCACGTGGCACCATGAGAACCAATCATACGCCTTTCTCAAAGCCGACGCCAGACCTCGTTAAAATAAATAATATCATTACAACTACTAATAAAACGTTAAGGAATATAAAAATGCCGGACGCAGAGAGTCGCACATTTATGCAAATAGCAATAAATAAAATATACCGACGAGAAGAGGGGAGACTGATAAAAACGAGGGAAAAACGTAATGTTAAAAGAAGGAAATTGACGGAGGTGCGAATAAATAAAGATATAAAAAGACCGAATAAGATAGGGAAAGTGATCAGCTGAGATTGTGATAAAAAGAAGAAAAGAATGTGTAGCTAATCATATGTATAATAAAGAAATAAAACGCCAATAAAAAGTATATAAATGAATTAAAGTACTTTTTTATTTAGATAGATAGACGTCGCTTGTGTTTTGGGAGCAAAGTGTGTAACATATCGTAAATATGAGAAGTACATAAATTTCTCACTCCCCCCAGGAAGGACAGTGAAGAGAGCATAAAACGCTCCTCTGGTCTTGCCGTCCTTGATGCAAAGGAATTTGGAATTGGAAAGAGAAAAATAAAAGTTGTGGAAAAGAGCTGCACATAAAAATTGCCGCGGGTAACCAACTGAGAAGCGGCTCAGTAGTTTTGGGATATACTCAAGTGCGTTGATCGTCGCTCCCCACTTTAAGACTGATTAATCAAGGTGTTTAGATAATTATTTACGAGAGTTATGGGGGCCTATTTCAACAATATTTCTCTCCCTTTTTAGAATCTATTATATTTTATCTTTTTTATTTTTCAGTATTTGGCCTCCATTTTGTATTTGCATATTGCTTTAAGCACGAATATCGCATAGATTCAATCTGCAATCTTTCCTTTACCCCGTACTCTTTATCCATTCGTTTATATATCCCGTATTTATTGCGCTCTACCTTATATTTTTATTGTTTAATCAAATGCTAGTTTATTAAGAAAAAAAGTAATTGTATTCCTGCAATTTTTGTCTTTATTTCCCTATATCTTCGTTTTTCCTCATAATTTTATTATTTGGTCTACTGTCACAACTGAACAAGTCAAAATCAGATTTACTTTAACACAGTTTAGGAAAGCAGAAGGAAGGTTCTGAAGCGCTTAGTCTATCAGAAATTTAGGGAAAAGTGACGACGAGGTTTTCGAAGGAACTTATTTTTGCAGTACACACCAGGAACGTCGAAACCCTTCGCCAATGTCAACACTAAATCGAAAAGAAAATCTGTAAAGCTTTCGACAACGAAGAATAAACTGCTAAAAAAGCTTTGGCTGTTTTTTGACAACAACAAACTATATGCATAAACCCTAACTTGAATAACTGTAGCTTCTGTGAACTAAGATGATTTTGACATGCTCGAAAAATAATGTCATAAAACGGTGCACTTTAGATAAGTATGTTTCCAAGACAGACCTCGGAAAATGTAGGTTAACAACCGGTGAAGCTACCGAAAAGTAACACTTTTGAATGAAGATGGATATAAACAATAATAATAAGGGCACCTGAAACCCTTCCAAAAATACATAAAACAAACTAATTTGTAGCGCTTTGTTAAGTTTTAAACACAAGTAGTGGCTAGTTCTTATATAAGACCAGGGCGCATGTCGTTAAAATTTTGGGTTTAAATGTACTGTAATATTTTATTGGGGTCGCAATACGTTTTTTAATCGCTATATTACTTCTTATTTACTTGGTTTCCCACGAGGGTAGAGTTAGACATACGGTTGGTTTTTAATGTAGAGAAACATTTATTACTACAAAACAAAATAGTGAGATAAAAAAGTTAAGTTAAAGTTAAAAGAAAATAAATAAATAAACAATTCAAAGAATTAATGAAAGACAAAATTCAAAGAAATATCGAACATTTATTACTATAAACATAACAGCCAAGTGAAACACAACGAAACGCCAAAATAAATAAATAAATAATTGCAACCAAAGGCAAGATAAGTCAACGTAAAAAGGGTAAATATGATAGAAGCACCAGTCTCACATGTCACGTGACCTACCTGTTCAGTTTTTTCAGAATGAGGCTCGTCTGCGTGACCTACTTATCTAAGCTGCCCCAAGAAACGTTCGGTTGGTGTATTTCTTTCAGTGTTTTTTTTTCTGTTAAAAAATCGTATCGTTTGGATTTTGTACTTTACTTTATTATTATTCGGCGTTATTCTGTGTTTTATCTTTTTTACGTGCTGGCAAAGTTTGATATTCTCTGGTTTTAAACTCTATAAGTTCTGGGAAAATTACTTCGGGAAAAGTGGTCATGAATTATCTGCATTAGAAGTTGAATAATGGAGCAGACTTTCACGTGTTTGGAATTAATAAACAAAATGAGCAAATTGATAATTATGAGGACGTATTTTGATAATTATTATATGATATTGTGCAGTGCGATATTACAGCTTGCAAAGGAGTTGTCGCATAGTAAAGTTCATGACTTGTCCTCGTAGGACTCTAGATATATGAACACGCGTCTATGTGTTGCAATCTATGTAGATATCCGTTCTAAATGCCTATAAATATATGTGTTTTAGCTATGTTTAAACTCATTATTTTATATGTGTTTCCTCATTTAACATTTCTATCACTTTGCCATATTGCGTATAGACTTTAAAACGGTTATAACTAAAATGACTATGTTAAATGCCAAACATACTTTGCTCAAATGATAACCCCCTTAGAAGAGGGGCTTTTTGTTAGTTTCCCAATTTACTTGCGATAGGAATATGTTTAAATTAATTATTCATGGGAAACTAGGCATTCAGAGTATGCCAGATATCTTCTAGACTGTATGCATTTGTTTGTAACCCTCTGAAAGATTTCCAATACGTCAATATTCTGCGCAGAATGGAGTTTTAAGTCTTATTATTGCAAATTCTACATAAATAGAACCATAGCCGTATAGAAATTTGAATCAAACTGATGGCTAAAAAGCAGATTACAAACATGCAAAAAAAAACTGAGAGTATTTTTCTTAATTTTCAAGTGGTGCTTTTGGATACGTAAATAGTGACTGTGAATAATGTCAAAGTCACGTTCAAAAATGGGTGTTTTATTCCGGATTTGTATAGACTTTAAAATGATCTAATTGTGATATCTGAAATTTTATTAAGACTACTTTTTCTTCTATTTGACATAAAATTTATAATTATAGGCCTTCATAATGCAGACAATGAAAATGGATTTGTGGTAAATTATATTGACAGGAAACATAAGTGTGCCTAATACGAATCCATTTAGTTCCACAGAAACACTTTTATATGTAATATTACAATTCTAACGTAGATCGTCTTATAGTTGTGAAAACTCTTTCTAAAAAACAGGCTTACAACAATGATAGTCTTATGTTGTTTAATTTGTATTGAAAGGGTTAAATTAAAACTAATAAATAATTTATTATTTCTACAAAGATCTACTCTCTTATATTCGGTAATTTTCTGTTGTTTTTATCTACTGTCTTGCACTTAAGTATCAATGAAACTAACAATGTATTATTTTTATCCGCAATGCATTCGATAAAAACAAGAAATGTAAGTATTTACTTCAGTTCATTTAACGTAGACCTTATTTTGATTCTAGCTAATAACCATACTTCCGTACCAGCGTGACCACATCTTGAATAAAGTTCGAGTAAAATAGCAAATTTACTCATCAGAATAAGTCTCGAAATAAAGACTAAACGATCATGCAAACATAACTAGTTTTCCTCCTTATTTTACTCTCTCTCTCTCTCGCTCTCTCTCTCTCTATATATATATATACATATAGAGCTAGATCGATAGTTAGATCGATAGATAGATCGATAGATAAATAGATAGAAAGATAGGTCAGGATATAAAGAATAAATCATATCTGTTAACGAGATTCGAAATAATAATACTAATATAGAAAGAACAACAAACAACACAAATGCAATATCTTAATACATGTATATGAAGAAATATAAAAAGAAGAAAACAAGAGCCAAAACCAACTAAAAAAATATAACACACAATAAACACATAATAAAACTGAAAGTGATGTAAAAAAAGAAAAAAATAGAAGGAAGAACCGAACGTGGTTTAATCCCCCGTTCAGCCAGCATCATAAACACTAACATCCCGAGGGAATTTTACCAAATTATAGACACCCATTACCCGCAAGGTAGTAAACTAAGTAAGATAATAAATAAAAACACTGTTAAGCTATCCTTCTCAATATCTGCTAACATAACAAATACCTTACTTGGCTCCAACAACACTATATTAAACAAATTTATTAAAAATAGGGATAAGACCGAAAATGAATCTGACAACGTAATAGAATGTAAATGCCTGAATTCTACTGATTGCCCACTAATAGGGACTATTTCGCCACAAACGTGAAATAGTAATGAAAAATTAGACTAAAGTATATCTTGGAGTACCGGACCTTGCTTTCAGGTATTCACTTAACATCGTTTAACCAAGACACTGAGAAAGATGATAACATTACCAGTAAAGAAAACAACAACAATGCAGATAAAAATGAAAACAACAGAAGAGATGAAAACAATAATAGAGACAATCATAATAATGAAGATAGCAACACAATGTGAATAACGAGAATAACAAGAACAAACCTAAGAAAAACCTAGCAGCATGGGTTAAGAAATTGAAGAAACATAAAAATGTAATATAAATATGCATATTCCATAGTAGATAGAGCGACAAATATAAACCAAGCAAATAAAAAGGTGCAAACTTTGCATACTAAAGCATACTATACACTAATATCAGAAGAAAAATTACTAAAAAAACGACAAGATGTAATTCACACATATCTGCACAGAAATCGATTCTTAATTTCACGCATCAGACCAGACTAAAAAAAAACAACTACATAAACTAGAATTTAGAGCGAGTAACATAAAAATAAAAACATTAATATATATATATATATATATATATATGTATATATATATATTAATATATATATATATATATATATATATATATAAACACAAATAAATGGGTCATTTAAGAATCAAATTAACAACAAAATCATGCGTAATAATAAATCTAAAAAAACAGGATAAATATGAATTAATTAAATAGAAAAGAAAGAAACGATTTAATAAGAAAATGAACAAAAACCAAACGTAAAATATATGTAAAAAAAAGATGTAAATGGCAGTAATTCCAATAAGAAATATATTCCATGAGCGTTATCTCCCCTTAAAACAATTATATTTACTAACAAATAAGAATTCGAAGCCAAAAAATTGCTATTAGAACTAACACGCATAACTGTCGAAATATTTTTTTAAAAAATAGGAAAAATAAATAATAGGACAAATTGGAAAATAAAATTAAGGCAAACATTTTTTTTTTAAAAATACGAAATTAATCTTTAAAACATAAATTTTGGGGTGCACAGTACCCAAAATGGCCGACTCGTAACAACGTGGGGATGGAATTTCTTTTCCCCAAACCAACACACCAGGTTTATCGTGCTCAAAACTAAGTTTTTGCTGGTAACATCGAATGGAAATATCATCTGGCGAGTTGGTGAGAATAGGACATTTTTATGAACAGATAAAATAATAAATTTGCCATCCCATTAACAAAATAGCTGTAATGAAGAAATCAAAGATGAAATACACAAAAGTTACAAAAAAAAAGAAAAAAAAGTTTTGTACTATATACGCTCTGCACCTATAAAATAGATACATTGACCTCTACTCGAAATTGAAGGCGATTCAATTTTTATCATAACAGTCTCAATCCGTTAAACGCAAACTGTATGCATTGAAATTAACAATATTTCAAAAATAAACATTTATATATATATATATATATATATATATATATATATATATATATACATATATATATATATGTGTGTGTGTGTGTGTGTGTGTGTGTGTCTGTGTGTGTATACACATATGAACGTGGAACACAGGCTATGGAATGAGGGTGGAGATTTACTTATGTGAGTTTCGATTCTATCTGATTGCAATCAAGATACACACACACACGCATATATATATATATATATATATGTGTGTGTGTGGGGGTGTGTGTGTTAGTTGTGATCCCGTTACTATATATTAGGTTCAATATAATGTTTTATAAAGAATTGTCTTTACGATAATAAATACGTAATCCGCTAGTATTTTCCTATAATTTACTTTTCTTTTCTCTACTTCTTTTCCGCAAATCTTCCTTCTGATCACATCAATAATTTCGCTTTTACAACCTCAGTCTTATATTTACGTTCACTATTGTAAGTGTGTCATGCGTAATATAGTTTCCTTTTCAGATGCCTGTTCAGACACTGTAAACAATAGCCCTCTTTTTTCGACTTTTGTATTTGTTATTTTCGCAAATCTCTTTTGGATCATTCCAATGCTGACTGAATGTAAAGCATACGTTAACTTATGAATGGAAAGTAACAAAAACACGTTAATCTTTGCAATTTCATAAAACAGATCATCACTAACATCACAAAAACGTGCAGGTTTGGCAGATATAAAGCAACGATATACACTTTTGCGATGAACGTATTTGGCACAAAAATATGTTCAACTTATATTACTTTCATTTAACTGAACATTTAACATTTATACATAAGGTTGTGTATCTTTTTACATACTTTAATACACAGGATTCACTTCTTAGCTTATACACGAGTCATTATTTATTTTTTAGGAGTAAAAAACTGGTAAGAGCAAGTGTGAGTATCCTGCCTTTACTGAGTTCAAAACCGGCATCTAAATCTAGAAGGTGATGAATATATTTTTCTCTGCAATTTCTTTCCTAGAAAAGAGATTTCTATATGCTATATGTTTATTTTTATGGAAAGTGGTCGTCTGTGTCCCAATCTTGAAGCATCTCTGGCAAAAGTTCCACAAAAAAACACTTGACTAGCCAAAACCATGGTCAACAATTTTCCCACCTCTCTATCTGTGCCTTCATCTAAATGCAGATTAAATGAAAAAAAGCTTATTCCGGCGGAGGAGTTTGGTAGAGTATTCGGAGGTCTACTCTTTTACATTTGACTTCTTGGCAGCCAAATTTTCCCCAAAACGGATTAAAAAGCTTCCTACATGTCTTAGTACCCAAATCGCCGTACCCCTTACAGCAAATCTTTAGTCGGTAGACTGAAAATTGACACAATAGATTGGTAGGGAAATGTGCACATAGACACACACATTGGCAGGCAATTTCACTTCTATATTTAAATATATATATATATAATTATTTCCACAGGAAAACAACGTCGAGGCTCACAAAAGCCATCTAAGCCAACACATCGGAAGTCCAATACTCGAGGTTAGTCTTCATTTGCGCTCATCAGTTAGACATATCCGAACCCGGAATTCGAAACCCGAGCCTGTTCAAGCGAGGCAAGCACTTTTATATATATATATATATATATATATATATATATATATATATATATATATATATATATATATATATATATAGAGAGAGAGAGAGAGAGAGAGAGACAGAGAGAGAGATAGAGAGAGATGCATAGATACATATATAGAGAGATAGATAGCTTATTAACGATAAAATCAGAGATTTATTTTCATACTTATATAGACGTGATGTTATTGATCCATATCTGCTCACCATGTTCACGTGATTTGCGCTCACAAATTCAACCTCTTGTGAGTCCACTCCTAACAGTATACTAATATCTGTACTCAACCGCCTGAAAGTAACACCTGCAAATCATCTGTCTGATTGTAATCAACCATTTTTTTACACCTTCGTTCAGGCAGTCGATGAGGAATAATGAAGTCAATAACAATAATGAAATGAATCAAGGACGAGTCATGAATGGTTTATATACGCCGTGTGCTTTACTCTGTAATCTTATAAGCACCGGAAATGTATTCTATTTGCTGTCTATGCTGCTCGCCTTTATTGCAATTATTGTTATAGATATTTTTAATGTTGTTTGGTACAAATTAAGCATTAGACAGTTAATAATAAATCTCATCCTACTCGGCACATATTTATTTGCAAGTAATTTAACATGCCGAAATTCATATATATATATATATATATATATATATATATATATATATATATATATATATATATATATATATATATAAGCAGTTCAGCTCGACTGTGCCCGGGCCCTATATACTGTTCAAAAGTTGACGTACGTGTGATAAATAAATTATTTTACACATGTACAAGTTATCTAAATCTAAAAGTTCAAGCTTTTAGACCCAAAATTGGCGGTGAAATTTAATAGAATCTGAAAAGGTAAACTCTTTTATCTTTGACCTTTTGGCGCCCAAATTCTCAT
Organism: Euprymna scolopes; assembly: GCF_053919585.1. NCBI lineage: Eukaryota > Metazoa > Mollusca > Cephalopoda > Sepiida > Sepiolidae > Euprymna > Euprymna scolopes. The sequence continues at coordinate 108,311,977 of NC_136490.1, forward strand.
CCCCAAACTGATTAAAATGATTGTCGTATGTTTGAATACCCGTTATGTAGAGATCTTAAATATAAAAGAGTTGACGAATTGAGTTGATACAGTCGAGAACGAAAACCAATCAGCCCAGGTTTACTTATCGAAAAAAAAAAAACATTAACACAATATATAAAGGATGTCGAAGGTCTTAGGTTGAGAGTTAGAGTACTGTTTGTGTTCGAATTGAAGCTGCTTCGTAGTCGTCGGAAGGTGCGTTTAGGGAAAGGAAGGGTGGTGGAAACTGCAGAAATGTGCGGGTTTGCTATGGAATATCTCTGGAACAAGTTGCGTGAAGGTGCCGGAAAAATTGAAGGAAGAAGCTGAGAACACATGATGAGTCGATTTCGCAAAATAGATAATGACTTTTCAGTGCAGAAGTAAGGTTCGTGTCTCGTCTGATGAGAGCCGACAATGGGTAGGTGGCTTCTGCTGCGATGTTGAGCTTCTGGTATTAAGTGAGTCGGAGGAAGGTGGCTGTTGTTGCTGCCGTTGCTGCTACTGGGTAAGGCTTCTGTCTGAGGGGGTAGTCTAACCTGTTACGTTGTAAGATTGCTGCAAAAAAAAAAAAAACTCGGACAGAAATCATTTATCTTCGAAATGCCATGAGGTAAAGACGTTTCTTCCATGATCGCTTTTCCATCTATCTATCTATCTATCTATCTATCTATATATATATATATATATATATATATATATATATATTATACTAAATATACTATATATATATATATATATATAATTGACATAATAATTATATGATATTTTCTGCGCTACGAAAGAGATGGCGTTAAGAATTGAACATTTTATCATGCTGGACAAAACAAACGATAAGATGAAAGCATATATAATTTTAATCATATATATATATATATATATATATATATATATATATATATATATATATATATGTACAGGGTGTCCATAAAGTCCGTGCCCACTTAAAAAAATATATAAATTTACTTGTATTTCGAATAGAAATAATCTGTAAAATGGATTTGAAAGAAGTAAATCTATATTTTTTAAGCTTTTATTGAAATTTTATTAACTTTTCACATGCCATCATTAGCAATGCAAAGGGTAATACGATTTTGCTGTTCACGAAAAAAAATTTCCAAATGATTCATAGTAATGCCTGAAATCACATTACTTATTCTAGCTTTCAAATCTTCCAATGAACTAGGTTTAGTTGCATACACAGTTGTTTTCACATGTCCGCATAAAAACATCTAATGGGGTCAAATCTGACGAACGTGGAGGCCAATGAAATGGTCCACCCCTTCCGATCCATCTGTTAGGAAATTCCTGATTTAGAAACTATCTAACACACCCACACCGAGCAAAGTGACAAGGAGCTCCATCTTGTTGAAACACTGTATCATCTTTCAAGTTTGATTGTTCAAGTTGCGGAATAAAGTAATTCTGCAACATATCTAAGTAGCTGTAACTGTTAATAACACGATATTCCTAAAAAATAGGGCCCTATGATTCGATTTATTCCCGAAGCACACCACACATTAACTTTAAGAGAATCCCGTTCATGTTCAACAGTTTCATTTGCGATTTCAGTAACCCAAATTCGGCAATTCCGCCTGTTGACTTTGCCACTAATGTGAAATGTTGCTTCATCAGAAAACAGTAAATCACTCACAAATGCATCATCATTGCAAAGTTTTTCATTGAACTGGTGACAGAAAGTTAGCTGTGCATAATAATCCTCTTCTAACAACTGTTGATGTAATTTAATGTTGTAAGCTTTCATATTAAGTTTTGCCCACAGAATCTAATGCACAGTAGACTTTGGCAGACCCAACTCCAATGATGCCCGTCTTACAGATTTTCTTGGACTTGCAGTAAAGGATTCTTCTATGGAAGCAACATTTTCGGCACTGACACATAGCCATCCAGACCATGGTTTATCATGGACTGAGCCTGTCTCTTTAAATTTTTTCATCCATTAAACAATGGTGTTCCTATGAGGCGCTTTTTTATTGTATCCAATTCTAAACTTTCTTTGTACAGCAATAATAGATTTCAATTCAGCCAACCAAAGGACATAGTTTACTTTTTCCACAATTGAAGCCATGGGATCAAATTGATTCTGAAAAACAACAGAAAATAGTTTTATTTATTTTTGTACTTACGAATTTTGTGGTGATAAATTATTCAATAACTATCCTTAAAACTAGATACATGAAACTTTATAACATTTTTTACAGATTATTTCTATCACAAATATTAATACAGTTATAAGTTTTTTTAAGTGCGCACGAACTGTATGGACACCCTGTATATATATATATATATATATATATATATATATATATATATATATATATATATATATATATATATATATTATTGTAATGTGTATTTTTCGCGTACATCAAGGATTTTCGAATTATGCGCGTTGGATTTGTAGCGCATGTATTAAAGTTTTTATTGTATACGATTAAAAAAATAATTACTCTTATTCATTGCGAATCGGGAAAATTGCTAATATGAGAATTCAGCGTCGTCTGTGAAAAAGGACCCATACCCAAAATAACACTTTAATGAGCTGAGCAGCAACATGTTTGTTTACATTATATATAAATTTCTGCATGGTAATACAGTCACGAAGCTGGAAACAGGACAGAAATTCTAAGGTCTAACAAGTTGAAGTAAGAGAGAAAACTTTTATGCATCTAAGGACATATCATAAAGGGGTAGGATTTTGTTACTCTTCAGGTTACTCAAAAATTCTCACGCCCACGGGGCGCCAGGATTACGAATTGCTCAGAGCATATACTCTTAGGATTCTTGTAAAAGCACGACAGAATGCAACATTGCAGGTATAGTACAGGAGGTCTAATTTTGTTGACAGTAAAGTGACGCCTTAAATTCGATTCTTCTTTGAATCCTATTAAATTGGAAGAGATTGATTTGCGAAACATCAGCCCAAGTGTTGGAACAACACTCCATGTCTGAACGAATAGTTATTTATAGATATTTGTTACTGGCGAGTGTGAGTAGAATAGGGAATATTCGAACTTTATTGCTTTGCTTCTATGGAAATTCAGAAATTAATAGCTGTCTTAACTGAATAAGTGCGTAAATGAGTAATTGATCGTGATACATGGTATATGATTCAATTTTATATCAATTTACTCTTATATAGCATAAAAGTATGAAGTATCTGTAATATCCATAGATAACCTTTATGTGTGGTTTCGATTTTGATAATCCGTGACAGAACATAAAGATGCGTTTTTAGTAAGCTGGCTCTTTATCATGAATAAGTTAAAAAGTACATTTTGACATTAAATATTCCATTTTTTACTTTAAGCATCATATTTCGATTTTTATACAGTCACTTCAAAAGAAAATCTTTCCTTATAAATGTTATGTGATTGTGATAAGAGTGATCGTGGGAGATTAGTAGATTTTGTGACAACATGGCCCTAATAGACCGACTCCTAATGACAAAAACAGAATTAATATATCGCATTGTTCCTTGTGTCATATGATGGCGTTGGATAAATGTTCATGTGTTTACATTTCTATTGAATGTGTACATATTTATGAGTTTTTTTTTATTATCGTCAATGTTGTCGAGTTTTTACGTGTTGAGATATTCATAGATACAGTTCAATAACAGACATATAACAACTAGAACAACAACAACAACAACAAGAAACCAACTGGTAAAAATATTCTGTATATTTAACATAGAGTCAGTCCGAGAAAAATAACATCTCATGTCTTTTTTCACGGAGAGATGCAAAGACAATTCACCCCAATTAATAAAAACACGGCTTGTTGTTTTTTCATCAGCTTAACTACAGATGTACCCAATTGAAAAGATATGCACTGATCCTACGTTCCATATCTATATATCTATAAAAGTGAACGTGTCTGTGGGCCTGTCGGTCTGTCTGTGTGTCTTTGTACATTTTCCTACGCAATAAGTCTGTCAATTTTAAGTCTACATACTCGAACTTTGATATACAGGGTACTGAGATTTGGCAAATCGATGTGATCGGTGTTCGGCCAGAAATTCTGCTGTACAGGGGTCAAAGTTCAACGATTTGACCTTTGAAAACTCTACCAAACTCCTCCGACAATTTTGGGTCTAAATACTTGAAATTTTATATATAGAAAACTTGGACATAGTCTAACTTAATAGCTCGATTTGAGCCCAAAACAATACATTTAAAGTGGTCAGAATAGGGGTAAAATTTTTAAAAATGACCATTTTTTGGTCAACATACAGCTCCAAACACCCGGGCAACGCCGGGCACATATGCTAGTATTTGATAAACTTTGGCCACTTTGACCACACAGATGCTTGGAGCCATTACGACACGTCGGCTCGACTTGACACTTTCTGTCGCCGTCAAGCTCTAAACATTACGCACTTTTTTGTTATCTGCGAAATCCAGGTTTAGATTATAGATAACATTAAAAATTAAAAATTTCCACCTTTCTACAGCTAACCATTGGGATTCATGATATTCCGTAACATTCTAATTTAAACCTTATTCGGACTTAAACTCTTTATGTATGAAAACAATTTGTTTTCTCATAGAAATATTATGGAGTAAATTCTTTTGATTAAAACGCCCTCTTTCTATCATAGATTACTTATTTTTTCCAGAAATAATTTAGCTCATTATTTATATTTGACGAATACGTAATAAAAATAATTCAATTACCTGTTGCATTCTTTGATATTGTCTGTTATACATAGAACTTTGAACAAAAACTAATAATCGTAAGTTAGTTTTTTTCCCAAAGTTTGAGATAAGAATTTAGCAGCAAACGTTTTTCTAAGTCTACCTCCGTAACAGTCAAACATAAACTTAAGTGGCATAGTTTTAGTCATGGGCAGACGCTTACACATCAAAAAAAGGAGCGTAAATTAAGAATAAAATAGAATATCAGTAGAATATATGTAATTTACTATTAAGCTATCCGAAACTCTTCAAAAATAAGTAAAAATCTGGTAATTTGTATTTTATTTTACGGAAACATTTATGTTACACTTTCTTTTAATTTTACTTATGTCGTTTTATTGTGATACGTAGATACTTTCTTCATGCTTTCCCGAATGACGTCTTTATCAAGGAGAGGAGCGCCATGTGGAGTTTAATGAAAACAATATCTTATATAAACAAATATTCAGATTCTTAATCATAGATTTCTTCTTGATAATGATTACAGGGCAAACTAAATATTTAAACATCTACGTTTTTGTATTAATGGGATTCCCATTTCTGAATAAGAAGTCAGTTAACTGTACCAGAAGAAAAAATAAACTTGAAAATAAAAGCAGAGGTCAAAATACGAGCTACAGCATTTTAATAAAAGGTACATCAATCGTGTTAATTCATTGAAAACGCCAATAATAATAATAATAATAATAATAATAATAATAATAATAATAATAATAATAATAATAAAAATAATAATAATAATAATAATAATAATAGTAATAGTAGTAATAATAATAATAATAATAATAACAACAACAACAACAATCATAATCATAATCATAATCATAATCATAATCATAATATACAAACAAAAAATAAATGTACACAATTACAGGGTTTGAATGAGTGTATTAGTAGATCTTGTCTTATCTGAAATTCTTCGCTTTACGCATGCGTTTTCTTCGGCTCTATGAGATTATGGATCTTTCAATCGAGGGGGGAAAAGCCACGAAGGGCAATTTGGGTCAATAAAAGAGATAATAATAAATTAAATGGAGCCCTTCGATACTTGGCAATTGTGGATGAGGTTGCAACTAAGACTCTGAGCTAGATTCTCTTGAACAATTGGGTAAATGGATGCCGCATGAATTGACCGATAATAAAAAAAAATCGTCGTTTTGAGGTGCCTTCCACGCTCCTTCTGCGAAAATTACCTACTTTTCGAGCGAATTTTGAAGTGTTATTAGAAGTGGATCCTCTACAACAATCGCGACGTTCAGCACACTGGTTGGATGTCGGAGAATCATCACAACACTTGCCAAAGCCGATATTACATCAACAAAAGGTTATGGTAATTGCTTGGGCGTCTGTGTTCTGTCGAATTCGTTCATCTTTTGCAGAGTCGCTTTTAGGAACGTGCGGTCGGGCATCGTCGTGGAATGGGCGTTTTATTCATTGACTAATACTGGGTGTTGATGTCGAGTTCTTTGACGCATTGTATCGGATTGTTGATAGTACTTCTCCACCATCATAGTTTCACATACATTTACAAAACAAATGTAATGGGTGAGGTCGGTTGCAGACCACCAAACATTCAGCATGAAATATTTAGGATAGGACTCTTGCTTGGGGAAGAGACGTTGAGTTTCATCGGCGTCGAACCTATGGGGGGAGCGAAGCAGGTTGTCGCAAAGAGCACTTTTGTCACCGCTCTTCACTACCTGGTCGGGAAACGAGACCTTTTTGTTGCGTAAAAGTAGGAATATTTGACACTTCATTACCGTGGTTATTTGGTTGTCGCTTAATTTGTGAGGCTCCCCTTTATCAAGTGGACCTAATATATTTGTGCGTGTTCGTGTGTGTGTGAATTTACGTACGTTTGGTCATATATTTTATTATTTTGCATCCATTTACATTATCTCTCTACTCATTTTTCCATTCTATGAGTTTTTCTTTTGGAAAAGGTTCATTTTTTAATGCAATTTATTCGAAAATAAAATGTGATAGTTGTCACCATTAAAACAGATACATTATCCTGTTTGGTTGAAAATTGATTGTTTTATTTAATGGTATATCAGCTATTTTCCGAGAATTATTTTGTGACAATGTATTCTAGTTGTTAAACTCTTTAAATATGTGTCCCTTCATGGCCTACTATACATACGGCCCCGTATGTTACATGAGAGGCCACGTTTCTAAGAGACCATTGTTTTTATTATGGAAAACTGTGTAAGCTCCAGCGTCATACAACATTTAAAATTTCAAAGGGAAGCAACTCAAAAGTAGTTTATGGTAACTCTTGAAATAATGAATAATAAACTTTTATTTAAATATTTTGATATTATTTCATCCTTAAAATCCATGTTTTTATCCATATAAAATGTTTTTCACCGCTTTTATTCATGTTAATTTACAGAACAAAAGTACAATAGAGTAACCTCCCTTGATTCATTTTCAAAGACGTAAGCGATCTTTATGCTTACAGCCATTTTTGCGATCTCTACTGGTTGAATGTTTTCATACCCTTTTAAATATTGTAAAACAATATATATTATCTTTTTTTTTAAAATATTGTTTAAGTTTTGTCATAATTTGCGTAACAAAATTTAGAAAAGATTCATTATAATTTTTTTAAAAGCGCCAACGATCAAAATACAAGTGAAATTTACTGTTGAACATTTACCTTTATTTATAATTTTTATTGAATTTTTTGTGATTTGTACAGATACTTTAAAATACCTCTTGTAAGAAAGACAGCAGTTAATGATTTTATAATTATGTAACAGAGTGAAGAATAATTTACTTTCTTCCCAATCTTTATATTCATGTGCTTTGTAAATATTTTGATATTCTCATCAAATCTTTAAAAAAAAAAATAACCTGTTGTAGTCAAACACATTTTTTTCATATTTATGAACAACAAAATTATTGGGAAGTTCAGGGGAGACAACTCAAAATGAATTTGCTTTTGTTTTGTTGTGTATTATAAAGAAATAAAATGGAAAAATACATCTAATTAATGGAAACATTTTACTTTGGAGAAGATAACAGTAAAATATGTAAGTAGATTTCATTTAAGCATTATTTCAAATATAAAAACCTGAAATAAATGATTAATTATCTAAGTATTAACATCTGAAATAATGTTTGAATAGAAAACAATTTCTGAGTTACTTCCCTTTGTCTTAGTTTCAATGGCCGATTAGAGAATTGCCTCTAAATGTGACATATACGGCCGTATTATTATAGGAGGTCGTGGTAATTTATGTTTTCAAACTCTTAAATCTGTGTCCCTAATGTTTTTAAAATCAAAGAGTTTACCAACATTAGCGACCCATATTTAGAGACTTGAAAAACATTAAAGACACATATTTGAAGAGTTTAAAACATTACGGACATATTTATGTCCGTAATGTTTTAAACTCTTCAAATATGTGTCTTTAATGTTTTTCAAGTCTTTAAATATGGGTCGCTAATGTTGGTAAACTCTTTAAACACGTGTCTTTAATGTTTTCAAACTCTTTAAACCTGTGTCACTAATGTTTTTAAGCTCTTTAAATGTGTGTCGCTAATGTTTTTAAACTCTTTAAATATGTGTCGCTAATGATTTAAAACTCTTTAAATATGCGTCGCTAATGTTTTAAAACTCCTTAAATATGTGTCACTAATGTTTTGAAAATATGTGTCACTAATGTTTTGAAAATCTTTAAATATGTGTCGCTAATGTTTTTCAAGTCTTTAAATATGCTTCGCTAATGATTTAAAACACTTTAAATATGTGTCGCTATAATTTTTTAAACTCTTTAAATATGTGCCGCTAATGTTTTTAAACTCTTTAAATGTGTCGCTAATGTTTTAAACTCTTTAGATATGTGCCGCTAATGTTTTAGACTCTTTAAATATATATCCTCGAGTGCCCCCTTTGACTTGATAAGGGGGATGCCTATGTAAAAAAAATATGGGTCGCTAATGTTTTTAAACTCTTTAAATATGTGTCGCTAATGTTTTAAACTCTTTAAATATGTGCCGCTAATGGTTTTAAACTCTTTAAATGTGTCGCTAATGTTGTAAACTCTTTAAATTTTTGCCGCTAATGTGTTAAACTCTTTAAATATATATCCTGGAGTGGCCCATGGTGATGCCTATGTAAAGAAATGTGTCGCTAATGTTATTAAACTTTTTAAATATGTATCGCTAATGCATGATTGTGTTGTTTCATTTTACCCCATATGACACATGGTTTATTTTTATCCCTTCTTATCTTAAAATATTTATTCAATGTGTTTTGTTAGTCGTTTTCTAGAGAAATATTCTTGATTTTATATTTGTCTTTGCAGAACGTGATTGATATTTGTGAAGAAAAGAAAATAATACCGATACATTTATTGTATTTCAAGTGAGCACGTCGGCACTATTATATAGTAGATGTTTGGAAAGTTGTCCTGGATTATAATTGCCGTACAGATAACAATTAACTTCAACACACTGACTCACCATTAATTCATAGCCACCCCGATATCTTCGGGAGATATGAACCTTTAATAGGTGTATTAATAGTTCTAAAACATTACTTTCTTTTCTTTAAACAAACTTGTCTGATTAATTATTATTAATGTTATTATTGATAAAACGATACCGGAATGATTAAACACAACATTAAAATCATATTAAAATAAAGTTTGGCGAAGAAGAAAATGTAAAATATGAAAAAAAAACTAAAGTAAATGAAATACCTGAGCAACGTCTGGTCAACAAAAAACTAATCTATCTATCTATATATATAAAAGCGAAAATATATGTATGTATGTATGTATGTATGTATGTATGTGTGTATGTTTGTGTGTCTGCTAAAAACTTTCGACAGACACAACGAAAATTCACAAACTCGGTAGCATATCGAAGCCCCATTGTTCGCTCGAAAAATATCGAGAAATTAGCCAAAAACGTTCATTTTTTTCACCTCGAAATCGACAGTTTTGACAGGAGGGGAGGTCAACAAAAACGGTATGCTCGTGACGACGAGCGGTTCTACGCATACGCCAGATGACGTCATGGCCTGATTTACTTTACATAGTTGAAAAACTAACTAAATTTCATGTACGGCGCGTTAGGTCAGTTGATGAGCGCGTTGGTTCATTATCTAAACGTTTTGGGTTCGTATCGTGGTGTGAGATGTGTTTTTGTTTTCGATTTGTTAAATTTAAATATTGAACCAGTGTTATTTAAGCCATTTTTTTACGTAAAGTGCGATTTCTGGGTTTTTTTTACTTCGCTTATCCAGCCCCGACCACACACCCAAAAACACCCGGGTACCCACCGATGTTTTAAATTTTAATTTTGTATTTTTTCGGTGTTTGGTTAACCCCCCCTCCTTAATTAAAACGTTGTTTTCTTTTTTTACTTCGCTTATAACAAACACACCTAGTCATTGACGTCGTCGTCGTAACGCTTGACGACTTCCGTGTGCGCACCTGTCAATTTGGTTCTCACTTAAATAAATTCAAACATCTTTCAGTATCTCATTCTGGCTGGCCGATTTTATTTTCAAACTTCGTCTCAGGGCTTCGGATTCGATCGTACCAACTTTTACCCCCCTGGTTTCTTCTTTATTTAACACCACACGCACCTCCAAACACCCAGGCAACGCCGGGTACCCCCGCTAGTATATCTATAAAAGTGAAAATGTACGCGTGTCTGTGTGTGTGTACATTTACCTACCAATTAACTGCCAATTTTCATTCTATATACTCGCAATTTTCCAGAAGGAATATTGAGATTTGTGAAAATGTTTTTGATCGCATTTCGGCTAGAAATTTGGTTGTTAAGTGGTCAAATTTTAGCGATCTGACCTTTAAGAACTCTAGCAAACTCCTCGGTCAATCTTGGATCGAAACACATGACATTTTAGATATAGGTGCCTTGGACATGGATCTAAATTTATAATTTTATGTGAACCCAAATCAATAAATGTTAAAAGGTCATAAATGGGGAAAAGTTTAAAATAAAGTGACCTCTGCGGTCTCTACCAAATGACTCAGCCAATTTTTTGTCTAAACATTTGAAATTTTACATAAAGCGTATTCAGACATACGTCAAGCTTTCTAATCGTTTTTTTATGAGAATTTTGCTTCCAAGGTGTCATAGTTCAAAAGATCTTACCTTTGCGGTCTCTGGCCAATTATTAAGCCAAGTTGGGGTCTTAACATGTGAAATTATACATGAAGGGTATCCAAACATGCAGCAAATTTTTTAATCAGTTTCTGGGCGAACTTTTATCTGGTAAGAGGTCAAATTGTACAGACGTGACATTTTTAGACTCTACCAAACTCCTCCGTCAATTTTGGGTTTAAACACTTGAAATTTTAAATGTAGGTTACTTCGACATGGGTCAAATATATTAATTGAATTTGAGCCCAAAACAATAAATTTTAAGAGATACAAAATTGGGGTCAAAGTGAAATAAAATTGACTTCTGCGGTCTCTACCACCTTTTTTCCTTGGTCGTTAAGAAAGCCTATTATATAAAGAAAGGCCCGCCGTACATATTCACACTTTTTAATATATACATATGCTCATGAACTTAGCAACAGTGCATAGGGCCCAAGCAAAGCCGGGCGAAACTGCTAGTGATTATATGAACTCATATTTTTTATTAATTTTTTTATGAATGACTTTCTACTACAAGGAAAGTATAGTATCTATTCTGATAACACACGTCATCATTTCTGCCTTTGATGCGTGAAGGATATACGCGTCTAGACTGAAGCAATTAGTATTGTCTTAATCAAGAGTACATCTTCGCTTGTTTTCGTCTACATTAAAAGACGACCTCGTCGAGAACTAAATAAGGACGTTTCACGGCTCACACCAGGACGAAGGGGTTTGTACTTGTTAAAACCTCTTATTCACATTTTTTGTGATAATATTTCCAAGTCGAATTGAATACGCGTAGTTAACGAAGAAGTGGAAATATTTGCTTTAAAAATAAAAAAAAACACAGACACAAGTTATTGAAAACCCCTATAAAAATATTTTCCCGATTTGACATGTGACACTAAGTGCTATCATAATTGTTTAATCAAAGTCGAATCAACAAATAAAAAATAATAGCAAGAAAGAAATCTAATATTTTACGAAAGCTTTAGATGCCAGCACCTTCTTAACCACTTGTCTTCCTTGTCTTCTGTAAATATGGAAATATGTATGCTTTTTTTTTTGTTGCTTTCCTGATAACAGGGGCACTTAATTCTTTTAATAGAGAGTAAGGAGTGCATCGTTTAGATAATTCTATAGCAATGTAAAAGAATGGTTCTTACTCACATTTTAACCTATATTAAAAAAGATATGAATAATAATATATACGATGTATGAAGCTGTGATGAAATGATAAAAAATCATACATCAAATATCACATTAATTGATACAGCAGTTTTATTGTGCAAAGAAATAAAATAAAACTTTATGAGTAACAGAAATGCAATTAAAAAAAAGGTGCAAGAAGAGATAAGTAAATACATCAAACTTCGGAGATTTATTCGTAATGCCTAGGGGTTCCCATTAATCGCATACAATTTGATTATCTTTAGAAAATTAAACTACTTGATAAATTTAAATGACCTTTAGAATATGATATATTCGTTTCCTCACGGGTACGTTCATCATACAAATTTTCCTTATTGTTGTATATTAATAGCGAAGAGGGGGCACTAGACAAAAAAACTATAGCAGGGTAATTACGCAAAACTGCGTTGGCCCATATCTGGTTTTGTGATCTATTTACGTTTTAATAGTTCCAACTAATTTAATGTAATGTAAACAGCTGCTCTGAAAAAATATCAACATTTAGAAATGTTATTATGTGATTCTTTTACACAAAATCACTATTTACATTAAAGTTAATTGGTTGAAGCTTCTTTTAAATATATGTGTGGATTTTCATGAAGGATGAATGTAATACAGAGAAAATTAAATGGCGAAAAAAAACTGACAAATACACAAGAAATAAATAAACAATTAAAGCGCACTTGGTGCGTATTTTATTTTATTCAAATTAAATCACGTTTCTATATGGAACTCACACCGATGACGTTATTCTTGTGTTCCCTACGCACAGTTCGAACATTTCGAAATCAAACGCTCAGATACAACGCGCGGCTCTTTAAACATAGACTTTTCTTTCTCCAAATTTACAACATGACAAGGAAGAAGAAGAAAAAAGAAAGAAAACAACATATTGAAGATGGAGTTAAGCTACGAAATATATTCATGGTATAAATTTCAAACAAGTAAAATATGTGTTTATTTTCCTAATATTACGTTGTGATTTGGCTTTCAAGCACATTTGATGCAAATTTAATGTTATTCAAATTAAATCAACGTTTCTATATGGAACCCACACCTTGGAAATTAAAGACGGTATTTGGGTCAGGAATCTTAATAAAACCTTTTTTCTTCAAAAGATTCTTCATATAATTAAATAAGTAAATATTATTGCTAAATATTAATAAACATAATTTTGTCGATGTACATGAGGTGTAAGAGTGTGTTCTCACGTAGATTTTGTATCGGAATTCCTCGAATAAGTCGCGAAAATCGATAGTCGAAATACTCCGATTAAAGAAGGAAGTCCGATTTGAATCAAAGTTAGCACTTTTATAGATCCTAAAATCACAAGTGCGTCTTTTTTTACATGTTCACCACTTATCAAGGCTCAATGGCCACTCAGGGATAAGGGTTATTGTGTGTACAGTAATACAAGGGATAGTGTAGCAATAGTATTGGAGAATTGGTAAGGTGTCATTATTTTTTGGGGGGAGGGGAGCGGTTCATCAGGAATTTGTTTGTGTTGGACTTGAAGACATCCAGGTTGAAGTCGGGAGGGAAACAGGCAAGCGGAACAGCGTTCCACATGCGTGCTGTTCTAAGAAAGAAGCTTTGTTCATGGAATCTACGTTTTGATTTAGACACAGATAGGGAGTGGGGAAAATTATTGACGGGGGTTTCAGCTAGTCGGGTGTTTTTTGAGAAAGATTGTCGAGGGGAGACCAGAGAATGGAGCTCAGACGAGCACCTGCCATGGAAATAACGATAGAACAAGGACAGGCTCGCTACGCCTCTTCTGTAGGAAAGATGTTGCAGGGTAGAGGAAAAGGCATCCCCCACCAAGCCACGGAGTCTATTTTGTACTCCGTCAAGGCAGGATAGGCGTTTTTTTGCAGCCCCCGCCCAGATTTGGCAGAAGTACTCAATCTTTGGACGTACTTGGCTCTTATATAGATAGATAATTGCGTCATTAGTGAGATATCTTCTGGAGCGGTAGAAGGATCCCACCATTTTCCCAGCGACCTTGGCGACAGACTTGATGTATGTGTTCCATTTAAGATCAGGTGTAAAGCTCAAACCCAGGAGCTTATCAAAACATGGGGCCTCCATTAGACGAGAGCCATCCATTTCAATTGATGCCATATGGAGATCAGAGCGTTTATGATGTAGATATAGGAGCTTGGTATTAGATGTATTAAAGGTAACCAGTCACCTCTTTCCCCACTGTACCACGCGCTCAAGATCAGAGGAGAGAGAATCAGAGAGAACATCATCATTTACGGCCTTTGATGTGTTGCCATAGATTGTCGTGTCATCAGCATAGATGTCAACGTAAGATTTTAGTATGTGTTTTGGGAGATCATTGATGTAGATCAGGATGAGAGTTTGGCCCAGTATGGACCCCTGAGGGCCTCCAGCATTAATACTGTGGGCCTTTGATTTCTGCCCACCAACCACTACTCTTATGAGCCTATCTGAGAGAAATGACTTAATGATAGAGAAAACATTTCCAGTTATACCGTAGCTGGAAATCTTGTGTAGAAGGCCTTTATGCCAAACCTTATCAAAGGCCTTTGATATGTCGAGAGCAATTGCCCTAGAAATGAAGCCTTTCTCGAGAGATTCACTAATCTTTTGAGATATAACCGTTATCACATCTGCTATAGATCTAGCAGAGCGGAAACCATATTGCGTGTCGCTCAGAAGGTTATTTCTGCTGAGGTGGTTGACTACTTCTCTATTTATTGTGGATTCCAGCAACTTACTCATAACACACAGGAGACTTATTCGTCTGTACTGAGAGGGGGATGACTTATCACCTGAATTCTTAAATACAGGGCATACTGATGAGGTTTTCCAGGGTGTTGGAAAGCACGTCTCCTTAAGGCAACGCTTAAACAGTTTGGAAAGTATGGGAGCAGGTTCTGGTTGTAGTTTTTTGAACACTATCAATGGAATACCGTCGGAACCAGTTGCTTTACTGGAGTCAAGGTTCTTGATTAGCTTGGCGACCTCACGCACATATATTTCTATGTTGCATAGCGTGTTGTCTGTTATAGGAGGGAATATGGGGAGTTGATGGCCTTCGTCACACAGGGTATAATTTGCCGCAAAGTTTTTGGCAAATAGTTTTGCCTTGTCGGATGCTGTAGAGATGACCTCTGGTCCATTGATAATTGTTGGGATAGAGCGCACGTTTCTGTTCAAGATCCTATTTGCTATTTGCCAGAACTGATGGGAACCAAGCCGCTGCTCAGCTACTTTGGACTTAACGGATTTCGTAAATAGTTCTCTTGCATTTTTTATTACTCTTTTACAGTGGTTGCTGGCGGTTCTGAAAGCAGCTTTAGTTTCAGTGCATCTATTACGTTGGTAGCTATGGACAAAGTCATTTCTGTGTGCCATTGCAGCAGCACATTCAGAGGAGAACCATGGCTGGCTGTTAGGTTTTTGTTGGAATTTTTTATGGTATGACTTGGCCTATTCCTACAAGTAACCATTCGGTCAGATCTGATACTATAGAGGACACATCCTTTTAAACATGGAATGGATTGTGAAATCAGATATGAATGTACGGAAGCTATCCCAGTCCGCCATAGAGTATCGGTATACAGTACGGTGGAGAGGTACGTCTGTAGATTTAGGAGAGGTACGTCTGTAGATTTATTATATTCATGCATGTGCTCCATCATAACAGAAGCAGAAAATCACAGCCTATAAAATCGACAGTCCATTTTATAAGACAAGGACGAGTACAAAATAATTTTTTTTTCGTTTTGAAGCACAATTGTACTATGATAATTGACTCCTGTACGACTTACAAGTAATTCAAGTAATTACGTAAAAATAATATCATAAAATGAAAAGTTGCTTCTTTAATAACACAAAGGGTTGTTTGAAATAAATATTTCTGATAAGAGCACAATTAGTCCATAACACTTGAGTTTTCCATTTGCAAATTTTTTTTCAAGCCATTATATAAAATAATTTTATAAAACAAAAGGTAGATTCTCTACAGTGCAATGTAGACTACGATGCATTATAGTAAGTGCGATAAGCCCAGGCACGGCGAACAAATGCAAGAATACCATGTATTTTTAAACGTATTAATATATATATATATATATATATATATATATATATATATATATATATATACATAGAGAGAGAGAGAGAGTGAGAGAGAGTGGGAAATAGATAGACAGATAGATAGATAGATATTTGTTGGCTATATAATTCTTGAGGTTAAACAACGATGAGGTTGGCCAGTACCAGATTGGTCAGCATTTTTTGAATGCTAGGCACTGTATGTGTTGGAGACACCTCCTACATCTAGTATCACGCTTGAACGTTATCAGGACTAAACGTTTCTGGACGAGAGAGTGTGGTAGATGCAAGTCCCCCACACTTGAAACTATGCCAAGCGCAAGTTACAGCAAAAAGAGAAAATGGGGAGATGACACCTGGATGTGAATAGGAACAGCTGATGTGGGACTAATGTTGTGCCATCGTGGAGATAATAACACCTTATGATATATTGTCGAAATAAATTATCGTATTTTTAGCAAAATGCGCAATTATTAATTGATTCTTTCTTTTTTTGGCATCGATTTTTAAGCATTTCATATTTAATGCTATATAAACAATAAGGAGATCACTAAAAGAAAATTATTAATTTATTAAAATTAAATATTAATTGTTAATTTATTTTTCAAAGATTAAAAAGTAGTGCCCCCGTAGAAATAATGAATATATATATATATATATATATTGCTAATCTGAAAGAATAATTATTATTAACATATTCTACGAATTTCACACTTTAAAGCACAAGAGATTAATGATTGAAAACATTCAAAATTCGGATTTTAAACCTTAAAATCTTATACGTGAACAGTTGTTTTTGTTTGTTATTCTACAGTCCCATAATACTATATATTTTGTTCATTTTTGGCTGTTGTTTTTAGATAATTTCTAAAAAAAAATACATAAGGTTTGTTTATAGGCAAATACATACTTATAACTATCGTCGATTATGAAAAATATATTTTTGTAAATTCATTTTAAATATAATAGGTGAAAATTTGTAATAATTGAATAATGATTTTTGGTAGATAATTACTTGATGTTTTTTCGTAGGGTTTTAAAGAGAGACTCCGCCAAAAAATACTTACCTCCTGATCATTTTTGACCGGGGCTAGGTAGGCCATGTGTAGCATCCTTTCAGGACACTGTGATCGTAAAATTCGCGATTTCAACACTTGCGATAATAATAAAACAATGGCGGAGGGACATTTGGTGAGCTTCCAAGCTAGTATATATATATATATATATATATATATATATATATATATATATATATATATATATATATATACAAATATATATATATATATCACTTTGTGTGCGTATGTGGGTTCTATTTCTATGGACTCGAAAATGGCTAAGCCAATTTTCGGAAAATGCACACGAATGTACCTCATGTGTATGCTAGTGATCTTAGATAGGCTTTGTATGAATGCCTCCGATAGCTATAAGAAATCGATAATCAAAGTATCCGATGAAAGAACTAACAGTCAGATTTTGATCAAAGTTAACAATCTAAGGCATCCTAACATGTTATATGCATTTTAGACGTATTATCATTGCACAAGTTTAAGTGCCCGACGTATAAAATCAACATCAGCTTCTTTGATAAAACACGAGGTCATTCGAAATGATAGTTTAAAGAACATCTTAACTATGAAACTTAAATTCAATTCAAACCATTTTATAAAAATAATCTTATAAAATAAACAATAGGTTCTGCAGAGTGCAATGCATTTTATAATGCACAGTGAAATACGTTATTGTGGTGATGCACGAGAAGCTTATTACACGTGCACTCTGGGCGTTTTCCGGAGAAAACAAGCAATTCATCGATTTACTTGAATGAAAATGACAATAACATTAATATATTAATTGATCCTAATTGTAAATACATCCTGAACAACGGCGTATGTGTGTGAGTATCTGTGCACATTCCCTATTAAATAACTCTGTTTATTTTCGGTCTAAAAACAGACGAATTGACATGAGTATTATTGAGATTAGGGAACATCTTTTTAATCGGATTTCGACCAGTAACTTTGCTGTAAAGGGGTCAAAGTTCAACAATATAACCTTTGAAAACTCTACCAAACTCCTCCGCCAATCTTGGGTCTAAACAATTGACATTTTAATTGTAGGTTACTTGGGCATTGACCAAGTTTTATAATTTAATTTTACCCTTAAAAACAAATGTAAAGGGATCCATATTGGGGTCGAATGTAAGAAAATTGACCTCTGCGGTTTCTACCAAATTACTTAGCTACTTTCTGGTCTAAACATTTGACATTTTACATAAAGAGTATTCAGAAATCGGGCAAGATTTTACTTGCTTTGGGTCGAAAATTTGAGCTGCCAAGGGGGCGAAGTTACAAAGATTTTACCGTTGCGGTCTCAAGCAAACTACTCAGCCAATTGTGGGTCTAAACATGTCAAATTTATACATTACCGATATTCATACATGGGGAAGCATTTTAATCAATTTTGGGCATAAGCACTTGCGATTTTAGATGTAGGTTACGTGGACGTGGGTAAAACATTTAATTTGGATTTGAGACCAAAATAACAAAAATTCAACGATAAAAAATGAGGTCAAATTTAACAAGGCCGATAACCATTAGCCGCGTGCTCTCGTGTAATGAATGAATGCGTGAATGTAGGCTTAACATGAAATTCTTAAAGATAAACTAAAACGACCGAAAAATGGACTGAAATGATTTAAATAAAAAAAAGTAAATGACTTAGAATGGCTTTAATGAACTTAAGGATGAAGTAAATGACCTAAAGAATGACTTGAATGCTTTAAAATAACTGGAATCCTTCAAAAACATGTTGAATGAGCTGGATAATGACTTGAATGTACTTGAGATTGACTTGTTGTAATGTGGGTGATCCTTTTACATTAAATTAACACAGAAAAGTGATCCCCCACTTAATATCACGAAGTTACAAACATAAGTACAGCATGTAGTAACACCAGAAAATACACTTTGATCTTGGCCAAAAGGCCAAGAAAAAGGTATTTATTTGCTCCCCCACCGAGCTAATTAGGCGCAAGGTCGATTTTTAATGTGAGGAGTGAAGGAGAAATGGGGACCAACTCCACGGGGAGTAGGGGAGATGGATAGTGACAATTGGCATGAAGGGATGACCCTACATTGACCAAGGTCTTATATGTGGGGTTGGTATTTATTTGCTCCCCCACCGAGCAAATTAGACAGAACGCCGATTTTTAATGTGAGGAGTGAAGGAGAAATGGGGACCAACTCCCCGGGAAGTAGGGGAGCTGGATAGTGACAATTGGTATGAAGGGTTAACCCTACATTGACCAAGATCTTATATGTGGGGTCGCCCCCACATATGGTCTTTGCTAGCAGTATCTGCCGGAACAGATACTACACTTTGATCTTAATATTTAATTTATTCCGTTTAAAGAAAAAAATACAATTAAAAAAAATTCTAAATAAAATTTAAAAAATTAAAAACGTAAAATCGCCAAAATACAAAACAAATTTAGGCAAAAGGCCCTATAAGATCTGGGAAGGAGAGTGTTGCAGGGTCTTTGTAACTAAAATAAAAATTGGAGTTTTTGGCGACTTTACTCTTGACTGGCAACATTTACCACAATACCTCATACACTCTGTGGACTCTAAACTAACTAATGAAAGCCCCATCGTTTTTGCAAGAAAGGATATATATATATATATATATATATATATATATATATATATATATATATATATATACACAATTTCTGTATGTGTGTGTTTGTGTGTGTGTTCATTTTTTTATTAAAATGTATATGTGTGTGTGTGAAAAATGTTCAATTCATTAGCAAATAAAAAGTTCTTAAATTTGGAAGAAAAACAGTGTGTGTTGGGGAGTGGGCTATCTAGAAAATATATACAAAAAAATAAAATTGCCAAGTGCATTGTTAGTAAGGCCCCTCCCTGAGCTAATCTAGAAAGTTAGATCACCTACTGATTTTCCGGGGCACCGAAAACAAACGGGAAGATCCCTAGTGGGGATTGGGAAGAATTCATATCGGGTGTAGGGAAGACAATTAAATAGATTACAAAAAACAAAAAGGGGAAGATGGGTGGGGGGAGGTAGGCATCGACCTTTTAGTAGGGGTTGACCAGGGGGTGATAAAACAAAAAGATAGGGAGGGGTTAGTGACAAACAATCGGGGGACAGGATCTCATTTGTACCACCAGTCAAGAGGCTGTTTACTTTTTATTTCTCTAACCTAGCGGGATGGGCTCTGTAGGACCCAATACCGCGTGTGCCATGCTTTTGGTGGTAACACGCATTCAAACTTGGCGTCTCGTCGGATGCACAAGCTAGCTTCATCCACCCACCTCTTGTCAAAGGCCACAGATTTCTTTCAATCGCATCTGATCTTTACTTTAAGCAGATGTTAAAAGTAGACGATCAGATCCCGATTCGGAACAGATACCCATTCGCGGACTCACTTGAGGCGTGTGATCCATATGACCATCCTCGCTACGGCTAGTGTCGATAGAAAAAACAATTCTTTTCTCCCTAGGCAGCGGCGGATCAATGTTCTCCACAAAATATGACTCGACGAGTTGAAGCCAGCGTATTGCATCGATGTGAGCCGTTACTTCGTTGACGTACCCTAGGAGGGTCTTGAGCCTGCTGCAGCGGAAAAAAAGGCATGTTTCCCTCATGCCCTCATGCCCTCGTCGCAACGCAGACAGTAGACCCGGGTTTCTTTATTGTATAGATTGAGTTCTTCAAGGAGGGGCAGTGCGTTCTGGACACGTCGCCAGGTAAGTAAAAATTCCGAGATTGTAAGAAAGTCTCGTCCCGGCGCCCAACTCCACTCGGAGCAGACCTCCTCTAACGACATTCCCGTCCGTTCCACTAGCGGTTCCTTGTGCTACGCCCCACTAGCTCGCGATAAAGCCTGTTCCTAGACTGTTCGAGGACACTGGTTGCCAGCAACGCTCTAAGTGCGGACCGGCATACGGCGTAGACTGCTTGTTTCCCCCTTAGTCTCTGCCGAGCTTCGACCGAGCGGTCGGGCGTGAGATTGGAAAACGAGCTTCCAACTGCAGTGACCCATGGAACGTCTACGTACAACGAACGGTTCAGAAAAACCAAGGTCTCTGCGTGCTTGTGACACAGGGGATCGGGCAGACCAAAGCCTTCCTAGCTCAGATTTCGAACACAGACCTCTCTGCAAACATAATGCTTACCCTCCTTCCACAAGAGTGTGTCGAGGTGCTCCTGTAATCTGGTTCGTCGTTTTGTAGGGAGGGGAAGGAAGTAAAGGATGAGCGAAAAGACTACGTAGCACAGGCATCCGCCCGAATCCAAGTCTTGACAGAGGATTCGACCTTAGTCTCTACTTCCGACCAGTTTTTTCTTCAGCTGGAGCGCCGTTCCGAACCACACACCGAGGATCCGGTCCGGGTCGCTAAACTCAAGGACCGGAAGATCAGGCTGCTGCGTAAAATGTTCTCGAAACCCCTCGTAGATCGCCGCTCGATTCCAGGGTGCGTCCATCCGGATGTCTTACCTTTGCAATGTACTTGTCCAAGCCACACCTAGAAATTTCACCATGCGCGTCAGTGTTAGAGTTGACTGCTTCATTGCCTATCTTTCTAAGCCTAGCTCTGACTACTTGACCTTCATAACGCTCGCTATTCTCACACAGAAAGTACTGCTTAGCTAGTTCCTGACTAATCCTATCACCCTCCCCTGTAGCCCGGGCAAGTTTCTGCTCTAATTCTTCTTCGTCTTGGTCTTATCTAGTGCGAGGCGCTGGGCATACTTGACGGAGAATGTTCTAATTTTGGCTTTTAGACCTACCCACCACTTACTCCCGGTGCTTTTTGAATTAATTCTATTAGCTTCTCTTGGAAGTCTTTTCTCTCCAGAATGGAAGTGTTTAACTTCCAGTGAGCTACTAACTTAGGCTTCTTTCCATGCTTCAATCGGTACATAACTAGTGTATGGTCCGTCTGGCCTAGCCAAGTGTACGTGGGGCAAGATAAGATGTCTACTTCGCCTCTCCTAACTAACATCCTGCCCAAGTAAGTGTTTGGATAGGAGGAAACGCTACTGGTCCACGTCCACATTTCCCGCCCCGGAGGATCGACCCGAAAACAATCGCCCAGACCGAATCAAGCCATCAGATCAGCCAGGTTGGACTCGCACCTCTCCAACTCGGTAACTCGCCTAAAAGGCCAAGAAAAACTTAAAAAGCTAAGAACAACATCTATTAACAACAGACCTTTGATCTTAACCAAAAAGGCCAAACACAAAAGTGTTATGGACAGACGGACCGATAGAGTGACTTATAGAGTCGCTTGCACGCGACTAAAACAATTATCCTTTGCCGACTCTACTAAATTACTCAGACAAATTGTGGTTTAAACATTTGAAACCTTACATAAAGTGTATTTATAGGTAGGGCAAGTTATGAACAGTACATAGATCCCGGGCAAAACCAGGCTGAACTGCTAGTATATTTTGTAAAGGGATATTGCATTCTGTGTGTCTCTGTGTGTACATTTCTCTACCAAAGTACTTTTTACGTTTTCGACCAGAAATTTTACAGTAAAATGGTCACAGTTCAACGATTTGACCTTTGAAGACTATCCCCAACTCCTCTATTAATTTTGGATCTGAACAGGTGAAATCTTACGTGTAGGTTATTTGGGCAGGGATAAAAAAATTTTAAATTTTATTTGCGCTCAAAACGATAGCCGTCATATTTGGGCTCCAATTTAAAAAGAAAATTGACCTCTACGGTCTCTACCAAATTACTCAGCCAATTTCTTGTCTAAACAATTGAAATTTTTACATAAAGTGTATTAGGTTATAGGGAAAGCTTTTTGCTCAGTTTTTGGCAAAATAAAATTGCTGCCAAGGATTCAAAGTTCAAAAGCTTTGACTTTTGCGGTCTCTAGAAAACTATTCAGCCAATTTTTCGTCTGAACATTTTAAATTCTACATAAAGGATATTCAGACAGACAGCAAATCTTATAATAAATTTTACACGACAACTTGTCTGCCAAGAGGTTTAAGTTGTAAGAGTGTACATTTCCAGACTCTACCAAACTCCTCCGCTAATTTTGGATCCAAACACTTGGAATTTTGGGCCTTAACACTTGAAAGTTTATATGTTAGTTAGCTGGACCTGAGCAAAAGCTTGTAATATATATATATATATATATATATATATATATATATATATATATATATATATATATATATATATATATATATAATACATATTATATGCATATAAAGTTATGAACAGTTCATAGCGCCCAAACAAAGCTAGCGTTTCCATAAAATCCATGTTTTGAGTTCTCTATTTAATTGTTTTTCATTTACATCCATGCCTATATTAGATGCTCTGAATTTTTAAAATATTTTCTGGATATTTTGTGATAATTTTAATATTTGCATCCAAGGCAAAGTGATTTACTACTATTTAACAAAAAAAAATCCATTGACTCCTTGTGATCGTCATGTGAAGATGAGGCGGGGAAAAAGATAAAGATGTACTAGTTGTAATTTTAGTCAACATAAAGGAAACAACTGTAAAAACAAGAGAATAAAGGGAATAAGAAGACAAAAAAAAAAAAAGAAAAGCCCCCCCCCCAAAAAAAAAAACGCGGTGGAGAAAGAAGAAGCGTTAAGTGTTATTTTATGGTCTTATAATGAAGGGATCTTGGTGAAATGGCTTCTCTGTTGGTACCTTCTCTATTTTATCGCAAACGCTGCGTCCGTGTACGAATTCGTCAGCCGTTTACAGCTAGATGCCCCATTCATCTGTTGGGGATGGTGACGATGCTGTAGTCTTCGACGACCCACAGCTTTCTCGCACCTGGTGACTTGCGAAAATGAGGCTGATAGGAGAAAATAGCGCTTGAACTGCAGACAAAATGAAACCTCATAGAAACAAAGATAGAAAACAAGATAATAGAAAGTAGCATTAAAAAAGCACATTTTTGTATATATAGAAAATAATAAGGGAAATTGGAAAAACAAAAAGGGGGGGGCGACAAACGAAGTCACCACGAAGAATAGTATACAAAATCACGAAAGAAATCAACCTTACTATTTAACTGATATTTTATTCGTCTAATTTAATTATGCATGCAGACATGGATATTTTATATATTGACCCGGTCTTATAATAAGCGTAACCATGATATTTTAATTTATCTAGATTGCGTATGAATAATTATAGAACCAATCCTCTATAGAATAGAATATTACGAGTAATAATTTACCCGGTACACTATTCCGTAATAAATAAATAATGTTGTTCATCCAATTCCGCTGTGTTCATTTACAGTATCACGTCAGCTGATATGTAGGCTTGCCGAGGAATACCATAGTAAGTAACTTTTTTATTTGAGTTTAGTTTTAAAATATGCAAACGAAATAATAATTTTTCAGTCGACTTAAATAGTACTTCTTCTATTATCGTAAATTTAACTCATTAAGAAGGAAAATTAAAATAAAATAGTATGGTACGTCTATGTTTGAACAGTGAATCATTCGATCAACAGTAAAATTCTCTGCAACTGAGCTATATTTCCAGATGCTAAAGATTCTTTTTTTTTTTTCAAAAAGAAATCTTTTGTTAAGATTTGAAAACCACCCTTATCGTTGTAACGTATGAAAATTTCTCTGAACTAATTTATTTTATCTATATAAAAAAAGCTATTTTTTAGGGTCGGATTTCTTCGATTTTCGGTACTTATCAGATGAATTTCTGTACAAACCATATCTTAGAACACTGCCAGATATAAACATTACCTTTGTGTGAAATTTGCAAAAGTTACGCCCAGCCGTTTTGGAACATATAGGGAAGGAACTCATGCACTCAAAGTGACTTTTATATCATAGTAGAGACAGAAAGATAGACATGTTTGTATGTGTAGAATTATTGGGGCTGTGATAGCAGCATATTCTTTTCATGAGTTTGATTCTTGAGTATATATCCGTTAATATCTTATATGTTTCTATATAGACTGATGTGGTTCTCGGTTGATTGGTTGTGTATAACTGTCTTGGATATATACTTGAAAGTCAAAAGAACGAAAAGAATATTCTGTTGCCATAGTCCTTGTCATTGCATACACAAAGACAAACACGTACATATATATATATATATATATATATATATATATATATATATATATATATATATATATATATATATATATAGGCCCTACGTACTGTTCATAACTTTCCCTATGTGTGAATATCCTTTCTGAATCAATGTGAAATACTTAGATCAACAATTGTCTGAGCAATTTGGCAGAGACCGCAGTAGTATCTTTGCAAAATTTGACCTCAATTTTAACCGCTTAACATTAATTTTTTTTCTGTCTCAAATCAGAATAAAATGTTTAACACATGTGTAAGTTACCAACATCCAAAGTTTCAAGTGTTAAGACACAAAATTGGCGGAGCAGTTTTATATAATCTGCAAAGATAAACTCTTTCAACTTCAATATTTTGGCAGCAAAATTTGGGCCCCAAATCCGATTAAAATGCTTACCACATACCTGAATCACATTATGTAAAATATCAAATTCTTAGACCAAATATTGGCTGAGTATTTTGCTAGACACCGCAAAGGACATTTTTTTTTAACTTTGACCCCTTAGCAGCAACATTTTTGGCCTAAACATATTACAAAACTTGCCTAAGCTGAGTAATTTTGTAGAGACTACAGAGGTAATTTTTTTTTCAATTTTACCCTAATTTTGACCTCCTTAAAATTTATTGCTTTGTGCTCAAATCAAATAATCTTCGTCTTATGTCCAAGTAACCTACATTTAAAATTTAAAGTGTTTAGACCCAAAATTGGCGGAGTAGTTAAGTAGATATTTCAAAGGTCAAATCTTTGAACTTTGACCCAGTGACACCCAAATGTCTGGCCGAAAACTGATTACAAAGATTTCGTCAAACTTCAGTATCACTTTTATCAAATATTTCATCTGAAGACGGAAAATTGACAGGGTAGTTAGGTTGAGAAATGTACAGACATAGACACACACACACATAGGCACACAATTTAAATTTTATAGATATACTAGCAGTTCCGCCCTGCTTTGCTCGGGGCCTATGCACTGTTTATAAATTTATGTTCATATGCATATTTTAAAAAGTAATGCCTTTCTATATAATAGACTTCCTTAACTACTATAAAAAAAGTTGGTAGAGACCAAAGTCGTGAATCTTTTTGAAAATTTGATCCCAATTTTGACACCTTAGCATTTATTGATTTGGGCTCAAAGCAAATTAAATGTTTCACCCATGTTCAAGTAACCTACATCCAAAATTTCAATTGTTTATCCTAAAATTGGCGGGGGAGTTTGGTAGAGTCTGCAATAGAAAACTCTTTCAACTTTGACCTCTTGGCAGACAAAATGTCGCCAAAAACTTATTATAAGACTTGCCGCATATCTGAATGCCCTTTATGTAAGATTAAAAATGTTTAGACGAAAAAAATTGATTTGATAGATTGCTAGAGACCACAAAAGTAAAAAAAAAAAAAAAAAATTCGAACTTTGATCCCTTGGAAGCAAATTTTCAGCAAATCCGCAAATCTACGAACGTTCGCAGATTCGGTTCTCACGACCAGGAGAGGTTAACCCATTGGCCCCTAGTCTGGCCCCAGAAACGAAATTATATTCCGTTATGTTTCTCAAAACGAAATCAAATTTTCATTTTCACCAAACAATCAGGCTTATGTATTGGTTTCATAAAAAAGTTAAAAGTCATAACTTAACTGTTCCTTTCAGCAGGGTCGCCAACCGCTACCCGGGTATATGATAATTATTTACAAATAACATAAGCATAGTTGCCTGGAATTCTCCAGAGTATCAGGAGCCGCTTCCAAATGGTGAGGTGTACTGCTCCTTGGGGCGGTGACGTCACACACACACACACACACACACACACACCCACACACACACACACACACACATATATATATATATATATATATATATATATATAAATATCCGTCTTTGTAAATTTTTAGTCGTTCAACTTATTTAAAGAGTTTATTTAGTTAAAAAAACAAGTAATGTCGAGTGTAACTTTTGAACAAGAAATGGCTGCGTTGAGAGGATCACCAATTAGGAATCTCGTTAAAAGAAAATAAATTTGTATGTTTTTTAGGTAATGTCCAAGATCATTTCTCGGAAGAAAATAAGGTACCGGAAGTGGATACTGTTTATTATCTAACAAAACCGAACGGAAGGCACAAAACACGAAACAACATATTTATTAAAAAAGTTTTAGTTTTTTAAAACTTCTTTTGTTATTACGGAGCAAAAACAATTTCTCATATTATCAAATTAAAAAACAAATATTTTATTTAGAAAAATTAATTTCGTTTTAACACTTTTTGTGTTAACTAATCAACAAAAGGCATTTTTGTTACATGCGGACGGCGGCCATTTTTTCTTAGTGTATTTCATTAAACTATCGCCAGGTTGTGATTCTCAGTTAAAATCCATTTAATTTATTAATTTGTTGTTGACCCTTTAAAGTTTTTTAATAAAAAAAATGTTTCATTAAAATTATTTATTTGTTCGAAAAACAATTTATTTTACTGTATAAAAATCTAATGTTGTTTTTATTGGAACGAAATTGTATTTTCCTAACAGATTTTTAATTACATGTTTTTGCAATTATATATTGATACATTTTTATGCAATAAATGTTTTGGTTTTCCATTATTTTCATGTTCCAAATAATTTTGTTTGTTAGTTATTTGCCGCGTTATTTGACCAAGAAACATTGGGGTTAGAACCCTAAAACAATAGCCGGCTGCATACTGCAGAAGTGTCCCCAAATGAGTTTTAAATAAGAACAAATAAAGCTGGTAAATTTGTAGTAGCGTAAATAATAATAACAGACTTAAAATTGAAAACTATTTATTTTTGTATAAAGCACATTACTAGAATCAAAGGCTGGAATACCCCCCTCCCCCCAAAAAAAATCAAAGGCAAAATGTGACCTCTTTTCCATACTTTCATTACAAAACAAAAGTGCGGTCAAAAAAACATGGTTTCATTGAAGAGCGTAAAAAGGGCAATCTGTCAAAACATTAGAAATGGTCAAATTTTAAAAGCAATACGGAAGCATCTAATGATAGAAATTTAGTCTAATAAAAATGATGAACAAATAATAAAAAAAATAATTTATTCTGGTTTTAATCGAACCGTTGGTTATAAAAATGTGTTTTATATAAAAAAATAAATACTTTTGATAATTTTTGTCTTTCAAATAATTTATTCAAAATGTATAATCTAGTTTTAACACAAAATACTAATTTAATAAATGTTTTATTATAATAATTTAATATTTGATAATGCAAGAAGTGTTTTCTTTTTGCTTCCTAATAACACAGGAATTGTTTAAACTAAATTAATTCTTCTGAATAAAATATTTGCTTTCATATATATATATATATATATATATATATATATATATATATATATATAGAGAGAGAGAGAGAGAGAGAGAGAGAGAGATAGAGAGAGAGAGAGATAATTGTATTTTAAAAACAATATACATATGTGTGTGCGTCTGTTTAATTCAATTTTTAATCTGTTTTACTTTTCTTTTTTTTTTAGTTCGTGTTTATTTTCCTTAGTGCTCACGTCTCGTCTCTTGTGATTTTAAGTCTACTTGAGGCACTTGAGAAAAGCTAACGTTTAAAACGCGATTTAGTTATACCAACCGATTATTGACCAAGCCATATGATTTAATCTCCTTTGGTAGTCTCCATCTTTGACCTATGTTACTCTTTCATCTGTTCCGCCCAAATGAACGCCATTATGAATGATTAGTGTATTTCTGTTTTATTGGATGTAGCCGACACATGCTTAAGGCAATTACTGTAGATGTCGGCACGAAAATATCTCGACTGTCACGTTTCCCTGTTTTTTATGTTACTTCTTTTAAATTTACGTCGGAACCTGTTTTTTTTTCTTGAAACGCTTCATGATTTTAATCTTATGTGCTATAAAATCTTTATTATGCTATCAGCAGAGAATCGACCTCAATATATATATATATATATATATTTATATATGCATATATATATATATATATATATATATATATATATATATATATATATATAATGTTTGTGTATTATAAGCAAACCAGCCTGGGTGTCCGGCGTTGCCAATGTGTTTGGAAATGTGTGTTGGGCAAATATATATATATATATATATATATATATATATATATATATATATATATATATATATATATATATATATAGTCGTAGCAGTAGCAGTATCAGAATTTTTGTAGGAATTTTTGACACCCCTAACACGAAACTGCGAATACAATATAAAAATCTCGTAATTTCTCTGTTAAAAGTGGGTTATTTATTTTCTTTATGGATTATACTTCCAAAATAAACTATTACAGTTGTTTTAAAAGTAATAAAAATATTTTTATTTTTTTTTTAAAACAGTAATGAATTTTCCGAACTCAATATTTTTCAATTTTTAAACTCAATATTTTTAAATTTTTAAATTTTAAAAATCTATCAAAATTTTTCTATTGATTCTATTTTTACGATATTTTCAGGGTCAATGTGAAATTTT
Organism: Euprymna scolopes; assembly: GCF_053919585.1. NCBI lineage: Eukaryota > Metazoa > Mollusca > Cephalopoda > Sepiida > Sepiolidae > Euprymna > Euprymna scolopes. The sequence goes on from NC_136490.1 coordinate 108,341,747, forward strand.
ATGTTCTTTCCAATAAACCGAATATAATATTTTAGACAAACGTTTTTTTTAAATTCACGCCCCCCCATTTTCACGCCCCCCCATTTTCACGCCCCCCCCATTTTGAAATGTCTATTAAAAAGTAAATAATTTATTTATGTTTAATAGGTTTATATATCACAAATTGAAGAGAAAAGGTCAATAAATAATATATTCAAATTTAAAACAAAAAAAAAAAATCAGTTTTTTAGAAATTTACCTGTAAAGTCCGAAGTTTAAAACCTTATTTTATAAGAACACATTTTTTCTTTTTGTCTTTTTTTTTTTTTTTAATGAAACCTTGGTCCTTGCTCCTTTAATTGAAAAAAAAATTAGGGCTTGAATTACATTTTTCGAGGAGTTATAAGCTTAGAAAGATAGGGGGTTGAATAATTTACGCCTCTCATTTTGAAATGTCTATTAAAAAGTAAATAATTAATTTATGTTTAATAGGTTTATATATCACAAATTGAAGAGAAAAGGTCAATAAATAATATATTCAAATTTAAAACAAAAAAAAAATCAGTTTTTTAGAAATTTACCTGTAAAGTCCGAAGTTTAAAACCTTTTAAAAAAAAAAAAACACATTGTTTTGTTTTGTTTTTTTTTAAATAAAACCTTGGTCCTTACTCCTTTAATTGAAAAAAAAAATTAGGGCTTGAATTACATTTTTCGAGGAGTTATAAGCTTGGAAAGATGGGGTGGAATTATTCACTATTTTCACGAAATTTCTGACACTGCTATCGTAGCAGGCAAGGTAAGCTACACATGACTTAGTCGTTGAATCTATGGTCAAAAGCAGAAGTGGCGAAGGCTTAAATTAAGGGCAGTCAATTGAAAAGGTACAACGATTTTCAAAAATATCGGCGATAAAAGCGACCTCTCTTTGGAGAAAAGTGCCCAATTGAGGGTGAAATAATTAATATTTTAGCCAATTTTTCGAAGAGTCGAGCTTCAAACGATAACGATGCCGTGAAACTCCGTCGCCCTTGTTGAAATTTTAGCAAACATGATGATTGCACGTCATGTAAGACGAACACCACTCACTCAGTCACTGAAAGTCCATGTGCCTGAAGATGACTTATTAGTTCGGCCAGCGAATTGTACACCCTCAGGCAGACATTACATTGACGACTGTCATTCGTATACATACATACACATACACACACGCATACATACATATATACACATACCCACATATACATATACATCTTTATATATAAAAATGTAAATTTGGTTCGTTAAAAGTGAATAAAACCATATTTCTACGTTACCAATTTATTTAAAATGTTCAGACAGCCAATCTTTAGAGTCGAGGGATGTTTTATGCTATTAAAATAAATTTACCTCGCGAATTATTAAAATATTAAATAAAATGAATATATTTTTGTAACCGTTAGTGCGAATCTGCTTTGTTGATACAACTGAGCTTCCGGTTCGAATCATTTCCCGTCCACGAATTAACGAAACGAAGTATTTTTAATTTTCTGTTTACTCGATCAGTAACAAAAAAAACGAAAAAAAAAAACATAATTCATTTGATTATCCTCCAAATTTTTTAATTTACACATTTTCTCTTTATTATATAAGGCAAAAATAAAGTGTGTCGCTTGCTTTTTGAGTTTTTTTTTGTTTTTCGATATATTTATCTGTATAGTAAAGGAATGTTTGCATGTTATTAAAATAAATTAAGATCATTAAGATCGCAAATTATGAAAACATATTTAATAAAATAAAAAAAAAATGTTTTCGTAACTGCGGGACTCTTCGCCATTTCCAGTAGAAATTAGCCTTTCACGTGCACCACACGTGTACGCCTTTCTAATTACATTTAACTTTCTAATTAATAGATGGGTATAAAAAAAATCCTATTTTTTAAATTATATATATATATATATATATGTATAATTATATATATATATATATACATATATATATATATATATATATATATATATATATATTGTACTTTAACCTTACAATTGAATAAAAAAACATATACAACTTTAAAAACTAGTGCGGTTCGGTAAGTTCACTAGCATTATTTGTTTATCTTAAAATAGCATCCATTTTTTCTATCGAATGCATTTACTGTTTTTATTGAAAACTATTTTCTCCCGGATTTTTGATAAAATTTTCCATACGTGCGTCTCACGTTCGTATATAACAAAAAAGTTTTTGTAGATTTCGGTGTGCTGAAAACGAATCTGCAAACTGTTTCCGTCCAAAATATTGTTTTTATGATATGAAGAAATTACTTTTTCGAAAAGTAGGCGATCACTTTTCCATGTAAATTAAACTTAAAATAAGCACCCACTTTGCATCATTTGTTTATCTTATTTTTTTTTTATTTTTGAAAGCTTTCCTTACGAAGCCTACCAAAAAATAAATTTGTCTAATTCTTAATTTCTTATTTTATTGGGGGGGGGACGTAAATATGAAGAATTACTCCACCTTCGAAAATTTTTTTAAAGCTACCACTCTTAAAAGTTTTCGTGGTCGCTGAAAACGAAATTAACGTTTATAATTAAGGCAAACGAGTAGTTTCAAGATATGGAGAAATGTTAGTTTAAAAAAGTGGAGGATCACTTTTCCATAATAATTTAACGTAAAATGCTCACCCACTTTGTGGCCACAATTTTTTTTGGGGGGACTTTCTTTTTACCCTTGGAAAATCCTTTAAAATTACCTGTTTAAATTGCAAAATGCAAAAGAAATCAAACAAAAAACTTTTTTGCCAAGTAACACATAGAAAAAAATAGCATCCATTTTTTTCTATCGAATTCATTTGCTGGTTTTATTGAAAACTATTTTCTCCCGGATTTTTGATAAAATATTCCATTTTCGTATATAACAAACACATTTTTTTTGTAGATTTCGGTGTGCTAAAAACGAATCTGCAAACCGTTTCCGTCGTAAACAAAAATAGTTTTTTTTTATATGAAAAAATTACTTTTTCGAAAAGTAGGCGATCACATTTCCATGTAAATTTAACTTAAAATAAGCACCCACTTTCCAGGCAGCTGAGAGAGGTGGGGCTTTTCCCATGTTTCTTGGCTAAACAGCTTTCGCTCATGCTCGTGCGTAGCATAAACGAAGGCTACGGCTGTGAAATGGAAAATAGTCCCAGAGTTCAGGCGTTACTACTATGCAAAAGAAATCAAACAAAAGCCTTTTTAGCCAAGACACACACAGTAAAATGCCCCTCTCTCAGGTGGTCAGAAAGTGGGTGCTCATTCTAAGTTAAATTTACATTGAAAAGTGATCACCAACTTTTCTAAAAAAGTAATTTCTTCATATCATGAAAACTTTCTTTCTGCGACGGAAACATTTTGCAGATTCGTTTTTAGTACATCGAAATCTACAATAAAATAATTCGTTATATACGAACATGAGACGGGTATTAAAGTAAAATAATACCGGATTTTTGGAGCAGATTTGTAATTTAGTTGTACAAATATCCTCAAACCAGGTAATCACTAAAATGGACTATTAAAAGTCGTCACCTGTATAGAGCAAAAGTTTAAAACCACTGATTTTATGTCAGCCTACGTCACAGTAACATATTTTGAGTGAGTTCCTAACAGTATTTTGTATAGTTTTTTTAAGTTTAAACTCATTTTCCCAAAGTTTCCCCAAACTTAATGTGTCTGATACAGTCTGCCGCCATTTGTATTTTTCAAATATACCGATAAACACTGCATGTTTTTGAACCGATTAAACATTATACATTACATAAAAACACTACAATCTTATCCAGTTAGGTAGAACATTTACTTTTCTTGCCTTTGATAACATTTATTTGTTATATATTTATTTTTTGACAACTTCTTTGTATCTGTGGTTAGTAATACACACCCTTTTCATTTAATGTAACGTTTAGTCAGCTCGAAAAACTGTTTATCGTTGTATTTGAAAGATACAAATGGTGGCGGACACTGTCGATTACGTTAAGTTTGAGAAAGTGAGTTAAAACTAAAAAAAACTATACAAATACTGTCACAAACCAACCGATTATGTCAGCCTATGTCATGGTAACATATATTCGGTGGGTTTTTGACACTGCATTGTATAGTTTTTAGTTTTCAACTTACTTTCCCAAACTTAACGTATTCAACCAAGTCTGCAACCATTTCTGTTTTTCGAGCCGATTAAACATTTTACATTACATAACAACACTAAAGAATCATCCAGTTAGGTAGAAACATAACTTATCTTACCTTTCATTTATTTGTTTTTGACAACTTTTTCGAATCTGTGTATAGTAACCCTCCCCCATCACTCAAATATCAATTACTAACTCACATTTTTGTATACAGAAAAAAACAAAAAACACATGTAGAAGTTCAACATTTTTGCTACGTTCAGCTTTATCTACTGATTGATGGTCGAGCCCAAGCCATGATTGACGGTAATCCCGAGGATCAGGATCCATTTCTGCAAGAGTAACATGTTTTTCATTTTCGCTTTTTTTTTTTTTTACTTTTTGGAGTGGGTTGCTGTACTAAGAATATAAGAAACATGCATTTTCTGTTTTTATTAGAATTTGCCATTACACCAAATTGAGCCACAGCAACACATGGCAGAGTACAGCTAGTATATATATATATATATATATATATATATATATATATACATATATGCATACACATACATACACACATATATATATGCATACACATACATACACACATATATACATATACATACACACACGCATACATACACACATACATACATATGCATACACATATATGAACATACATATATACAAATACATACACATATTTTTTTACATAGTACTCACCACTTGTCAAGGCCCGGAAGCCACTCGGAAATAAGTGTTACTGCGTGTACTGTAATCAACGGGATAATACCGTAGTAATTGAGATTTGATGAACTGTCTTACTTAAGGGGGCGGTTTATCAGGAGTTGGTCTATGTTGGACTTGAAGACATCCATGTTGTAGTAAGGTGGGATACAGGCAAATGAAACAGAGTTCAACAGGCGCGCACTTCTAAGAATGAAGTTTTGTTCACTGAATCTACGTTTGGATTTCAGCACAGATAAAGAATGGGGAAAATTATTGGCAGTGGTTTCACCTAGACATGTGTTTTTCGTCAAAGATTGGCGAGGGAAGACCGCAGATTAAAGCTCAGACAAGCACTCTCCATTGAAATAAAGATAAATCAAAAACAGGATCACAACGTCTCTTCTATGGGAGAGAGGTTGCAGGGAAGAGAAAAGGGTGTCCACCACTAAGCCACGATGTATATTTTGTACTCTGTTAAGGCAGGGTAGGCTGTTTTTAGCAGCTCCTGCACAGATATGTCAGCAGTTCTCAATCCTTGGACGTACCCGGCTTTTATATAGATAGGAATTGAATCAGCAGTGAGATATCTTCTGGAGCGATAGAAGGATCCTACCATTTTTCCAGCGCCCTTGGCAACAAACTTGATGTATGTGTTCCATTCTAGGTCAGGAGCAAAGACCAGTCCCAGAAGCTTGTCAAAACATAGAGACTCCCACAGACGAGAACCATCCATTTCAATTGATGCCAGATGGAGATCAGAGCGTTGACGATGTAAAGATAGGAGCTTGGTTTTAGATGCAATAAAAGTAGCCAACCATCTCTTCCCCCACTATACCACGCGCTCGAGATAAGCGGAGTAAGAATCAGAGAGAACTTTGTCATTTACGGTCTGTGATTGTCATAGATGGTCATGACATCAGCATAGATTTCAACGAATGATTTAAGTATGTGTTTTCCCCGAGTGGTTTCCGGGCCCTGATAAGTGGTGCCGACCTTTTAAAAAATAACAAAAAAAGACGATCATTGATGTAGATCAGGAAGAGAGTTGGACCCAGGAAGGACCCCTGAGGGACTCCAACATTAATATTGTGGACCTCCTGCCCATCAATAACTACTCTGATGAGCCTATCACAGAGAAACAGTTTAACAATGAAAAAAATATTTTCAGTTATACTGTAGTTGGAAATCTTGTGAAGTAGGTCTTTATGCCATACATTATAGAAGGCGTTTGATATGTCAAGAAAAATTGCCCTAGAAAGAAAGCCTTTGTCGAGAGATTCAGTAATGCTATGAGATATAACCGTTAGAACATCTGCTGTAGATCTAGCAGAATTGAAACCATATTGCATGTCACTAAGAAGGGTATTTATGGTGAGGTAGTCGACTACTTCTTTATTTAATACCGGTTCCAACAACTTACTCATGGCAAACAGTTTTGTAGGTATGAGACAATTTCTGGTTGAAATACGTACACGGATATACATAAGTACTTACATACACACAAACACAGCCATATACCTGCATATATATATATATATATATATATATATATATATACACCTACCTATATATGCATATATACACATACATATGTAGCCATATACCACAAACACATACATACATAGATACACACACCAACATATATATACATATATACATTCACACATGAACATATATACCCACATACATATATACACATAGATATACATACATATATATGCACGTAGATATACATACATATATATACACATGTACATATATAATCGTACATACACGTATACACACATACATATACATATACATATATACATGCATATATACATACAGATAATGATGGCAGATCAGTTATTACATGCTTTCAGCCGCATCATAAACTTTCTAGCGCCACATTTTTTAGACAAATATCTGAAAGAGTATCGATAGAAAGTTGTCATTACTGAGTGTTAGCTTTGTACGACAGCTAAGTCTCTCTCTGAGTTGAAAATGTTGAGATCAAGTAAGAGCAAGATAGCTAGCAATAAGCCCAATTGCAGACTAGTTTAATACGGGTACTGGTCTCCTACTTTGTTTTTTTTTTTTAATTCAGAGGTTTGGTTCTCCTAGAGGTGATGCCTTACCACGGCTTACTGGAGCCCTCTCCACCCCACATACGCATGCAAACAAACACATGCACGCACACATATATGAATAAATCCACATGCACGCAAATATACATACGCATGTACAGATATGCACACGTGCCAATATGCATATATACACATAGACGCACACATACAATCATGCCCCTACATATGCACACACAAGCACCCGCCCACGCATATGCAGAACATACATGAAGGACGCCCATGACGAGGACGAGGACGACGACGACGACGACGACGACGACGACGACGACGACGACGACGACGACGACGAGGATGATGATGATGATGGGTATAACCGAATGAATCTTAGATGCATATTATATATATGTACACACATACATACATATATCTACATATAGATACATACACATATACATATACATCCATACATAAACAAATATACATATACATATACACAGATATACATACAAATATGTTCATACGTACGTACACACACTTGAATCTCGGTGTTTCATAATTTTTGAATTGAGAGAAGCATTTAAAAACGGTAATATTCATCAATGACCATGATGATAGTGATGATGTTTACAATTAAATGAATCCAAAGGGCGAAAAAAAAAAACAAAAAACGCATGCAATGTCAAACAGTCATTCATGAATATCGGTGTTTGTTAATTTTTGAATTGAGAGAAGCTTTACAAAACGGTAGTATTCCTCAATGATCATGATGATAGAGATGAAATTTACAATTAAAACATACAAACATACATAACTACATTTAAACAGACATGTGAGATTATGTAATAGGTAATACACACACGTATATCTCTGCATTTATGTCTCTCTCGCTATTTTTATCTCTTCACACACGCATATACATATATATATATATATATATATATATATATATTTATATATATATATATAGTGTCTGTCTATTATATGAAAAATATTGGTTACATATGTGCATACATGTTTCAGTGAAATCCTAATTAAAGTATACCATCCCATCAGGCGCAGAAAGAATTAATTCTTTTTGGTCTGATGAGGTGTTATCCTTGAATTGTGATTCCACGGAAACATGGATGCACATATGTAACCAATAATGATTCTATAATAAGTAAGATATATAACCAATCTTTCCTGCACTGAGCACTCTTTAATAATCACTTGAATTTTATTTGATATATATCTAAGAAACATTTCGATGCAACAATTAAACACACACATTTCACGTCATAGAATTTAAATTACTGATGTTTATATATATATGTATATATATATATACATATTTAAGTATATATATATATATATATAAATATATATATATATATACTTATATATATATATATACATTTCCTCATTTTCTCTTTTTATCTATTCTCTCTCCTTATTCTCTCTCTCTATATATATATGTATATATATGTATATATATACATATATATATATATAAATTGTCTCATTTTCTCTCCTTTTCTCTGTATTTGTGGTCATGCCACTAATAAGAATGCTGTGTTAGAGGTAATCTTTTTAATTAGGCTGATGTTATCCGTCTGATAGCAAAGGACCCGACCCTTTGATTGACCACCACGGAGGTCTCCTTTCAGCAGGCGCAAAGTACTACGCTTGCCGTATTGCCATTTGGTGATTAGATTCGAAGCAGTGCAATCGCTTCCGGTGGGAGGTCTCGATGCCATTCATAGTTTTTTTCTGTGCTGGTTTTTTTCTCTGCTAAGACAACTGCCGACCTTTCTTGACATTTTCAAAACTGAAAAATCAAAAGAAGCAAAACAAGATTAAATCCAGAGCACCAACTCCCAACATAGACCTTCTAATACCAGGTCTCCTTTAAAATCAAGAGTCTACGTTCCAACGTTCCAGAGATTGAATTCCAATTACAGGAGCCTAAACCAAACTTAATAATCCTGTGCGAAATTGTTTCCGTAGATATGCTCGCGATTACCGGATATTCAAATTTGATGTCAAATTATTACGTCCAAAATCGTCACGGTCGTAGAATATGTGCCTACATTTGAGGGCGTTCGTGTGGTAGGTACATCTAATTTGCCCTACGTGTGCTTCAGAATAGCACTTGATCACAGCATAATATTTATATTTTCTTTTTTATGGACTCCATAACAGCGGAGTTTTTATCATTGAAAGTGTTTCTGAAAAAAATTACAATATTCCGTCTATTCACCACTCAGCTGACATACACGTCTTTGGAGACTTTAATGTTCACAATGTTGAATGGCTAGTTGACTCAAGCAAAACAGGTTATGAGGTGAAGTAATGTCATGACTTCTGGATTGCCTATGACCTAACGCAAATTGTTCAAGACCCCCCCCCGTATGGCCTTCTCTGACAGACAATATGAAAGTCTTCTTTTGTTTCTCACAACTTGCCCCGATATGTGCTCAGACTCCATCCTGTCTCTATTGGGACTTTCGATCACTCAGTTGTCTCACTTAAGATAGACAAAAAAATCTAATCCGTCTTTTGATGTACCTCCCCATCGAACTTTCTATAGATACTCTATTGCCGATTGATTTGACTTCCGAACATTCATACCAGATATACTTCTGCATTCCATTTTAAAACAAAAATGTGTTCTTTATAGTACCAACCCTGACTTAATGGTTAACTGTGGAAATAGACCGCTTCATACCTAAAAAATACAGCAAAACCCCAACCCAGTCAGCCATGGTTAACCCCAAAATGCGCCACCGCCATTGCACACAAAAATCACTATTTTTATTGCTTCCGGCATAATAGATTTTGTGAAACTATACTCCAGCTTTAAGACCGCCAGGAAAGAGTAATAAAAAATTCGTCTGCTCAGTACGACAATATAAGTAGTGGAGCAGCGGCTTGGTTGCCACGAGTTTTGGTGAATAACAAACAAGGACATGAACATAAGAGTGCCCTCTATCCCTACCATCATCAATGGACCTGAGGCAATTTCATCAGCCTCTGACAAAGCCAAATTCCGTAGTAAAAACTTTGCAGCTTATACTACCCTATTAGATTGTGATTGGACATACGGTAAGGGGCATACACATTTCTGTGCGGGATGTAGCCGAATTTATGCAAACCTTTATTCTATTAAACCAACTTACCCCCCCCCGGCATCTCAATCATAGTGCTCCAGAATCTTCAACTGAAATTAGCTCCCATACTTACAAAGCTGTTTAAAATGCTTTAAGCGAAATGCTTCCCAACAACTTGGAAAGCTTCAACAGTTTTCCCTGTATTTAACAATTCCGATGTCGATCATCTCCCCCTCAGTACACCAATTAGACGCTTTTGAGTCATGGCTAAGCGGCTGAAAACTGTGCTAAACAGAGAGGTGGTTATCTTACTCGGCAAAAATAACGTGTTCAGTAATATGCAGTGTAATTTCCGTTTTTCGAGATCCACATCCGATGTATTCTGTTATATTACACACGATTAGCGAATCGCTCGACGGAGGCTTTGTCTCTAACGCAATAGCTCTTGACATGTCAATTGCTTTCGATATATGGTTTGCTTAAAGATTTACTTTGCAAGAAAGCCAGCTTTGGAATTGTTAGGAATTTCCTCTCGGTTATGAAACCCTTTCTTTCTAATAGGTAATAAAGAGTAATCGTTGATGTCAGAAATGACAAACTCATTGTATTAACCCATGTGTCACTCATGGTTCTACCCTGGATCCAACCCTGATCTACATCTCTGATCTTCAAAATCACATTCGTAGGTCATATGTAGACATTTATGAAGATGGTTGGACCACTCTATCGCTCCAGTAACTATCTAACTGCCGATGCAATCATCTATATGTATAAGAGGCAGATAAGGCGTGCCGAGCAACTCCTGCCCAGATGTGACAAGATTACTCACTTGTGGGGGTCCCAGAAATGAGTAATCTTGTCACATCTGGGCAGGAGTTGTTCGCACGCCTTATCCTGGCTTAATAGAATCCAAAACAAGCTTCGAAACCTAGTAGGTGATGCATTTTACACGAGTGTCTATAAGTATTTAATAATTATTATAGTAAATATTCTGTCTGCCAGTGTATATTTCCCTACACAATAACTCTGTCAATTTTCAGTCTACAGACTCGAAGATTAAAATACAGGGTAGGAGATTTGGGAAAATCTTTGTAATTAGTTTTCGGCCAGAAATTTGGCTGTTAAGGGGTCTAAGTTCAACGATTTGACATTTAAGATATCTACCAAACTCCTCCGCCAATTTTGGGTATAAAAATTTGACATTTTAGATATAGGTTCCTTGGAAAAGGATCTAACCTAATACCTTGATTTGATCACAAAACAATAAATATTAAGGGGTCATTATAGGAGTCAAAGTTTATGAATATATGACTTCTGCGGTCTCTACCAAATTTCTCAGACAATTTTATGTCTAAACATTTGAAATCTATAAATATAAAAGTGAAAATGTATGTATGTGTGTATGCGTGTTCGCTTTTTCTGTATGTCTACAAAAGAGTTTTTTTTCAGAGAAGCGGTCGGTCGCCTAACAACTTTTTAAAACTTTTTATATCACATGAAAATCGTAATATCTTAGAGTTAACAACGGAGCTCGCCTGTCTATTTAATTTCCTCGACTTCGGGAAGATAATATTCAACAGTTTTCGCTCGTCGCATGTGGGTTAGGCCTTTACCTATAATAACAGCGATACTAATTGTCAAGGTATTGTTCCGGTCTAGATCGCCGGAAATGTCCGAAAGTAATCAGCTTCACTCAATGTGGAAATATTATGTCCTTATATCAGAAGACAATTGCTATTCAATTTCGACAAGTGGAGCTGTTTCCCCCTACCCCAACATCTTGGAAAAAAAAGCGTTCCGCACTAAATGATACTCTACAGTCAAAAGTTGACCTCATTAAGTCATTAAAACGTGCACCTGCAAATTAAAGTAATTAAATAAATTAAAACATGTTTCCGTTAGCATCTCGCGGTGGCCCAATGGTTAACGTTGTACGCTTTTTTTTCACACTTTAATTTACAACTTTGCCTCATAGGTTCGGGTTTGATCCTCATACTTACCTACCAAAACATTTTTTTTATTTTAACCCCCGCCCCGGAGTTTTGATTTACCCAAAACAACACACACCTCCAAACACCCGGGCAACGCCGGGTACCCCTCGCTAGTTTTACATAAAGGGTATTCAGAGATAGGCAATCTTTAAATTGGTTTGGGTCGAGAATTTGAGCTACAATATATAAATTTATGTATGTATTTTTGCATGACTGTCGAAAACTTTCGACAGAGCCGACGGATTTTCACAATATTAGTATTGTTTTTAAGCGTGACCCTTCTAAGGATAAATACCAAAAAATTGGCTAAAAACATTAATTTCTTCACCCTAAACTGGGCACTTAGCTACAAGGAGGAGTCGCTTTTGTCGCCGACATTTTCGAAAGTCATCTCCTATTTTCGATTGTCCAGTCTTAATTTAAACCAACCTTACTTCTGGTTTGGCGGTGGTCGTAACAGCAAAGACGTCACGTTTTTGGTACGTTCTTTTCCTCCTTCGCGTACGGGTTCGAACCTGACTTCCTACTACCACTTTTTTTTTTACTCAACACACACCTCCAAACACTCGGGTAACGCCGGCCACCCATGCTCCGCGGAAATAAATATAGAAAGATATAAACATGTCTATTCTTTTTCCTATTAATTTTCTATCCATGTATAAACTATTTCTAAAATCATTGGATTCGGCATTAAATAATCCGAAAATGTTTGATATGCCGTGAAACAACAAAACCATATATATATATATATATATATATATATATATATATATATATATATATATATATATATGTATGTAAACACATACACACACACACCACACACACACACCACACACACACACACGGGCGCACACACACACCACATATATATATTTATATATATATATATACATATATATATACTAGCATATACAAATACTATATATATATGCTAGCATATACAAATACTATATACAAACACAGACACACAGATATGCAGATAAACAGACAGACATACACTTCCGCTTTTATGGATATATATACTACTCAGAATATTCCGTGTTTCAATATTCTGTGCAGCTAAATTGCCATATATATTGTCAAAACTTACTCTATACATATATATATGTATATATATATATATATGTATATATAAAAGTAAAAATGTGTGTCTGTGTATCTGTGTATCTGTGTGTCTGTGTGTACATTTCCCTACACAATAACTCTGTCAATTTTTAGTCTACGGACTCGATATTTGATTTACAGGGTACTGAGATTTGGGAAAATCGATGTCATCGGTTTTCGGCCAGAAATTTGGTTGTTAAGGAGTAAAAGTTTAACGAATTGACCTTTGAGAACTCCGATAGTGTTCGGTCTAAATACCTGTAAATTTTAGATATAGGTTTATTGGAAATGGATCTAAGTTAATACTTAATTTGAGCAAAAAACAATAAATATTAAGTGGTCATAATAGGTGTCAAATTTTAAAAAAAAAATGACCCTCTTTTTTTGCTTAGCATACATCGTCAAATACCCGGGCAACGCCGGGCAAGCATACTAGTATATATATATATATATATATATATATATATATATATATATATATATATATATATATGATGGTGTGTGTGTGTGAGTGTGTGTTTATATATATTTTATATGTATACATATATGTGCATTTATGTAGTAAGTTCTGAAATAATATATGGTGCATGTATATAGAAAGTTATGAATATATATATATATACATATATATATGTATATATATATATATATATATATATATATATATACCCGTGTTTTATTAAATATTAATATAAAGTAAAGGTTCCAAGTCAAAAATTACATTGTTAATATATACATTATTATAATGTCATAATTCATACTGAACCCAATATGCCAATTAACTTTTTATTAAGTTGCAAATTTCTGAAGGTGTTCATTACAAGTTGCGATGTTAAACTAAGTTACTTTCCTCAACTATTATTACTTTCTCGCTTCTCCACAAATCTCGACAGGTTTCGTTTTATTTCTCAGGGATTAACCAAGGCTTGGTTAAATAGACTAAGGTTGTTTTTTCCTTATTTTTGTAAGCCGAAGATCAATATACCGAATAATTTGGATATCGATAAATACAGCGCATTGATGAAAAAAGAAAAAAAAACAACAACAAAGCAGATGCTTATTTGATTATGAAAAGCGGAGCTACCATGTGTTCTGCACTCCGATATCTTTGTGAGAAATTGGTTTAACATTGACCAAGAAGACCTATAGTACAAATGTTTTAACAACGGAAAATCGGTCTATCTGAGGTATTATTTGGATTCTATCTACGGGAGAAACACTGGTAGACGGATACAAACTTAATTCCCTCTTTTCCGTGTTATTTCTTTTTACAATGCTTAGAATGTTTCATAACGAATACACCAAAAAACATGCTTAAGGCATAAACATAAAAAATCAACAAAACACGTCAAGAAATTTAAATAATGGGTGAACTACTTTATTTTTTTCATTGTCATCCGAAACAAGGCACAGTTCCACTTTTATGTAAGGGACTAATAACAAGGACATAATTTGAACGGATACTTTGTAGGGAGTTTAGCAAAAATATATCTATTTACATTGGAAGTTCTGCATGCCAGTACAGTCAGGAAAGCCCACCCTTGGAGAGAAATTCCAAAGTGTAGCAGTCGAAGGAAGAAACTATTAAATTAAAAGAGTTTCTGTCAGCTAGGGAACTCTACTGTGAAGGGGTGGAATTTTACTGCCTGTCAGGTTTGTCGAGAGTATTTACGTCGAGGGGGTGAAAGGACTTGAAGCTCCTCTTAGCACCTATCATTAAAATAAATGTAAAACAGACGGGAGGTTGCAACATTTATTCGATGGGACAGAGGTTGGCGCCTTACTGATATTTTGGCGCATACTATGTAGGCGACTGTTCTTTCTACCCTGTCTAAGAGTGTGAGAAGTAGCGGATGGACCAGCCCAAATGTGTCAGAAAATACTCCCTACATTGGCGAATGCTTACCTTGGAGAAGAATAGGATACTCCAAGGTGTAAGTAACTTTCTAGCACGGTAGAGTGAGCCTACATTTTCGCAGCAACCTTGACAATGTTCTTAATGTATCTGTTCAAATTCATGTTTGTCAATGTGGAGCCTAGGAGTTTGAAAGAAGTACTTTCACGTAATGTATCACTAGGCATGGCTATCAGTGGTTGAAAAGATTTCGTGTGATTATTAAAGGAAATAAGCTTAGGGTTGGCAGTATTGAATGATACCATCTATTTATGATGATGTAACAAATTTAAATGTGCATAATAAACTTATGTGAAAGACCTGAATTAACTGAGCACATTATACGTGCACTATTTATTGATTACACGGAATTAAACACTTTCATTAATTACCTAAAATAAGACGAATTAGAACGTCAGCAAAGATTTAGATTTTCTTTGTGGGATAATATGATTCGTAGAACGAAACGTTTAAAGCCCTCGGCTATTTTTGTTGGGTAAGATTATAATGTAATGCTTACAAATTACTCCTCAATCTTTTTCGTGTTATCTTTTCAAATAAAATATGGCTTTCCTGAGTCGCATCACTCTTTCTTTTAAGTTCGCTTTCTTTTCCTTTTTCCCGCGATTACTTTCCTTAAAACGAGGATTGATTTATCGGGTCCACACGTGCAACTCGGCTGACATAAATACTAAACAAGCTCCGTTTTCCCGATTTTACAAAAGGTTGCCGCGCGATTATCCAGAATTATTTACTTGGGCACATGTTTTCATTCACAAAAAAAAAATATTGACCAACGTTGAGCCTGGCCAGTCCAAGATAGATGATCATTTGGAATAGCTAGGCGCTGAATGTATCGCACAGAATTATAAAAAAAATATAGGTTCGTATTTGGAGACGTATTAATTCACTGGTAGAGGTGCATCCCCAACCTTCGTTAAAACATGCATCTTGGAGAAGGACACTCTGACGTAAAATCTTGCAGTAAACTGTATACTGTCGTGTGGCAGTCATCGTCCCTACCAAGGGTTACCAGTAATATCAAAAAAGGTGGTTGGTTTGACACAAAGCCTTCACCACTAAAAACAAATTATCTGCGGATTTCTGGACGTCTTCTCTCTCTCTCTCTCTCTCTCTCTGTATATATATATATATATATATATATATATATATATATATATATATATATATATATATATATATACATCACTGGTTCTCTATAAAAGTAAGAATAGGTGTGCGTGCATCCCTAGTCTGTATATCAAAACCTTCTTTCTTTTCTACTTAGTCAATTCTATTGTTTCTTGTTTATAAAATTGAATTCCTAAATCTTATTTATTACATAGATATATCTGTAATATTTAAATAATAAATATTTCTGAATCTAAGTTTACATTATTCCTTTAGATTTTTAACATTTTGCAAAACATTCCTTTCTTATAAAAAATGATGTTTGTATATATATTTTCTACATTACAGTTAAGCATTCAATATTAGTTATGGTGTTTGACAGGCGGAATCAAATTTTCTTAGAAAAGTTTTACTGCAATTAGGCAGCGTAAATGCAGTGGTAACGTAGTTGGTTCGTTTTTTGTCGCCGCTTAAAGAAGCAACTCCGCTGCAATTGCATTCTCCATCGTTGACGCTGCCTGATTGCAGTTAAGATTTTTAAAAAAACTGTATTCCGCCAGTCAACATAGTAACTCCCCTTCCGCAGTGTTTGTTGAAGATTGTATAAATAAGCCTTGTTATTGTTTATAACAAGCGATTTCCGACATTTTCTTTTGATTGCTTGGCAAGTTTTCTTCCCTCCGTCAACAAATCCAAACTTTGTTGACTGAACCGCACTCATCTCTCCTTTCTCCGGATCTTAAAACAACGTGGGCGTGGAAGGAAACCGGGAAAGACTAGTCGAAACATGTGGTGATCACGAGACCATCTGCCAACTCGGTGTCGTGAAGATATTGTACCACACATGTAAGTTTTCTTTGTTACGACGTTAAGATTTAATCAGTATATTATATACCCCTGAACTGTTATCTTCTTTATTTGCTAGTTAATTTTACTTTATTTCGATAGTGAGGTAGCGTATTAGAAAATAGTTATTATATTTTCATTATTTATTAGTGTTTTATAATGCTATTATTTGCAAAGCTGTAAATAAAGGAATGTCTGAGGTTTCTCTGCGTTTTATGTATTATTGTTTGGCCTTTTATATAGAATTTTCTCTAGCTTGAATACAATCTGAAAATTACTAATTTGATAATGATGATCACTATGTTTGTCGTTTGTATTTCTCTTCTGTACATAGTAGCCATGTCTTGAAGATGGATTATTACGCATAACAGGCATGTAAATACACTGCAGAATAATTTATATATACACAATTTAAATCTCACAAATCTCAAAGATAGAGAAAGAAATAACTGGATGTTCTTCACCAAATTCAGTTAAAATTCAGCATTAACATTATTTTATGTTAGCTACTACTTCTATTTATATTAGCTACTACATTTACGTTTATACCTATTTTTCTAGAGTTTCCCGCTTGTCTTGTCTCACGTGTTTTATTATAGCTCATCTATCATCTCTATATGAATCGATTATTAAAGATATTGGTGAGTGTATATAAATAAATAACTCTAAAAGGTTCTGCAGAAACCAAAGTGCGCAGGGTAAAACTAAACAAGGTTGTATTTTTTCTTTTAACCTATTATTTGATATTATTAATTAATGCTGACCTTCTACGTTAATTTATGATATCTATATGACCTTTAGATGTATCAGTATATATTTAAGCAATGTTGAAGATTTCTCCGGATATGGAGGGACATTAGTTTATTTATCCTAGAAAATATTTGTGTGGCCTTTCGCTTAGCATTGAATGAAAAATATGTCGGATATATTTGAATACTTCGTCCAGATAATCCGGACTGCAAATTCTGAATCCACAATGGAATACTTATTTTCATTTTGTTATTATTGTGTGACAATAAATGTATGTGATCATTTTTGTGTGTAGTTTTGGGATGAACTTTTAAAGACAGTTTTTTTTTTATTTTATTTTATAATAAGAACATCAGGAAAATCATGAACACAAGACATTTCTCGCATAAACAGATGTCTTATACTTACATACACCAATAATACAATAAATTCAACTCACTAAAAAAAATCCGAATTCCAATTATACAGACCACATCACAAACTATAAAACAAATATTAAAAACAACAAATCATCCCTACAACCGACCTGTTTAAAATGCAGGCATCTACACCGTTCCTTTCCGAAATTGCCATCATATATTCGTTTGTGAAACCCAATGTAAATAAGGAAAAATGCCTAATGAACATAAAAGAGATATCAGAAATAGCAATTTTCCTAGTGCAGTATTCTCTCATTCATTGCAGTATAATCATACTTCTGACTTCAAACAAGTAGAAATAGTTCGATTTATATCAAATAAACCGCGACGAAGACGTCTTGAACCAGCGGTTATGTCGGACTCAATCACAATTAAACAACGTGGTTGTTTCTATAGTGTATCGCGATTAATATGAAACGTGTATTAAAAGAATATAATTTAATTTTAGACAGAGGTTAAATATCTTAAACCACAGATAACACCTCCAATAATAATTAATAAATATAGTCAGTCAATAAAGTTCATAACAAACATAATTCATTTCACTTGAGATATACTCTCATATTATAAGGGTCATATTTTTTCGAGAAAGAATATGAATTACATCATACATATTTTAATACATTTAAGCCTGCATGATATTGTATAAAAAAAATCTTACTCTCTTTTAAAACCCTTTGCTCGCACCCTATTTTTTTGAATTCCCATAATTTTTTCGGTTTCTAAAAATGTAATCGGGTAATACATTTCTATAAAAATACATTTTTAAATAGTTGTACTGATGCTTTGTTCTTAATTTTATGCATTCAGAGGAAAGCTGGAAATAAAGAGAACACGTTGATTAACACATAACTCCGTTTGTTTATTATATATATATATATATGTATATATATATATATACACATATATATGTACATAAATATATATATATATATATATATATATATATATATATATATATATATATATATATATATATAATTGTACAGAAGGTTAGAACACGATTGGAACCATCGGTTTCAAGCCTAACATAGGGGGGCAGTTAATGGTAAATAATGCTATGTTCTCGTCTGCCAAAATGCTTTCTTCATATATTTCTGAGAAAAAAAAACTAGGAACGCATTTTATTCCATTCTATGTCAAACATATATGCCTACAATATACATATATTCAACCATATTATCCTATATATATGTATATATATATATATATATTTATATATATGTATATATACATATATGTGTATAGATATATATGTATATATATATACTTATACATATATATATATGTATAAGTATATATATATACATATATACCTATACATATATTAAATCGAAATTAATATACAAGTTTAAAAATTGTATGGCACTTTATAATGATTTACATCTAAAGAAAATATTCATGATCATAAAAAAATATGCAAATTTTACGTGCAGTTAATAATAAGATAAAAAAAACTACTATGTAAACACAAAATGTTTTCTAGATGGAGAAATTGATAGTCAAATTGTCATTTGTACATCACTTCACAAAAAAATCTAAACTGTTAAACTCGAACATATACTGCATCAGAAGTGTCCTACCAAAGCTTGATTTCTAAATGATTCCCTAAGGGATATATTAATAAAATATCTGGAACGTAATAAGAGTTTAATGTAAAGATGCGCGTCATTTATTATTTACTATTCATATAGCAGTCGTTCTTATTAGAAACCAGTCAGTTTTTGACATGCTAAATGCGTAACTACCGTAATATGACGGCCTAGCGACGACTATAATTTTGTTTGGTGACGTCATGAACATCAGTATGTTGAAATTTGGTCACGTGTCTCATGACTAAACCGGAAGTTGGTTTAATGTTTTGGAGGGTTAACTAAATTTAAACATGCCGTCGAGATGTATAGTTCCAAAATGCCGAGGTAACTACGAAAATGGACCAAAAATTACCGTGTTTTCATTTCCCCCAAAAAGGAAATAATTTACCAGTGGATTAATGCAATGAAAAGAAAGGATTTTACTCCATCTAAATATAGTGTTAAGATGTTTGAGATATATAAAACAAAAAAAAAAACGCGCCTTTTTTATTTTTATTTATTTATTTTTATAGAACGTATTTTAAAATAAAAATTAAAGTATGTATATATAAAAAAAACAAACAATTTTCCATATAATTTAAGTTATGCGCTAGAATAATAAATTATTATTTAGAAACTTATTTAACATGGGGAGTATAGTGAAAATATTATGCACTTTCACCTAACAATTTAATAAAAGCGATATCGTAAAAACAGAATCCCTTGTTTAAATAATTCTAAATAAGAAAAATAATTTACCTTTTTAGTTCAACTATTTTACTGTGCAATATTTATATCAGCGTGAAATGGATCAATTTTTTTTAAAAAGTTTATAACCGTTTTTGTTATCCCAAAAGGTCATTAATAATTATTTGTGGTAAATGTCGTGGCCCTGTAGGTGTCAGAATGTTGGAGAATATACTTCCAAAATAAACTACTAAAATTGTTTAAAAAATAATAGAAATATTATTTTTTCTTTAAAAATGTATTTACAAAATGCCAGCAATAACAAAATAATATTTCTATTATTTTTTAAACAATTTTATAGTGTAGTTTGGAAGTATATTCCATAAAGAAAATAAACAACCCACTTTAAACGGAGAAATTACGAGTTTGTATATGTTATACGCAGTTTTGTGTTAGGGTTGTCAAAAAATCCCCCCAAATTCTGATAGGGCTAGTGGTGCTGCAAACGAAAATAGCTTTGAAAATTATGGGAAACAAGTAGTTTCCAAGATATGAAGAAATGTTAGTTTTAAAAAATGGGGAATCCCTTTTCTATAAAAATTTAACGTAAAATGACCACCCACTTTATGCCCATCGTTTTTTATGGCGCTTTCTTTTTAACAAATAAAATCAAAGAAAAATGAGTACGGCCACCTTTATGTTGGGGGTTGGCAGTCAACGTACAATGAACACAGTTTAACGTAAAATGAGCACCCCTTTCAAAAACTTTAAACATATTTTTTTCGGAGGTAGGGGGTCAACTGTAGGTGCTCATTTTACGTTTAGTTGTGTTCATTCCTACATCAAAGCAGCACCTCGCCTTGTTTGAGGCGAAAATGTAATTAAAAAAAATGCTCGTTGTACATGTAAAAAAAAAAAATTCGTCATGAAGTGGGTGGTCGTTTTAGGTTAAATTATTCCCCCCTTTTTAAACTAACATCTCTTTATATCTTGGAAACTACTAGTTTGCCGTAATTTAAAACGTTATTTTCGTTTTCAGCACTCACGAAAACCTATAAAAGTGGTAATTTAAAAGGAGTTCACGAGGGTGGACTAATTCTGCACATTTACCTTATTTTTTTAGTTTATCGTTTTTGTCATGTAATTTTCTTTTTTTTTTGTATAAAGTCAAAACTGGTACGATTTTCTTTTAAATTATTCCTTTAGGTATGTGAACTTCATTTTCGACCTGAAGACATACAGCGGGAGGCATCATCACTTGAGGAAAGGACTGGGAAGACAATTACTGTTAAATTAAAAAGCCCTATCTTAAGGATGGTGCTATTCCTCGAATATTACCAAACTAGCCCTCCTATTTACCGTCATCAACCACTTTCAGAGAGTCTCCGTACGCAAAAAAAAATGTATTTAGAAAATTCTGCTCTTAAGGGTGCATTATGTGAAAGTGTTGCTTTATTTATTGTTCATTTTTATTTATTTCTATTGAATAAACTTCAGTTTCATACAAACAAAATTGTATTCCGTTTCTTTTTAAACTTTTTAACAACTTTTCTCCCTTTCAATTCGTTTTTTATTATTAATATTTTTATTATTAATATTTTTATTATTAATATTGGATGAGTTTCAGTACAAAGTATCATGTTTATCTTTTTTAATCCAATTTTGAAGTTTTCTAAAACTTTCGGTAAAAAAATGTCTGCTCTATCGACAGTCTGTGTTCCACTTATCTTGCTTGCCAGGACCTATGGTGATGACGTCATTTTCAGCTGACAGGCCATCTATTACGATAGCCACGCTATATGTCAAGAAGCTTCGTTTATCCAATTATAGTGAAAAACGGTTATACGGCAATACTGTTTCTCGTACGCCACCGACAGGTCTTTATCCTTACAATGAGAGTAATTTTCTTGTCATTTAAATTGGTGCATTATGCATATTTCAACATAAAAAGTATTCATAAACTCGTTCGATACCATAGTAGTATGAGTTCCTGACTTCAGACAAAGGATCGGGTTTCGAATCTCGACTTGAGCACTTTTCCGTTTAGTTACACCGAAGAACTGTGATACCGTGAAACGGGGTGCCTGCCGACGAGTATATTTTTCGTGGATTCTTATCACATAGTTTTTCATTGTCATCAGTTATCAGCAGGATATTTCTAGTGTTTCCACCATTTGGTTAGCAGAAGGTGATATTTAATCCGTCGGTTGTAAATAAAGCCACCAAGCAGACCCTTTGGACGTGCCACGAATGCAAGCTTATAATTTATTGGCTTCGGTGAAGACAAACAATCAACAGGAAAGAAGAAAACAATGAACAATATAAATACAACTTATCTGTTTATTTTAGAAAATGTTCACTCTGATACTCGTTTCTCTCCATATATTAGCAAATTAATAAAATCACCAGTGAACGAAAATAGTCAACGTTTTATACAGCTAAGCACTAATCGATGGGGTGGATGCTAAAGATGCGGTAATTGGTACTTTGCCTACAGGTGTTTATACTTTAGTTTTTCGGATATCGATGACGTTCACATATCTCACAAATCATGCACAGATATAAACAATTATATTTGGAAGAGTTTTAATCCATCATTTGACAATAGATGCCTTGGTCAAAAAATGTATTTTTAAAAGCTACTACATATTCTTTTTACAACAGTATTTGGTAGGAGAAACTAATGTATTCTGTACATCGATTTGGCTTGAGAATATGAGCATAGATTCGGTTTCAACCAAGACATTTTATTTTAATATTCATATACTTTTGTTATGGCGGCCATGACATGAATAGCGCGATGAACGCGATGTTGGGTGGAGCCCAGCTTACTCGTGTCGGGTAGGTGCAGAAATATCAAGGGGTGACACAGCAAACGCGGTGAATTCTGTTCGCATAGCGTGCACCTGTGATGCAGGGAACTGTCAGTGAGTGTATTTGGAGTACGATCGGTTAACGGGAATTACCAGTCCTCACACATGCACCCATATTAATAGAAACGTACATGCCAGGTTTATTAGTTACAGTCAGAGTCGAGAGTAGATGAGAGTAGACAGTCGATTGGGGTCGAAGTGGGAAGACAATAAGGACCAGAAGAAAGAATCGTTGACGGAAACGAAAGAAAAAATTAAAAAAAGAAGCTTGAATAAACAATGCGAAGATTTCCCCGGTTCACTTGTAGACAAGATGCTTACAAAAATAAATCGGCGTCATGTTTTCTTCTTAGATTCTTTTTACAGCTACTCGACCAGTGACGGTAAGAAACAACAAGAGAAGATATAGAAAGCAGAAAAAAAAAGATATGCTGAACTTTATTACGCATATATCCATGCTCACACAGAGTTAAGAATTACTAAGATAGATACACATCTCAAAAGGAGATCGACTGTTTTTACACACAACCGACTCTACAAATATATATCTATATAAACTCTATATAAAATTAGTATATTAATGAATGGGAAAATTAGTATATTAATGAATGGGAAAAGTGCCGTAAGGAGACGATCCAGAAAAGGCCACTTTAACACCGACTCACACGTTTAGAGCTACACACATATAGATGCACATAACCACGGTCAGGTAGACATTATTATATTAAAAAAAAGAGAGAGAACATTTCACGAATTAGTTGTATATAAAAGAAAGTGCGCAATACGTCACCACTTTTTATAATATATTTTTGATGTTTTTGTATAACTTATAAATATTCTCCTGATGAGTGAGAACATTATTACGTCACATTTCTAAAATGATCTGGTTCATGACTTAGTGGTAAAGTAATCGCAATTCAATGTATACAAACGCCTCTGCCCTTGCAGAAAGAGAAAAATAAGGACACACATTGTTTACCAAAACATGACTTTGCCAGCAGGATCTAATAGTATCACTTATTAAACTCAACTTCTTAATATTGCGCTAAACTTCGCACCAGGGATCAGCTAACATTAATTTTTGGTTACAAAATATTCTCGGTGTTACATCGAAATTCAGCTTGAAAATTCATATTTATCTATCTTTATAGTGGACTAGAAGGCAGCTCGACGGTTTTAAAATAATCATAAATATTATAGTATAATTCATATAAAATCTTACACATGTGAATGCGAGTAGTATTTTTTTCTGAACAGTTCACTTCTTGTAAATACAGAAAAATACTCGATCTGTAATCGACATTAAAATCTAAATATGGCCCGATCTTTATAGAGTGTTTTAAAACCTCCTTATTCTAAACATAAGGAATCAGTCGTGTGAACTAGTCACGCTTGCTCATTCATAAATTAATTAAAAGCAGATAAAAAACCGATCTATACATCGTATTATTAAAAAAAAATTGACCCCCTCAGCAGCTCATTTGCCTGGATGAATACAGATGTTAAAGTTTACCACATGTCGGCGTACACTATATACAGAATTGCAAGTATGTAGATAAATAATTCATTGAGTATATCGGTTAAGAGGTGTCACCATACCCACACATTCTCCTTTTTATGGATATGCAGGTATAAATTAATGGTAAGAAATAGTCCGGGTCTCCTTTAGCAATCTATAGAATCTACCATAATAATTAAAAACGATATATATTTTGAAATAGTTTATTTATGTTGGAATCAATTGCAGATAAAATTTTAAATATATATATATAGGTTATATAATAATATAGGTTATTATTTATTTATTTATTCATTTAAATTTGTAACAATGTAGTTATTTGTAAAACAATATATTTTCTCGGCTTTCTTAATGTAACAAACTGCAAATTATATTCAAATCATTAAAATGAATTTCACGTCATGAAACATATTCTTCTGAGATGGCAGTGTTTTAGTCGATGAGACGTCTTATAGTGATAACAACACAATTTCCGTTAAAATTAATAAATTCGGAGTTTTAAACTTGACAACATTTCGATAAAATATCAGTTATTTCTGGAAACGTGCACTCCAGTATAAACTTATAATTTCTTACCGTAGTATCACATAACTTACACTTTTAAATCTTAACGATTATTGAGTATCCTAATATTATTCCGACATAATTCCAAATCTTCACATTGTGAGATTTCACAATGTGAAGATTAGGAATTCTGTCAGAATAATATTACACACCTAATATAGTGCATAATTTAATTAAGTTCTATCTTTACGGATTTACACGTAAGAATTGTAATATTGGAGTTTTAAGTCATTTTGCAACATTCTTCCGATCAATAACAGGCGAAATTTTCTAACCCACATTTAAACAACTTACAAAATAGTTCGTTCAAAGTATTGAACTCGTATCCTTGATATCACTGTGACAAATGACGTCGCTACAAAAATCTTACAATGTTTAAATCCTAACGTAAATACCCAAAGATCCGTTATCTGAGTGTTCTCCGTACATGTAGCAATTAATTCTGATGCAATTCTGAGAAATATATTAGTCAGTTTAAAGTACCACGTTGTACATTAATTTTAATTTATTTTCCGTAGGCTCGTATCTTGTTTCATTTCCAAGCAATTTGTTTGGCTTGTCAAACGCAAGTGCTTTGAGCAAATTCAGCGGAAATTGATGTGAGGACATTTGGTGTGAGGCGTAATAGTCTAAACTTCAAACTCCTCTTCAGACATTGAATAATTGTGTCGACTATTTCCATCAACAGTCAAGAGCATTATTCAACATCAAGGGCTAGTCAGCCGAATTCGCTTCTAGATTATACACTCAGCTTGTAGTGCAATATGCTTCATTCGGAGGAGAACTGACTTTAAAGAAATGCTTGGAGTACCAGAGCGAAGATATAATATAGTAGTCGGTTTACATCGCTGTTTTCAGCATACATATTCATTTTGTTTGCAATACATTCAGACGAACGTCGACTATACTAAACAATTTTGTATTGCATTCAATATCATATTGGCCTATTAATTGTAAATAATATGTTAATTCATAAGTATAAAACATATATATGATACAGTGATATCTTCGCACAAAAATGTACACAATACCACACCCACACACACACACGCGCACACACACACGCACACACACACATACACACCCATATATATATATATATATATATATATATATATATATATATATATATATATATATATGGGGGGTGTATGAGTAATTAGATTTTACTTTTTAAACTATAGTAGATATAAAGCTCACAAAATATTGACTACTTATTTGGAAAATATTAACGGCGTACCACATAATGTATTCGGTAAAATTAGGAAAAGTATCTAACACTATTGCAGTTTATGTAGGAGACGAGAGAATTTCAGCAATATTTACCTACAATCTAGAGCATGGATCAAGCGTATGATGACAGTTGCAATGCTAACACCTGTAAAGCGATGTACGTCCTTAGTTATATCGACAGAAAAAGATATAGCCCACATTAAGCAAATGTTAGGTAAATGCCGCCAGAGGCGTTTCACACAAAACAACACTTGATAAGTGCTTTTTTAAAAGAAAAAAATGTTATATTTTCATTAAAAGATTCCGCTCATGTCCTTAAGTGTGCACACATTCCACATTCAAACATAATGATTGAAATTGTTTGTTTTTTTTGACTGCCACAATGATTAAACCAGGAATGTGAAATGGAAGTTTAAGAGCTTAGTTCATCGACTCTTTGTCATTTTGGGGAGAGCACTACTATAACAACAAACTGGCTCATAACATTTGATAGCGGAACAATAATCTAGTGGGCGCCACTTTTTAGAACATTAGCTAGATCTTTCTAGAAACAAACTTTACACTCCGTCATATCTATCGATCTATCTATCTATCTATCTATATATATATATATATATATATATATATATATATATATATATATATATACGGATATATATCGATATGCATTTTCCCCCTGTGTATATCAGTGTAGCTAGACTCACTAGCGTATGAATGAAAAAGTATCTAGTGATCTTTGCAATCTAACCAGCCAGTTTTTTTTTAAGTTATCTAAATGTTCGTAAATTTCTAGACCTACTTCAATATGCAATGAAAATTATTACTTATTAGCAATGCCCGCTAACCGTCGTTCGCATCGAATAAATTGAATTATGGTTGTTGCTGTTATCGTTGTTGTTTCTGCTGCTGTTGTTGCTGTCCAAGCCTCAAGCTCCTCATGTTACAAACGGCTTTCGGAATAGACCCTCAACTCCACATGGTAGGAAAGGCTATTGGAATGGATCTCCTTCAGGTCCCATGACAAAAAGCGGAAGAAGAAACAATTAGACGCAGTAGGCAACCCGAGTGGATAGAGGTGTAAAAAATTAAATAAAACAATAAAAATAGTAGGCAAGCAGGCTCGCACCTGTAACGCGAAAAAGGAAAAGAAGGTGCTAAAAAAAGCTTTTATGTTAGCCGTCGCATCCATAAGACTAGGGATTAGGTATAATTCATCTGAAGGCGTATGGATCGAGCGAGCGCGCGAGCGATAGATAGATATATAGATAGATAGATAGAAAGAGGGAGCTAGAGAGAGGGGGGTCGTTATTTTGTGACGAATAAAATTTGTCGTATCTTCAATTAAGAAAATATGGAACAAACTCAATCAGACATTTATAAATGAGTGGAAACAGAACTCATTATCATTATAACCCTGGTAGCTTACCCCCGAAAAAATTTGGCTTATTAGTTTGGCTTGTGTAAAATAAATCAAAACATCAAACAATAAAGCATCGACTATGTATTTTGCTGTAACAAATTTGATGACACTAGTAACACAAAAAGCGAGAAAGAAAAGGAGAAATAAAGAGAATAGAAGCAAACTGTAGATCTTCCGTATGTTTATAATGTTGGTTTTGTTAAAATATATGCGAGCGGCCAAGACGAAAAAACTATACCCTTTTGTTAGTGTAATATATGTATATGGTATAATTTGGCGTAACGCTTGTCTTGCAGACGGCATGTTGTGTATAATACGTAAGCGTTCGTTTTTGTTGAAAGTTAAAAATCTGGAATAAAAGAATGAAAACTGCATTCAATCAGAAAGGGCGGAATTTATGTAGGCATAAATCATTATCTTCTGAATCTACGAATTAGATGAACATTATTTATATGAGTTCATTATTCAGTTAATAAGGGTGACGGGGCAATACAAGTGGAATGCGTGTAATTTTATGCGGTGAAGAGTTGCGGCGCTGAGAGCAGTTATGAATTAGAGGGGAAAATAGAAACTATCCCATCTAATGACAATGGCGAGTGTGATGATTTCTGTCTTGGATTGAAATTGTAAGATTTTATAATAAAGCCTACATTTTTCTGTAATGAAGTTGTAGATTCACAAAAAAATTGCATGTGGCATCAGTAGTTGCAAACTTAATGTTATTTGGTCCAAAAGGGAATTTCTGCTTTCAAAATATTATATACATGATATCTAAACATTGATTTTTGCGATTAAACATCAGAAAAATAAGAAACTTTACTTCGAATCAAATATGCATGACAATACATTGTCGGCAAAATATATAAAAGAGTTAATATCGCATATATATTGAGGGAAACATTTTATTCCTTCATACATATACACATATATACTTTCGCATATATATATATATATATATATATATATATATACATATATGTATATATATTCCCACCTTAGAATAAATTAAGAAAAATAATTAATAGGAACTCAGTAAAACTAACTTTCTCCACCTCTCTCAACTTAGCCTACACTATAATAAGCTCGAATAACAGGAAGATAAGCTAAATAAGGAATACTAACAAGTCAGTATTTGAGGAATTGGGGTTTAGAGACAAACTGTAAATGCAGAATACACAGCAATTGCCCGTTGGGTGACAAATGCTTAACCTCAAAAATAATGTACAAATGTTAGATTAAGGCTGGTAATATTAAGTGGGTATAACTTGGAGCCACGGGGTCGTCTTTAAGGAAGGATTAAGAAACCATGTTGTATCCTAAAAAATGAATGAGACTTATAGAGAATGTATTAGTGATCGAAGGGGGGATTGTACAAGAAATAAAAAGGGGAACACATCAGATGATTGGATTAGGGAACTTCAATAAAACAAAAAAAAATCGATTTAAAATGATCCATATGTTATAGGGATGGGATGTATAGGCCTGATAAATCAAAAAGATGCAATCTGTGTTGGAACCCTTATACATAGTGAATCCTAACCATTAAATAAAAGGTTGGATGCTATACAGGGATGTCTTCAAAGGAATAGATGTATTGCCACCACATCTAAAACGTAGCTGAGGAAAAAAAGGTTATTGTGTAAAGAAAGGTTCTTGAGTAAACGACTAGAGTTACAATGGAGTTAAATAGCTAAAAATCGATGTGATTAATGATTCAAATTTAGGAAGCAAATCTGGAATATATCATTCTACACTAGTATCACATTAATAGAAATAAAGCCAATGGATTATTGGATAAGAAATTTAAATATATAAAAAAGTTTTACAAAGACTAGCCACATTGTTTCAAACTTGGTATACAATTATAGTTATATTGATGATAAAATAGTTGAAACTGGTTCTAGATCAATGAAATAGCTTAACAAATATTACCAGTACAAATTCAACAACAACAAAACACAATATTTGTAATTAAAGAACGTGGATCAATTGATACTGTTTTTAGATCAGTAAAACTTGAAAAATCATAGCTTATTATATAATATTTTTGTTCTGAAAGACTAAATCCAAAAACCTAAAACCAAGGTTGACCTCCATATTCATTCGAAAAAAACGTATATTGAACAAAGTAATATATCTATTAGAATATTATTAATAGGATATATACTATTTTAGATAAATATGTAAGAACGTACTTCCTGCATTTATATTATTTAGATGAAAGCAATATATAACCTCAGAAAAATATGGCTGGATGGCAAACGTAATTTAAATCTTTGCAATAAAATCAGTATCACGATTAAGATATGCATTATAAACTTATAATTGTAATAGGTAAGCCTAGATCTAATTGGTGTATGTGTCATTAATAACTAAATCATAAATGCATATTAGGAATGTGCAAAACTTAGAACTGCGAAAACATTAAAATATTAAACGTATTCAGTGACATCCCTTTCACCTTTATGAATACATATTAGGATTTTTGTAACTTATACTTCAACAAATACTTTCAAATTTAGACCGTACAAAAAAACTCTCTTTCTAGCTCTAATATATCCTGTAATCGTAAATCTTAAGAGGTACGATAGAAAAAAAATTTAAAAAAATGAAATAAATCTAGATGAATATAGAGTAATGTTTAAAAAAATCCTGATGAAATTAGTTTTAAAGAAAGCCCGTTGTTGAAATTACACAAATAGGTTAGCCGATATTTTTGTAAATAAACAAAACAGATTCCAGATACGAAACTAACATAGAATCGAAACAATATATCTGAAGAATTAGTTGATGTGTCCGTATTAAAAAAATAATTCAAATTAAATAAAGAAATAAAGAAGTTTTATTTAAGAAATTAATGAATAGTTTTAGTAAAACATATTAAGTGAACATAGAAAATTAGTGGTATCGTTGTATGATAAATCGATTGATTTTTTTAAATAGAGATACGAAAATAGTAAATATATAAATTTTTCAACAACTTTGGAATGGTGAGATGCAGGTAACATATTTCCCAATTTTCTTTCCACGTTAGGACAATCGACTCCATTCTGTTCATTGTTAAAGAGTTTTTTATTCTATACGTCTGTCGATAGGCTGTACTTGTGAACAATTTCACACGACATAATGTTTGAACTTGTCCGACTAGTCTTAAAATAATTGTAACTAACGATGAAATACACTATGTGTTGCTATCAATCAATTCCTTAATATATTGATTCTGTTAAAACAATATATGAATGCTCAATTATGAAATATGAACATTTTGTAGCTTACAGTTTTAGTCATTTCATCTTACTGGAAAATTATATACACCCAGTAAAATTCGTAATACTAAAAAAGACTATATATATATATATATATATATATATATATATATATATATATATATATATATATATATATACATTTTTATTTATTTATTATTTTAAAACAGTTGAGCTAAGCTGACGAGAGGTAATTACCTCAGAACAAACGCGTACGCAGATTACTCTTTTAAAAATAATAAATAAAAAAAAATGTCATATACGTCCAAACAAATTAAAGGCGACTTTCTAAGTAAATAAAAAAAAAAAATTAGCTTCGATGCGAAGCCAATATTAACTGTATTTATCGCTTGGAAAAACAACAATAACAAATCTAAATTTATACGCGATAAAAATAAACAGTAAAGTCATCTAAGTTTCGTGGCCTAACGGTTAAAGCACCGGACTGTGGTAAACATGGTATGGCGTTCGATCCCTAGAAACAGTTGAGCTACGCTGACGGGAGTTGATTTCCTCGAAACACACGTGATTACTGTTTTGAAAATAATAAATAACAAATAAAAAAATAATACAATAATGAATAAATAAATATGTTATATACGTCCAAGCAAATTAAAGGGTGACCTTCTAAGTAAATAAAAAAAGAATAAAATAGCTTCGAGGCGGAGCCAATATTACCGTATTTATCGATTGAAAAAAAAACAACAATAACAAATTTATATATATGTACACACACACCCACACACACACACACATATATATATATATATATATATATATATATAATATATATATATAGTTTACATATAAAGTTACATACTCTCTCTCTATATATATGCAGGTGCCCGTATATATATATATATATATATATATATATATATATATATATATATATTTTAAAACATTGTTCATGTTGAGTGTTAGCGTAAAAAATCTCGCGGTTGAACGATATAATGTACTGGACTTCGTTTTAGGGGAGCCGGAAGCAAGAATTCAGTGAGATAAGCATATCGGTGAAAATACTCAAAGAGGTACGGATCTCATTAGCAGACCGTGTATCAAACAAAAATGGGAGGATAGATGAATGGTTTGTGAGTTTTCGGTAGGAAGCTTACAAAGACTAATGGTAGAAGCTGATGAAAATGAATGAAAAATATGTGCAGATTAAGATTAAAGATGAGAAAATACGTACATATATTTCGAAAATTAAGTTCAATCACAAATAGTAAGACAACGATAAAAATAACCCTTAAAATTACAAAGTAACGCAAAAGGTAGTCTAGATACATACATACATATATATATATATATATATATACATATATATATATATATATACTACCTCTTGCGTTATATATATATATATATATATATATATATATATATATATATATGTATATGTATATATATATATGTGTGTGTGTGTGTGCGGGGGTGGGTGTACGTATATGTATATATATGAACAGAGAAATGAAAAGGGATATATATATATATATATATATATATATATATATATATATATATATAAATATATATATATACTAGCATTTCAGTGGTGTGTTGCCCGGTATATTGAGGCAAAAAACAAAAAAAAAAGTGGTAGTAGAAAGGCAGGCTCGAACCCGTACCGCAAATGAGGAAAAGAACGAGAAAAAAACCTGACGACTATGCTGTTACGACCACCAGCAAAGAAGGGACATTTTTTAAAAGTAAGTCTAGACAACCGAATGAAAAGGATGACTTTAAAAAATATCGGCGGAAAAAGCGACCCCCTGTGGAAAAGTGGCCGGTTTAAGGTGAAGATGTTAATGTTTTTAGTCAATTTTTCGATACTCGTCGTCTGAAAGGTTGAACTTCAAAACGATACTGATCTTAAAAAATCTGTCGCCTCTGTCGAAAGTGCTGGGCAGACATGAATACATACATACATACACACATTTATATATTGGTAACTAAACATTTTCGACCCAAACCGATAAAAAAGTTTGCCCTATCTCTGAATACCGTTCATGTAAAATTTCAAATGTTTAGACCCGAAATTGTCTGAGTAATTTGGAATAGATCGCAGAGGTCAATGTTTTTAAAACTTTGGCCTCTATTATGACCCCTTGACATTTATTGTTTTGGGCTCCATTCAAGTTATTAAATTAGATCCATGTCAAAGGAACATATATCTAAAATGTCAAGTGTTTAGACTCAAAATTGTCGGAGGAGTGTGGTGTAGTTCGCAAAGGTCAAATCGTTTAACTTTGACCCCTTACTAGCCAAATGTCTGGCCGGAAACCGATCATAAAGATTTTCCCAAATCTCAGTACCCTGTATATCAAATTTCGAGTCCGTAGACTTGAAATTGACAGTTATTGCATAGAGAAATGTAGACAAACTGACAGACACACAGACAGTTTCACTTTTATAGATATACTAGCATGGGTGCCCGGCGTTTCTCGAGTGTCTTGAGGTGTATGCTGAGCAAAAAAAAAAAAACAACAAAAAACGGTCAATTTTATAAACTTTTACCCCTATTTTGACCCCATAGAATTAATTGTTTAGGGCTCAAATGAAATTATTACGTTGGATCCATGTCCAAGGAACCTATATCTAAAGTTTCAAGTGTTTAGGGCCAAAATTGTGGGAGGAGTTTGGTAGAGTTCTCAAATGTCAAATCGCTCAACTTTAACCCGTTAATCGCAAAATTTCTGGCCGGAAACTGATCAGATTGATTTCCCCAAATCTCAGTACCCTGTACATCAAATTTCGAGTTATTTCGCAGGGAAATATACTCAGACACACACACATAAACTTCTACGGAAAGGAATTGAATGGAACCTGTTAAACATTTCAAGGTTAACAGTTTCCTGAGGTATGACCTTGAACTTTTACAAAAGTGTGAATTTTTATGAAGAATTTACCAACTTTAAAAGACGATATCTTAGTTGTTTATGGGCCTACAAAGTTCCTGCATATATCATTTAAAATCTAGATATATAATCTTATCTGGGAATATTTTTTTCAATGTCAAATTAAAAAAGTTGACCTTGACCTTAACATTTAACCTGGGTTATCCCAAAAACTGTTCTTTCAATTTCTTTTAGACTATCTTATAGCAGTATATATTTCAAATTTCGTGATGTGTCTTTCAGTAGAACTATCGTCACTAGCGTTTTTAAGAAGTGGGCAAATTCAAAATGACGGAACGTAGTACCTGCGATTTCATATAAAACATTTTTATATTTCCCAATATGGTCATGTTTTATATCTTTGCAAAGCTATTTTGATGCTGATTAATATTTACATAAAGACCATCGTCAAAATGTAAAAAAAAACAAATCTGTTGATGAAACTGAAGTGTCTTCTTTTCTTTTATTTTTTGTTTTGTTCTCTTAATGCAACACAGATTTTTTTATGCAAAAGAGTGATATAATTAGTTTTGAGGCAGTTAATCTGAATCTATAACATCAAGCACTTTCTTAGGTATCGGAATCAGAAAAAATTATATGAA
The DNA here is from genome assembly GCF_053919585.1 of Euprymna scolopes. Taxonomy (NCBI): domain Eukaryota; kingdom Metazoa; phylum Mollusca; class Cephalopoda; order Sepiida; family Sepiolidae; genus Euprymna; species Euprymna scolopes. Next base: position 108,376,506 of record NC_136490.1, read on the forward strand.
AGTACTATTTCAAACTTATGTGACAAAACGATTCCAAAAAATGTTAAAAATGTCTTTTGTTTGTATTAGAAGATAATATGTAGAACATTTATTTTTAAGCTACTAGTAAAAATAAAGGCTAAGAACATAAAAATATGATGTGGATTTATTTTAGCTGTGTGAAACCCCCCCATAAAACTTGACCTTTTTCCTGCCCAATCCTTCAGCATTAACAAATCTGACAAGAAAGTGCTAAAAGATATTAAAATACTTTGTTTTTTAATAAGTGAAACTTTTATCAACTTTATGTAAGACATCATTTAATTTTTGAAGTCAACGTCCCTTTACTTGAGACTATTGCCTGTTATAAATTGAAATCTTTTTGCCAGTTGAGGTTGACTTGGAACAGCTAAGACACAACATTCATTTTGCCAGTCATTATAAAAATGCAAGTTCTATTTTCATTAATTATATGTAGAATTTTAGTAGATAATTTTTATTAAAACGGTGAACCTGTAGGAGTGTCACTCCTACTTAAAATATGTTTCTGTTCGGTTTCTTGCTATTTTTCAGTGGATTATTATTGAATAGATACTTATAGGCAATATTTTTAAAGAAAAAAAATTAAAAGTTAATATTTCGACATTTGTAAGGGGTGCTCACTTTAAAGTTACGACGTTATAGTAAATCGATACCCTATTTTTTTTTTTTTTTTACACAGTGATCACCACTTATCAAGGCCCGGAAGCCACTCAGGGATAAGGGTTATTGTAAGTACATCACGTTAGTGAGGAGATTTTATGAAGTGTTTAATTAGGGGGGCGGCTCATTAGGAATTTGTTAACATTAGACGTGCAGTTCTAAGAAAGAAGCTTTGCTCATGAAATCCGCGTTTTGATTTAGGCACAGATATAGAGTGGGGGAAATTTTTCACAGTGGATTCAGCTAGACGGGTGTTTTTCGTGAAAGATTGGCGAGGGGGGACCAGGGATTGGAGTTCAGACGAGCACCTGCCATGAAAATAACGATAAAACAAGGATAGGCTCGCAACGTCTCTTCTGTGGGAGAGGGGTTGCAGGGTAGAGAAAAGGGCATCCCCCACTAAACCACGAAGTCTATTTTGTACTCTGTCAAGGCATGATAGGCTGTTTTTGGCAGCTCCTGCCCAGATATGGCAACAGTATTCCATCCTTGGCCGTACTTGGCTTTTATATAGATAGAGAATTGCATCAGTAGTGAGATATCTACTGGAGCGGTAGAAGGATCCCACCATCTTTCCTGCGACCTTGACAACAGACTTGATGTACGTGTTCCATTTCAGATCAGGAGTAAAGGTCAAACCCAGAAGCTTGTCAAAACACGGGGCCTCACCCAGACGAGAGCCATCCATCACAATTGATGCCAGCTGGGGATCAGAGCGTTGATGATGTAAGGATAGGAGTTTGGTTTTGGATGCATTAAAGGTAACTAGCCACATCTTCCCCCACTGAACCACGCGCTCGAGATCAGAGGAGAGAGAATCAGAGAGAACTTCGTCATTTACAGCCTTTGATGTGTTGCCGTAGATGGTCGTGTCATCAGCATAGATCAAAGAATGATTTAAGTATGTGTTTAGGGAGGTCATTGATGTAGATCAGGAAGAGAGTTGGGCCCAGGATTGACCCCTGAGGGACTCCAGCATTTATATTGCAGGCCTCCGATTTTTGTCCATCTTCCACTACTCTTATGAGCCTATCAGAGAGAAATGATTTAATGATTGAGAAAACATTTCTAGTTATACCGTAGCTGGAAATCTTGTGAAGTAGACCCTTATGCCATACTTTGTCAAAGGCCTTTGATATGTCGAGAGCAATTGCCCTAGAAAGGAAGCCTTTGTCAAGAGATTCACTAATCCTGTGGGATATAACCGTCAGCACATCTGCAGTAAATCTTGCAGAGCGGAAACCATATTGTGTGTCACTAAGAAGGTTATTCCTGCTGAGGTGGTTTACTATTCCTCTATTTAATATTGATTCCAGTAACTTACCCATAACACAGAGAAGACTTATTGGTCTGTATTGAGAGGGAGATGACTTATCACCTGAATTCTTAAATACAGGGCAAACTGAGGAGGTTTTCCAGGGGGTCGGAAAGCACTTCTCCTTAAGGCAGCGCTTAAATAGTTTCGTAAGTATGGGAGCAATTTCTGGTTGAAGCTTTTTTAACACTATAATTGGGATGCCATCAGGGCCAGTTGCTTTACTGGAATCTAGGTGCTTGATTAGCTTGGCGACCTCATGCACGGATATTTGTATGTTACCTTGCTTGTTCTGTGTTATAGGAGGAAATATGGGGAGTTGATGGCCTTCGTCGCATAGGGTAGAATTAGCTGCAAAGTTCTTTGCAAATAGTTTGGCCTTGTCTGATGCTGACGAGATAACCTCTGGTCCATTGATAATGGTTGGGATAGAACGCACACTTCAGTTCAAGATCCTATTTGTTATTTGCCAAAACTGGTGGGAACCAAGCCGCTGATCAGCTACCTTGGATTTAACAGACTGGGCATATAACTCTCTTGCATTTTTTATTACTCTTTTACAGTGGTTGCTGGCAGTCCTGAAAGCAGCTTTAGTCTCAGTGCATCTATTACGTTGGTAGTTATGGAAAAAGTGATTTCTGTGCGCGATAGCAGCAGCACATTCTGGGGAGAACCATGGCTGACTGTTAGGTTTTTGTTGGAATTTTTTCGATGGTATGAATTGGTCTATGCCTACAATTAACCATTCGGTCAGATCTGATACTATAGAAGACACTTCCTTTTTAAACATGGAGTGCAGAGGTAAATCAGATATGAATATACGGAAGCTATCCCAGTCAGCCGTAGAGTATCGGTATACAGTACGGTGGAGGGGTACGTCTGATGGCTTCTTACATTTTGTTTTTATCTTAACTGATACGACGGAGTGGTCGGAGGATCCTAAAGGAGAATGAACGGTACATGAACATAGCTCAGGGGAAGTTGAAAGAAAAAGGTCTAAGAGACTTGCATATTGATTGGGTGTATCGGGCACACGGGTGGGCTCGCGAACAATCTGAGTGAGGTCATAAGCAATGGCAAAATCATGACAAAACCTCCCCTCATCATCTGTCTTATTTGAATGGGTCAGCCATTCCACGTTATGGACGTTGAAGTCACCACAGATGTGGATGTTAGCCGAGGGATGTGAAGACAGTATGTGGTCTATTTTCTCAGATATGCTCTTAAAGATAGTAACTCCGCTGTTGTGGGGCCTATAGAGGGCAAATATAAATACAGTGGTGTTAGCAAGTGCAAACCTGAAGCACATATAGGGTAAATTAGGATCTTCTCTAGAGATATCCCTGCCACATGGGAAGTCATCCTTAATGTAGGCACATATTCCATGCCCATGGCGATCTTGGGAGTCAGATTTAGCTGTTAAATTGGAGTATCCATTAATTATGAACTCATCTAGGGAAGTGGTCGGCCCTATTCCAGTTTCACATAGAAATAATATGTCCGGTTTCGTCTCCTGTAATTGGGTTTCAACCTCTGGAAGTTTTTGCTATTTTTGTGCTTATGTGTCTTAGGTACTGTGCTGAAATAACTTTATTGTGTCGAAAGCCATTTTAAACATGGAGAGGGAAGGGTATTTTGTAGGGACCTCCAAGTGTTTGTGAACAATTTTGTACATAATCCCATGACGTAAAACTTGTATTTATTTTACGAAATATTGAACGGCAGAAGCGGCTTAAGGTTGTTTTTTTTAACAAAAAAAAAACTTGTTTATCTTCTTCATTCGGCAACTAATAAATACTATTTGTTATAATGTTGTTAGGTTTGAATTTGTACACAGTTTAATGATTAGTAATATAATAAAGAATCAGTATTCGCATTTTTATTGTCAACAAGGACAGCCTTTATAGTGCTCACACTATTAACTGTGTGTAAAACATCAGCAACTTGCCCCGCAAGAATGGTACAAGTCGCACAAATATCGGGAAGAAACCGATGTGTGAAATATTCAGTTACTTTGGTGTCTGTTCTGTTACGTTCAGACCCTTTTGCTTTTTTCAGAATTTTACTTCAATTTTCCTTCACTCATTTTTTGTGGAGTAGTGTGGATTTGCCTTTATATATATATATATATATATATATATATATATATATATATATATATATATATATGTGTGTGTGTGTGTGTGCGTGTGTGTGAGTGTGTGTGTGTGTGTGCGTGTGTGGTGATTGTCACTTCTTGACAGTAGGAGACCATCTTTCCCTTGCTTTATTGTTGATTGCTCATTCATTTCAGGTATTTTTTTGATAACTGTGTCCTTGTATGATATACACACCCAACCCCCCCCACACACACACACATATATATATATATATATATATATATATATATATATATATATATATGTATGTATGTATGTATATATAATCAGAAATACCGACTATTTTTAAAGAAAACTAAAGTTCGAAATGGATTAAATTAAAGAATATTATTTACTTAGCAAACAGAGGAATTTATTTCCAAAGGCTCTTAAACCGTATTTCCCCTTTCAAAAACTACCTTTTAAAATATACACAAATGACGATAATTATAAAAGTTTTTTTTTTTTTTATTGATGTCTATTTTATTGAATATATAGATTATGTTTTAATAAAACGGGTTAAAATGCGAACACATTAAACATTCTACGAGTGGTGATATCTTCTGGTGAATGGCGGAAAATATCCAGTATATAAAACGGACTTTGGTAAGTCGTTATTTGTATTTAAACAAAATATTTTATCGAGGAATATTTTTGGTTTTTACTTGTTTCACTTAGTATCAAAACGGAAAATAAACTTTATAAAGAAAGAATTATTGAATGGATTTTATTATTTCCTTTAGTCTAAAGACCCAGTGTTATTTTTATTGATATATGTGTCCAGTGTGACCGACACAATGACAAAATCGCAAGTTATTGTCTCTTGAAATTCGATTGCTCGAAAAATACAAATTTTTAGGGAAAATAATTTGTGTGATAATAATTTCTGATGTTATTTTGCAACTTTCTTCGAATTTTGTTGTATTTACGTTCCAAGATCGAACTAATGTACATATAGAAAAGGAGAATAAAATGTAGGAAAAAGAATTAATCCATTCACATGTACTTCTTTTCAAAGAAGTAAAACACACATGAACTTACAAAAAAGTTTAGCTGAATAGTAACTTTGTCATTATATGATATATATATATATATGTATATATATATATATATAAAATCACACATATGTATATATATATATATATATATATATATATATATATATATATATATATATATATATAATTATTTTTTTACTAAGTATACACACTTAAACATGCCCTACATTTTGGGTCAATACGATGAATAATTACTGTGCTCTTACATGAAACTGATCTATCTATTTCTCTCTCTCTCTCTCTCTCTCTCTCTCTCTCTCTATATATATATATATATATATATATATATATATATATATATATATGTATATAGGGGCGTATGTGTGTGTGTGTGTGCGTGTGAGATTGAGAGAGAGATTTAAGGGTATACCACTTAAGCATGCATCTCTTTCTATTGAGGACATGTAATATGATTAACCGGATATTAGTATCCCATCGTGTCAACGGCGACATGTCAACTGCGCCTAGCTAAATTGAACTGAAATAAATAAATAATAAATAACCTAATAAATAAAATTGTATTTTACATTAACAGCATTACATCATTGAATTATTTAAGGATTTAGGAAATGTTTAGACCAGAAGTTGTCCGAATAATTTGATAGAGACCGCAGAGGTCTTTTTTTTAATTTTGACTCATATTATGACCATTTAACATAGATTGCTCTGGCTAAAATCAAGTTATTAGATTAGATATATATATATATGTATATATATCTATATATATATATATATATATATATATATATATAAATATATATATATATATATATATATATATTTATATATACAAAGAACCTATATCTTAGATTTCAATTGTTTGGCTGATGAGTTTTGTAGAGTTCTCAAAGGGCAAATCGTTGAAACTAAACAGCGAAATTTGTGGCCGAAAATGGATTACAATATTTTTTCCCAAATCTCAGTACCCTGTATCTCAAATTTCGCGTTTGTAGACTAAAAACTGAAAGAGTTATTGCGTATGGAAATGTACACAGACACACAGACACACCCAGCCACGTTCACTTTTATAGATATATAGGTGTATATATGAATGTATGTACATATATGAGTGTATATATGTATATATATATGCATACATATATGCATACATATGTACTTATTAATTAAATTACAACAAGTCTTCCACCTTACAAAAAAGAAATCATGACTTTGCAAACGCAGTCTCAGGTAAGCATTTCATGTGGTCACATTACAATCTGATGTAAGTTTTGCAATTATTATCAGATGGTTTCATTCGTATCCTTTATTTTTATAATAATTTATAGTAATTTAATTTTAATGTCATCGTAATTCGGGGTAACAAGATACACACTCAATATGTACTCTGCTCACAGCGGGGGTAAAGCTTAATATATTTACCACATCTTTGCCCAACAGTTTCGACCGGGTTTGCTTTACCTGATAATGCATTTGACAAGAGTTTTTTTTTTGTCGTCATAAATTAAAATAATAATCACCTGGTTTAAATTTATAACTAGCCTTAGCCAGTAAGACACGAAGGCAACTCATCCATTCACTACCGCAACTATCCGTCTACTGATGTCTTGACAAACATAATTATCCTATTAAAAAACTTGTTTGTTATTAAAACTTTATACACTCATTTTGTTGCAATTATTTCCTATTGTACATATCCGTAACGGCTACTGACTGAAACAGTGATTTTATTCGGGCACATTGACACCGAATAAGGAATTTTAACGATATCTTTTTCTCATATGCTTTTTATCGCAAGTACAGAATACGTTTTTCTGTCAGTTTTACCATATTAGGAACGGCCTTCTACACAACACAGCTTTTGTTTTGCAACGAATTATTGTAATACTCTGCATGAGTATAACAATATGATATTCGCTTTCCTAAGTCCTTTAATTACATTTATTTAGGCTTTTAAAAGCTTGGAATAAAATTAAAACTACAAACATAGACAGAGGTTTTAGCGATGGTAAGGCGTATTATAATTTATTTGTTTCTTTTTCCTCGTTGCGGCAATTTCCAATTTAACGTGCGGAACAGCTCTGGACATGGAAAAGTAGCGTCAAAAGTAACTTCTGTCTAACCAAAAATTCTTAATTTATGCATTTCAGTTATTTCAACTTTTCGATTAATGTGGTTTTCATGTTTTTTTCGATTTCGTTTTATTCACCGGTGGAATTGTTTGACTTAACAAATAATGTATAATTTCTCGTTTATTAATTACACAAAAACAATTAGGTTTTAGGATTGATTGTAATATTCCAACACTTATATTCTTATTACTATTCTTTTATTGTGACGGGGAAAGCATGTCTAATTATTTGGGTTATGCACATCTTTTGTACAGCGTAGTCTAACCTACCTTTTCAACATAGTTTTAGTCTCATCTACCTTTTCAACATATTTTTAGTCTCACCTACCTTTTCAACATATGTTTAGTCTCACCTACTTTTTCAACATAGTTTTAGTCTCATCTAGCTTTTCAACATAGTTTTTGTTTCACCCACCTTTTCAACATATTTTTAGTCTCACCTACTTTTTCAACATAGTTTTAGTCTCACCTACCTGTTCAACATAGTTTTTGTTTCACCCACCTTT
>NC_136490.1:108386792-108636792 GCF_053919585.1 Euprymna scolopes
AGACTTTGGAATTCCTTTTCGAATTCCTGCTATGCTGAATGTACTCACATGCGGAAGTTCCGGTGTAATGTCAACAGACATATTGCTGCTCAACTCCCTACATAGTACCCTTGTAAATAATATCGCAGATAGTAACTCCCTTACATCAAAGTTGCACTGTGTCTTGTTTGGGGGGCCAATAATTAAAAAAATAATGTTGCATATAGCTTCATCAATTTAAAATAAAATAATCTAATCAAGGGCGTGATGGTTATCAAAGCTTTTTATACCAGGCATTTCGAATCCTTAAGCTTCTGATCAAAGGGGGATAATATGTGCTTGATACAAAAGTAAAAGTGGTCCAGCTAGAGAACCTTGTTTTGCATGTATACATAAGAGTGATGTGAGAGGGATATCGGGGGAGTTATTGAGGTAAATGCGGGATCTTTAATAGGATAGGCTATGATTTTAACAACATTGAGAGATAGGTTGGTTAGTTGGTTGGTTGGTTGGTTGGTTGGTTGTTTTTGTTATACGGCATATCAAACCTTTTCAGGTAATTAAATGCAGAATCCAAAGATTTTGAAAAAACCTTTTTAATAGAATATATTTGTTGTTTTCAAGCCGGTTTCTATTTAACTCATATTTGGGACCCTAACAGGAACTACCACTCCGGGTCAGAGTGGACCGCGGAGCAATGGCAAGTAAAGGGTGGTTCCACACTCCCAAAAGCCCGCAACCTGGGGTCTCAGCACTGGATATAGTTTAAGCTAATATCCCGGACCATTGAGAGGGAGGGGTATGGAATAATCTTGTGGGTTGGTAGTATATATTAGGCGATTTAATATGTTTAAATTAGTGTGAAATAGAATGAGGTACCACAATAAGAATTACAGACCAATATACTGCGACAAAAATATATTACACTGATAATATTAATAAAAGTAATAATACACATAATAATAATTATTACAATATCATCAGAATTATTAATAAAAAATAAAAATTAATAATGATAGGAATGACGATAATCACAATAATAAAAAAATACTAATACTAGTGCTATTGATGATAATGTTCTTTACAATATAAATAAATAAATATAGAGAGTGCAACGTCAAATTTCAAAAAAAAATTAAAGGGGGTAACGATATGTAAGACAGACGTGAACGTAGAATGTAAGTGTGAGGATAATTAGATATACCTGAGATATATTTTTATAGAAGCAACAGATTTATTTAAAGGAAAATGATTAGTGTGTATTCATATATTACATAATAAAAGATAATGTAAAATTGCACATGCCAAAAGTACCCTTAGCGTTTAAGGTCGCGTTGGTGAATGGATTGTTATATTATGAAATACCAAAAAAGGGGTATGTTGTGTAATGGAACCATATCACTATACAGGATATATGTGTAATGGGGTACCAACGTCATACCGTGATATGTACTTATTACGAAGGTTCATCTTGATGTATATACGTGTCACTAAATATATATGGTGGTTCTTCAGTATCTGAACCTCAAGTTATGTTGTTGCGGTCTATTTATGTTACAATACTAAATGATCATATGCGAGGGGTATCATATATGTTTTTTTTACATACCTTAATTTCCTGAGTCGTTGAACTCATCCGCCTAGAATTTATCTTGTTCTTGGAAGGGAGGTTGGATCCTGTGTGAACGAATATTCATTCACTTCCAAGAACGCCGATTGTATTTTTATAAAGGTTTTATTCACTTGCTAGGTGTCGATCACAGAAGAATGGAAAATAAATATCTTTGCGTGTTTAATTATAATTCTCTATTCTTAGACAGGTCAGCTGAATCCCCAGTGAAGGGGGGCACGACCTGTTACACCGTCCGCCCTGCTCAACATCCAAATTCCAACTCTAATGATCTCCAGCTTCCCTGATCCCCATAGATCACACGCAAATCCTGTCAACTGACCAGATGCTTCCGATAAACTTGTTTATGATATAGTTTTTTCATGTTTTGGCAGGTTTTTTATCAGCGTTCTTCATATTCATCCCTGGTTTATCGCGATGGATAGATAAAGAAATAGATAAATAGATCAAGAGATATATCGATAATACATAATCACACACACATACACACACATATATATGTATACATATATATAGAGAGATAGATAGATAGATAGATAGATAGATAAATAGATAGATAGATAGATAAATAGAGTAATAGCTAAAAATACTTTCTTGTGTTCGACCTACTACATAACAGGATTATGTTGTTGAAATTGTTTAAAGCGTCAAAGGCGAGATGTTAACTCGATTATTATTTTTCAATGTACAATAAATATACACATCTAAAGGATGAAAACGATTTGATGTAACCAATAATAATGTAGCAGGGAGATTATCAACATAAAATCATCATGAAAAATGGGGATCAGTCTTGTTCATAGTCTTGTTCAGCAAATATTGTTCGGCTTTATACTAGGGATATCTGTATATAACAGTTCTCTTACCGATATTATCTTTTTTACAAATGTTCTTATCATTTCGTTCAACTGGTAATAAAGTATCCTGTTGTATTGCAGAATTCATTGGCTTACTAAGGTATTCCAAGCGCCAGATCTTTTCTAAGAATCTGACCGTCCGTTTACATGAAATTGTTAGAATATATCTTGCACTTGGTTAACCGGATATATATATATATATATATATATATATATATATATATATATATATGCCAGGTACTTTTAAAAAATGTTTCATGAGTTCAGTTCTTCCTATTATAACTGACATTATGGACATATTCTTAAAATTCCCGTTTCTTTCCATGCTATATAAGACGTTGCATTTCGTTATATTTTCCATTTAAGTTCTATTTACTCCAGCATTTTTGGGCGAACAAACATCTACTAAGTTGCTTCTTTCTCCTACTTGTTCGGTATCACGAAGTAGGAGACGATACAAACTATCGAATGGATAGTCAGATAGCAACAACTAAAATCCATGCTTTAAAGTATTTCATAATAGAATGAAATATAAGATGCAATAAATGCTCTTAGAGGTTCGGCTCTTGTTGATGGATGAATCCCATAGTTGTAGTCACAATCGTCAACGGCGAGAAGTTAATCGGCCCATGAATTATTATTATTTTGAAGTCTTCGTATAAATATCCATATAGAAAAGTGTAAATACGATTCGATGTAATAGATAATAAAGGATACTCTTGCATAATTTGACCCGAATTCTCCTGAAATCCCGTCAAGCATGTATCAGGCGAGACCGGTGTCATTCATCGGTGTCAGCTGAACGTTGTTCAAATGATGAAAAGCCAACTCGACTTTTGATTTTATTTATTTATTTTTTCTGTTATGTTTTTCGCAAATTTTGCGGTGATATTAAGGGGGTGGTTATATTTTATGTTCTGATTAGTTACTAATTTATTAATTTATTATTTTTTTGTAATTCAAAAACTTTTGTTATAAAAAATTGTTTTATTTTGGTATTCAAAAAACCTGACTGAACAAAAAGTCTTTAAAATAAGAAAAAAAAAATACGGTTACAAAAAAGAAAAAAAAAACAAGAAAACTTGTAATTACGCCAAACAATTATACGGTTAAAAAATATTTTCTTGAAGGAAAATTAAAAAAAATACTTACAGTTAATTAATATTTTGCAAAAAATTAATAAGTAAATACTAAAATAAAATAAACATATTTTGATTTTTCAAGGAAGTTTTTTTTGTTATTTGTATTTGTATTTTTCAGTGTTATTTTTCTTCTTTAGTCTGCGTCGATTACGACGCTCGGCTAACAAGATGATTGCCGGTCGCGCCTGGTATATGCTTGACAAGAATTCACGAAATTCGAGTAAGATTATGCAAGAGTACCTAATAAAAATTGCAGGTATTATTCTACATATAATTTTTTGTGAAAAGGTTGGGCAAGTCTCTTCATATTAGGGACAATTGTTAGCCCTTATATTGTGCGTATCTTTGCGCAGTGTAAACTATTTATTTTGCGATATTATCTGGTGAAATGGAAGATGTGATATAACAATGCATAGTCAGGGAAAAACATATGAACATTAATGCTTCAATATATATTTTCTGGAGCATATGAACATTAATGCTTCAATATATATTTTCTGATAGAATGTCCCCATGTAGAATGCTAGCATTTTCGAAGAAAGAGTTACATTTCGAGCGAAGTTAGTGGATAAAGAATTTAGAATATACAGAGTCAAAAATGTAGCATATTAAGAGACTTCATTTAGTAAGTAATATGCTCTATTGATAGAGAGAAAAGAGGAGAAAGATTGGGAAACACAAAGGGAGAGATCCTCACAGTGATCAGAATGACATAGTAAAGAAGAAAGAAGCTGAGATGGTGGCTGAGAAAAATAGGTGTGGGTCCTCTCGCGAAGGTTTATATCGGGTTAAAGGATGTTCAAAATTTACGCAATTTTTTCGGAGAAGTCAAAGGGTTGAAGTTTACAAATTGGGGTATGAGGTGACCCAGTAATAACTATATTCAAGTGGGTATTATTCATTGATGTTTATTTTATAAGGAGTGTGAAAGATTCGCTGACAATCCATTCCAGCAAACATCAGGTCATATTCTAATAATAATAATAAAAAAAACATTTTGTGCTTGTTTCATGTTTTATTTAAAAAAATTTAAAGATCGGCTTGAAATCGAACATTAGACTATAATTTTCCTATTCCGATACCGATTTCAATGCCACCAAAAATTTACGATTTTTTGATTCATACATTCAATTCCTATTAATCGTCCCAACATTAATATATATATATATATATATATATATATATATATATACATTATAATAACTTCGTATTCCTGTCTGTCGGTGTGTTATAACCTAAAACGCCGGGCTTATACAGACAGGATATGATGATTGCAAGGTTTTGTAAGACGAATGACAAAACCTCAGTCACTGGAAGTCCATGTGTCCGAGAACGACTTTTAATCCTAAAAGCGCATTCACAGCCACAAGCAGACATGACAATGAAGATGTTCATTGACACACACACACACACACACACACACACCCACACACACACACACATACACACACACATATATATACACATACACACATATATATACATACACATACGCACATACATATCTATAAATACACACACACACGCACATATATATATGTATATATATATATAACAATACATAAATACTCATGTATACACATATGCACATATATACAACATACATATACATAGACACATGCATACATATACCGATACATTGTAATATGGGACAAGAAGGAGAAGGAAGCAACCTTGGTGGAAGTTAGTGTCCCGAATGATGCTGGGTTAAAAAGAGCTGAGAGGGAAAAGATGACTAAATACCAGGGTCTTATGTATGACATGAAAAGAAACTGGAACCTTAAGAAGATCTCTATCATTCCAGTAATTATAGGAGCAACCGGACTTATGAAAAAGAATTTTACAAACTATCTTACAAATATACCAGGTAAACCAAGTGCAAAGGAAATTCAAACAATTGCACTAAAAGGGACGGTTAGAATCTTAAAAAGATCTCTCGGTTGGAGTGTCTATAATAGCAGGTGTATGTTTGGCATCTGGTAGGATGCCCCATCCCTGGCTTAAACAAAATTATAAGAGGTACATACTGGTGTGCCGTCTTCCTCCGGCAATTCAGTGCGCCCCCCCCGGGTTGCGGATGGGGGCACCCCTCTACTTATGTAAAGTAGGAAGGGGGAAGCTTCGAATAAGCAATAAGAAGCCGTAGACAATAAGGAACAACCATGAAAAATGCCAAAATAAAAGGAATTCAAAATGAACGACCGTCGCCCAGGATAAAAAGGGTCCCTCAACCTGTTTACGCACCAGGCAGGAAGATGAAAGAAATGGTGTGAAACTTCTTGCCTCAAATGGTGGTACCCCGATCACCTCAGAGGTCACACAAGGATAGCACCCATTCCATGACCAAGATGGACCAACCGTCCTTCCACCGTCCGGCTTGACGGACCCCAAAAGAAACAGAAGGGGGATTAAAATTCAGTCATGGTCTGTCGAGAAGAAGAAGGTCCTTCTGCACTGCTTCCACTACTCAAGGTTTGAGAAATGGGGACGCAACGCAGGAGAGATACTTACCGAGAGTATAAAAGCATCGAACATCCTAGCGGAGAAAAAACACACACCTTTACACAACCTGCGATCCCTCATCTCACAGATGGGAGATATATCCCACAAGAGGAGGTAGATACTATTACATGTGAGGCTCTGAGGACTGCAGAAAAAGACTACCAGAAGGTAGAGGATGAGGAGAGACAACTTAGACAGGAGGTGATATGGGAAAGGGAAGAGAGGTGGGCACTAATATGGGCAATGGATTATGCTAAACAAAAGTATAAAAGACAAAAAGAAAGAACAGCAACTTGGAGGTGTTTTTGTTCATTTTTATCCTGGAAAAGCAAACATCGCTCCAGGAAAAATTACAACACAGCGATACAACAGCCTGAAATTCTTCACCATAAGAGAACTAGACTACATGTCTTCAAAAATAACAGCTCTTTGGTGAACAACAGATGCCCCCTGGAAACCCCAATAAAAATTCCCACAGTAGACCTATTCCAACAACAACCAACAACTTCACCATCATAACCAATCCAACTGTCCCAGCACACGCCCAGCTCTCATTGAACTTCTGTGCCGCTGGAGTCTTTGACTGACATAACACCTGCCTTCACAAACTCTCTGCTGGAAACCCCACAATCACCAAACACAGGAATCTACATCACCTAACAGGATACAATCACATACATCACCACCACAATCACCTAGACTACCACCACCACCATCAGTTATACTCCCAGAAGCAGATGATGAACAGTTAGCTTTGGGGGAGGAGCTCAGCAACACAATTGAGGAGGTTAGGTGTATGAGAATGAAGGACATACGACGTTTGTCCAAGATCCAAGCTGCTGGAAGAACAAAGACTGTTATAGCCAAAGTTAACATCGCTCTCAAGCGACTACTTCCAACAACAGTAACGTTCACAGAACTCAATCATATAACTACATCGACAGAAAAATTAACCCTCAAACATCCAATCACAATCATCGAATAGGGCCCAGAGTCCCTAAACAAACACCTTACTAGAAGACAAACTGCAAAAACAACTGAACTTCTGCAGGAAGGAAGTAAGCCAGATAAAACAGTTCCTTGCATTTCCCTCGTTACAGGGGCGACTTAAAACCACCATCAAAAAACTCTGTACCAAATACCACGAAGAGAAAATTGAGGGATTACATAATACAGCTAGAGAGTTGGAGGGAAAGATACCAGCACTTTCTCAGAGAATTAAAAACCAGGAGAACAAGATCAACTCCAAGATTCAGAACATGCAGTTTAAAACAAACCAGAGGAGTTTTTACAGGCAGCTCATAAGGGACACAATTACTGTAGATAGTCCGCCTGCAGAGCAAGCCCTGGGCACCTCTATTTGAAACAGAAGGCAAATATAATCAAGATGCCCAGTTGATTGAAGATATTATTAGGCTCAATGAAACCAAGCCTCAGATGCCAGAACCAGTCATAACTCCTGGTATGATAACAAGAAAACTGGCACCATGATCCAACCCCAAAGCACCTGGCATCGACAATGTCCAAAGTGTTTGGCTAAAGCAATTGACTGCACTCCACTACCACTACAGTGATTGCTTCAGCAGGATGCTAATAGATGAAGAAGCAACACCACCCTGGCTGACAGAGGGGGACACCAGCCTAATACCCAATACCAATGAGACACAACGGCCAATTAAATACAGGACAATATGTCGTCTCACAACTACCCACATGCTTTTAACTGGTCTGATAGCCGACTGTATATATGACCACCTATCTTCTGGGGCCTACCTTGAAAAAGAGCAGATAGGGTGCAGAAAGAAATGCATCGGTATTAAATACCAGCTATTAATCAACAACACCATACTAGAAGAGTCTATGAAGAGACACAAAAACCTGAGCATTGCATGGATTGATTAGCAGAAGGCATTTGACAGCGTGCCATACTCATGGCTACTTCGGTGCCTTGAGTTATACAAAATCCACCCAGTAATTAGACAAACACTGGCTGCTCACCTTCAGATGTGGACAACCACAATTTCATTAAATAATAATGGAGGAAAGACCATGATCCCTGAAGTAAAAATAAAGGGGGGAATATTCCAAGGTGACAGCTTATCTCTCTTACTCTTCTGTATGGCAATAGATCCACTAAGCAAGCTCCTGAATAAGAATCCGGCGCCTACAATTTGAGTCAGGGACGCCATCGAGATCCAAGCAAGAGAATAAATCATCTGCTCGTCATGGATGATTTTAAGCTGTATCCTAACTCTTACACCGATCTGCACCAGTTTCTGCAGATAGTACACACATTCTCCAGTGACATCGGAATGAAGTTTGGCATGGATAAATGTGCCAAGTGTACACTCAGAGCGGGGAAGAAGACCCACACAGAAAATATGCAGCTTAATGAAAACATCAACATCAGGGATCTAGAACAGCATGAGCCTTATAAGTACCTTGGCATTGAGGAAAACGAGTACATACAACATACCAAGATGAGGGAGAAGATTAATAAAGAATATGTACGCCGGGTGAGGAAAATATGCAAAACCCAGCTCACCAATAAAAATAAAATTACTGCTATCGACCAGCTTACTATGCCAGTAATAACATACAGCTTTGGTACCATCGACTGGCCACAAAAATACATAAACCGGCTAGATGTAAAGACACGGAAGCTACTAACTCTTCATAAAATAATATATAGAGATCAGTGTCTACCAAGGTTGTATTTCCCCAGGGGAGAAGGATGTCTGGGGCTCTCAGAGATCAATCATCAACATAGGGCAACTATTGTGAGCACCGGCCAGTATCTTAGAAGCTTCCAGAATGACACCCTCTCAATAGTATACGAACATCAAGAGTCAAAAGCCAGCAGAATATTAGTCGCCCAGCTGGCCAAGTATTTTGGTCAGGGCTGTCTCTCAGATTAGGACGAAACACCAAACAAGTGTGCCACAGAAATAGCAAGAAAGAGCCGGCAGAAATATACCGAGACCTTTCAACAGATGAACCTTACAGAATGGGAGCAACATCAGCGTGAAAAGTATTTTTAGGGGGAACTCTTTCAGGAATACATAGTTAAAGAAGGTTCCTTGGACTGGCTCAAAAGGCGAGCCCTCCACCACGATCAGGAAAGGGTCATAATGGCTGCGCAAGACCAGGGATTGATGACCAATGTATTCAAGAAGATGGCAGGGATCAGTAATGACAATAAATGCAGGTCCTGCCATACAAAATTGGAAAATGTTGGTCATCTGATATCAAGTTGCAAAGACGCCTACCATACAGCGAGACATGATGGAGTATTCAAGTACCTCCCCAGGACTATCTGTAAAAAATTAAACATCAAGTGTAGCAGCAGGTCCTAGGGATATCAACCTGAAAGAAAGTTGGAAATGACTTATATACCATACATTACGACCATGCTATCCCTACATCCACCTACCTTGAAAATGCTGCTGTGAAACCTGACATAGTTATATGGAATAAGTCAGAGAGAGTTGCAACCTTGATTGAAGTGAGTGTTCCTAATCATAGCGGTCTGAATAGAGCTGAAAGAGAGAAACAGACCAATACAAATGGTCTTATGTATGATATGAAAAGAAACTGGAATCTTAAGGAAATATCAATCATACCAGTAACCATTGGTACCACAGGGCTTATGCAGAAGAACCTGAAGTCCTACCTAATATTCCTGGTGAACCAAGGGCAAAAGAGATCCAGACAATTGCACTTAAAACAACAGCGAGGATACTAAAAAGAAGTATCGGTTGGTTTCAATGATAAGCGGAGCAATGTTGGCAGCTGCTTTGGCTGCCCCATACCCAGCATTACAATCTTAAAAGGAAGAAAAAAATAAAATAAAATAAATACATGCGTGTACATATATATATATATATACATGCTCATATACAAATACATACACACATATATATATATATATATATACATATACACATACATATGCGTGTACCTATATGCATATCTACATAAATATACACATACACATACATATACCTACATATATACACATACATATATATGCATACATACAAATACATATATGTGTGTGTATATATACACATAACTATACATGATATACAAAATCATATATATATATATATATATATATATATATATATATACGTACCAACATAAACATCTAAACACATACATATATATATATATATATATATATATATATATATATATATATATATACGTACCAACATAAACATCTACACACATACACATATATATATATATATATATGTGTATGTGTATATATATATATATATATATATATATATATATATATATATACAGAGATACATAAATATACATACACAAAAAACTATATAAAAATAACTACATACATTCATAATACATACATATATACATATAATGATAGCAGATTAATTATTACATTCTTCCAGCATTTCAGACCTACACGCATTACAACTTTTCCATCGCCACAGGACTGTTTTTTTGGACAAGTGTCTGAGGATGTATCCATACAAAGATGTTATTACAGACTTTTATGAAAGTTAAATCTGTCTCCCGGTTCAAAATGTTGAGATCAAGCAACAAGCAAGAGCAAGATTGCCAGCAACAAGCCAATCTGCAAATCAGCTTTATGCGGGTACTAGTCCTCCGCTTTATTGTTTTTTTTTTAATCAGAGGTTTGATTCCCCTAGAGGGGGTTATTTCACCATGGTTTACACGAGCCCTCTCCACCCAACATACGCATGGAAATAAACACATGCACGCATACATACACACGCACGCAAACATGCATACGCATGAACACACACATGCACACATGGCAACATGTACACATAAACGATTACATATATACATGCACATACATATGCATATGCACACGTACGCGTACACGTAAACGTACATGTAGAGTTTACATGAAGGAGAGTCCATGACGAAGATGACGACGGTGGCACGAACAAAGCAGTTCAAAATAAAAAAAATAAAAAAAACAAACAAACAATCAAATACATAACCCGCAGAAGAGACATCCACACGCTGCGGCACTATACTAAACCCCAAGATGCGTTCACATCGCCACAAATCCCCGACGTCCACAGCATCAATGATGATAGTGGGCACAAGGAAATGAATTTAACATGAATAAAAAAGAAAAACAATCACACATACACAAGTATATAGATACATACACATGCATACATATACACACATCTGCATATATACACACCCGTATATACATATATGCACATATAAATACACATACACCATATGCATATATACATATGTATAAACATATACATATATGCACATACATACATATGCATATATATATATAAATATATATATGTGTATGTATTTGTGTGTGCGTTATTTCTTTGTCATAATAGCAATATCTGTCAATCGAAAAATAGAGTTTTCATTAGAAGCAATAACTACTTAACATTTAAATGAAAAATCAAGAAAAACCTTCAAGTTCTCAATACAATGATAAAATAACTCTTTTCCTTTTTTATTTGTCAAACAGCTAGTATATAATGATGCAAAGAAGTCAGACGAGTTCCCCTCCCTCAGTGACAAAAAATCCATTTGCCTAAGGATGACTTATTAGTCCTGCTAGCGATTTGTACACCCTCAAGCATACATGACATTGAAGATGGTCATTAGTATACATCCATATATATACATACACGCATACATATGTATATATATATATACACACATACACACATATACGCATACATATATATAAACATACACATATATATATATATACATATATACATACATATGATGAAAATAATGGAAATAGTATTCCGACAAAATAGAAAAAATAAAAAGGAACACACCGTATTATGTATTCATCAACGTTTCATCTTTATTTCGAGGAAGTCTGAACACATAATACGGTTTGTTCCTTTTTATTTTTTCTATACATACATATACATACACACATACATGCATAAACATACAAGCATGCTTATATACACACACATATATATACATACACATATATACACATCCCCATATAAAAATACACAGAAACATATACACACACTTATATACATATATACATACACACCCAAATACACCCACATATACATAGTAAAATATACGCATATATATATATATATATATATATATATATATATATACATACGTACTTATATATATATATATATATATAAATACATACATATATACATATATATATATATATATATATACATATATATTTGTATATGCTAATTTTGATATGAAGACACATTATGGCATAATCAGGTGAGTATTCCAGTTCCAGGAATTATACAAGCAACAATACTTATTGATAAAGAATTTTTATAGTGAGCACGGTTACAAAATTGAAGTACATTGTTAGAAGAATTAATTAGGACTTTTTTTTTACAAGGTAGTCACCACTTATCAAGACCCGGAAGCCACTCGGGGATAAGGATTATTACGTGCACCGTAATCAATGGGATAGTATCGTAGTAATCGTTAGTATTGGAGATTTGATAAAGTGTCTTACTTAAAGGGGTGGCTCATCAGGAATTTGTTTATGTTGGACTTGAAGACATCCATGTTGTAGTCAGGTGGGAAACAGGCAAATACAAGTGAGTTCCACAGGCATGCACTTCTAAGAAAGAAGCTTTGTTCATGGTATTACGTTTTGGTTTTGGCACAGATAAAGAGTGGGGAAAATTACCGACAGTGGTTTCAGCTAGACGGGTGTTTATCGTGAAAGATTGGTGAGGGGGGCCAGATATTGGAGCTCAGACGAACACTTGCCATGGAAGTAAGGATAAAACAGAGACAGGCTCGCTACGTCTCTCCTATGGGAGATCGGTTGCAGGGAAGAGAAAGGGACATCCCCCACGAAGCCGCGTCTTGGCAGACGAATGCCACTCCCTCGATAGAAGATACGTCTATATTTCTTGTTAAATAGCCAAATATTTTCGGTCCTTCTTCGAGGAAATGACGTGAAATACTTAGTGTAAAGCAGGGCTATTCTCCAATATATGGTGATGAATCAAAACCAGCATTTTCCAACAGACCAGCCTTTGCCATTTTGTTTTTCTATGTCATTGCTAAAATAAGTATGACATCCACTGCCTTTGCTTATTCATACAAACATGTCAAGAGAGTAATTCTAAGCATGTTATTCACGTTATTTTTTTGGATTCAGCTGAGGAGATCATTTATTCAGATCTTGTATTTACCACAAAAATGATAAATGTTTTAATTCATAAAAAAACGTCATCATGTCAACATTGCCTCTGACGTCGAAAGGTATCAGATGTTTCTATTCGTTGACACTGTCTTTCCTCATGAACAATTTTCTAATTTTTTTCTCATATTCATAATTCTATTGTTGTGAAAAAAAAAGTGTTTCACCTGACGCATGCATACTCAGACGCCTTCCCATACACTTCCCAAGTGTCTTTGTTTTTCTTACTCTTTCTTTTTTTTCTTATTCGCTCTTCATCCCTCTCTTACACTATATCGCGCCATCTTTTATTAATACCTGTTCTTCTGGCTTTTTATTGTATAGTTATGAATTAATATCTTAAGACAAACACATTTGATGTTTTACGATTAATTGACAACAACACTGGAATATTTCACGTAGTCTTTAATATGATTAATACTTCCGTGATGTAAAATTAAATATTATTTATTATTCAACCCATATGCCTAGTTTCATTCCCCATACATATACGTCCCCATGTTTCATTTAATGGCTTACTTTCTACTTAGATTGTATTTCTCCTTTCAATTGTGGGCACATATTAAACGTTCTGGAAAATAAATTTCAGATGTAAAAGAACATAAAGGAAAATAACCCTGGACTTTAAAATGTTTGGTAAATCGTATTGGTATTTCTCACTTAGGGTGCCTTGGGCTACTAACAATAAATACTCCATATCATAAAAGCTCAGAAAGCAAAGCCTTGGTGGTGAACACCTTGAAATTTCATGGGGTGATCCTAAAGCCAATAGAGAAAATGGCATATGAATAAAGGTAAAGAGATCACTGTTGGGGCCAAAGGCGAACATCTAATCTATATGTCCCCTTGCAAAATCTCTAACAAAATTACAGTTACTACATATTGCTTTCGTATGGTGTTGTATGCAACAGACAATTCCTTAGTTTACATTATATTGATGTTGGAAGTCGAAGTTTAGTTACTGTCATGTGAAAGTTGTTTTTTTGTTATACTAATAAAATTGAGAGGAATGCGAGTTTTAAGTACATCTAGGAACGATAATTAGATATAATGTGCTTTTTCTATCGTGAAATATATAGTTGGATAAATGGAGTTTTCCTGATCCTATAATGCTTGAACATTTTCATGGCGAAGCCAGAGTATGAATATATCTTTTTTATAACCTTACACAATCGTTGGTTTTCGTCTTGCTGATCTTATCAGCATTGCCTACAAACTGTTCCATTTTCGAACAAAATGCTGATTCCGCCGCAACGTTCTTCCTGCTAATATATATCAGATCCAATCCCGAAGTAATTAGTTTCTACACAGAACATCAACATCTCTATTCTATTCTCTATTGGGATTCAAGTGCCTTCCCTCAGTTTAGCATCCGAAGTCAGTTTATCCCGTACCAATGTCAAGGGCTCGTCAGTAGGTACTTTTATGAACAAAGTCACTACATCTTGACTCACCAGATTGTTGGAATTATTAAGAATATTGTTGATCATTTTCATAATGTTAGCTGATTCTTGACATACCATGAAGATTAGTCTCTTTAAAAACTGATTATATTCACACGGAATTGACAAAATTGATTGCATGCTCAACCTCGGGAGCTAAAAATGGGCATTAATTAAATACCGTCTTCATGGATTTTAGGCAACTTTATACGCATTAGCATGGACCCATGGCGCAGTAGTTGGACGACAGAGAAAAAGTTAGTTGTAAATTGCAATCTTTTGTAAGATTGAAGGTTTAATCCTCAGTATAGTAAAGAGAAAACACAATTTCGAATCACTAAGGACTTCTAGATAGTCATATCCGATGCAAACCTACCCTTGTTGATTAAAAAAGTTTTCCGTTCGAACATAAGAAATTCTATGCAAATACTCGATTTAGTCAAAAAGAATCCCGAGTTCCATAGTGTAGACATAAAGAAGGTCGGATGTTATATTGGTCCAAATGTTGAAAACTCGTACTCAAGAATAAAACGTAAGACAAAAGAATCCAATTAATAACGTATAAAAGAATCTTGTGATTTATTTAAATACATGGTGGAATGATGAATCTATCGTCCTCACGAAAACGACACTATAGCTTAATTTTAACTTTTATCGATAAAATTAATTCAGGCAAATTCATGCAGTAGAGTTGACATCTATTCAATGTAGTATCCTTCAGCCTTCATCCTCGCTTAGATACAGGTTCGTAACTGGGAGAATGCCTTTTTCACAAGAACCAGCGGGAGGCCTGCGAATACCTGGCGGATGACGGCTATCACGCTGGTTTTGGTTTTGTGAGATAATGTTGCTGATGTTCTCTACGTATGGCCTGAAAAAGTAGGCTAGCGAGATCCAGGTCGAGGTAGGAGTGGAATCAGTGAGAAAAAGGTAGCCCTCCTTATGAAGTCAAGTTTGGGTCTCTTTGGATTTTGGACAGGTGCTGACTCCTGCTGCCAAGCCCAGGGTTGAGAAGTGGGGAGCTTATTGAGCCATGGAATCACCACTACTCAGTACATTCAGGCCCACTTTACTGTTGACTTTTAAGCTGACATTTAAGATGTGAAGTGGCAGATATGACCCTCGGTTCAAACCACACCACAGACAAAAACCGTGGCCGGAAACTCTGTTTTAATTACACTGAGCACGTCACTGTCATTAGTGGCAATTCAGCAATGCTTTTTGAAGTAGCCGGCAATGATCCCGTTGTCAAAACTTTGATCGGTAGAAAACATTTTTGTACAGCGGCGCATCTCAGATCTCGCCAGTTGAATATTGTGTCACTTTCAGATATGATAGAAGACTCATATCTCTGTTTGGATTTGTACACAACTTGCCAAATGGTAGATGGGTTGCAACAAAATAAATAACGGTTTTAATCAAATAAAACTAGAAAATAAAGCTAGGATGACAATTTTTTAGTTCCACGCTGTAGTTTCTTGGATCTTCGGTTTGTTGTCGTAAGTCTATACTTCGATAATTAAAAGCGAAGTGGGTATGATTTCTAAAGGCGCACGTATTATCTTCTTTAAAAAATGGGATCAATCAGATTATTATTCGTTAACCTGCGTCGGCAAATCTAGTATTTAATTTTCAAAATTCAATAGAATAGTTTTGTGCAGTGTAACAAAATTAACATAGTTATCTACATTGATGTCAAATATGTACTTTTGTCTTAAACGGTAAACATACATTTAAGACATTTAAGGTTGTTTGTATGAAATGGAGACAAATTAACCTTATTACAAATTGGAAAAAAATATTTAATTAACAAAACACCTACTTTCGCCGAAAAATTTGCGATATGAACAATATAACAATATGAACAATATGAACAAGGAAAGCAGTGTGTGACCATCGTTTCCTGATGATAACTATTATATATGATAATTTTAAAGTAACAGATCCTCTTAAAGATTTTTCTTCATTATGGAAAAAGGTCGCTGTTATAAAAATTCATTATTAACAAACAATATTTATATCGATGAAATAAGAATGAATTCAGAATTTGCTTTGTATTTGTTAGCTTTGTAATCTCAATTAATGCAGATTACCAGATTGGCATATCAGTGAATATAGCAATCATAGCAAATTTCGAATTTTCTCAATCTTACCGAGACGCGAAGGTTAAGCATGACATATATTAAAAGTGTATAAGCTAAAAGAGATAATCAATTTCTTTTGTTTCAAACATGTATTATTGAGACACGTGAGATAAATTTAACATCTTGAGATTTTTAATTTTATATTTAAATACTTACAGTGTGCGAAACAAACTAACGAAAAATGGAAAAAAAGATTCGCGTAGCAGAATACAGATAACTATCATCAAATGGTGTATAAAAAAGACTCGTGATGGGGTGATAGCTTATGAATATTGTAAAAATTCTTCACATTTTGTAATTTGCTATGTTTTACCTTTTATATTTGATTATTTTTCTTTAATCGATGCTGTAAACAAATTTTATAGTTTTATTCTCGTATGCATTTGCTCATATATATATATGTATATATATATATATATATATATATATATATATATATATATATGGGTGTGTGTTTGTGTGTGTGCACGTGTGTGTGTATGTATATCGGTAGTAATATGTATATATGTATATAGAGTAAACCCCGAGATACGACATTAAACATTACTAAAAACATACAGTACAGTATATGATACACATGTATATAATACAAATAACATTATAAATAATATCGTAAGGCAGGACAGATAATGTAAAGAGGGGCCGGGCTAAAATCGTATTCCACACCGTACACTGAAAAGAAAAAAAACGTATCCTAGTGCCATCGTATCGCGGGCTTTCACTCATATATATATATATATATATATATATATATATATATATATATATATATATATATATATATATATATATATGTGTGTGTGTGTATAGTTTATATATATGTATATGTGTTTATATACATATATATATATATATATATATACATATATTAATATATATATACATGCACACACACAGACACACACATATATATATATATATGTATATATATATATATATATATATATATATATATATATATATATTAGTGTTGGGACGATATTGGAACTTGGAATCTGGAATCTGAAGATATCAGAATATTAGCATTATTGGAATCGGTATAGGAATCAGGAAAAATGGTTGGCTATTTTCCGATGTCAAAAACGAATTATCTAATCGTAATATTTTCTTTCAAAAAAATGTGTTATTGTAAATAGCAATGATATAAAATGAGCATTTAATTACTTGTGAAGTTACAATCGATGGACCACACCCCACAAGTGTACTTTTACGATTGGGAAAATATCGACACATTAAACATGTGTTTTAATAAAATCGGGTAAAATAACTTTATAGTTACATATGGAGTGATGTATAAATAACTGGAATCAGCAATTGTTTTGGAATCGGAAATTGGTATGGAATCGGTAATTGTAGGGGAGTCGAGAGCAATATTGAAACTGCCCCAGCACTAATATATATATATATATATATATATATATATATATATATATATATATATATATATATATATATATTACTCAAACATTATCGCTTACATATGTGTATAATATAACTTCCAGTATACCACCTGTATTTAAATCATATAAATAAGTATGTCATATATTTTCACTAACTGATAATTTAAACATATGGGTATATGTCTTATGAATAAAAATAAATCAATTATTTAAAAACGAGTAACAAATAAACGTATACAAATCAGGGAATAAAATAAATAAATAATTGGAGCTCATCAATGATGTAGATGGATAATGAAGTCGCCACGAAAAAAAATGCAACCATAAAGAACTAAGATAGGGAAGTAACAGCGATGAGGGTATAATATCTCTTCATATCCAAGCGGAGATATAGGCCAATAGACAACTGCCAAGTAAAAATAATACTCATAACTCATCGCTGCGTCAGCTTGAAAACGCGTGATCTTACTTTCCCCGTCTTTCTTCACCCCGATTTTTACTCCCTACCTTAACCCCACTGCCCTCCAAAATCCCTGCTACCCTCAGTCACAAAGTATCCAACCCAACATTCAATATTTTACAAAAAAAGAAAAACAAAAATAATCTTGACACTCGTTTAAATATCGCCCGTTTATTGTCAGATGCAGTGATCACTTTGCATTGGTATTCAACTGAAAAATGGTTGCACATATGTAACCAATAATGTTTGTATAATAAACAATTTATATATTCCAGCATTGTTTTCCATGTAGCACTCCGTAATATTCACTCGGGTTTGATTGAATTTACATATATGAAATAAATCTATACAACCTATAAACACATCCGCACCCCCCACACACACACACCCACACACACACACACACACACACACACACACGCACACGCACAGTATGAAGAATCCTAGAGTGAATGAAACGCGGAATATATATATATATATATACTATTGATTTTCATGATGCTCAACGAATGTTTCACACATCCATATAACTATTGTCGTCGACATCGGTGGGAAGTCGCCATTTTTTTTTCAATCAAATCCGTTGATTGCCTGCAATCGCAGTACACCGGGAGGAAGCTTCACATGATCTCGTAATAATTACGTTAGCAATACATTGTAAAAACCTGTTAACTTTATACACTTTTTTATATATATAGTGGCCCGAATTAAAGTTTAGAATTAAAATGTTACAATGGGTCCACTGCCTTCTAAACAGAAACATAAATTTCCAACGAGCCCCTGTTAAATCCAAGAACCTGATTTATATTTTGTATGCCTGGATACAAGTGTTATATGAAGATAATGCCTGTAATTTAAGGGTAAAATGAAAATTTGAAGAAGAATTATGCAATTGAATTTTAAACGCAAACATCTTGCTGCCCAGCTCCTTACATATTACACCTGTAGCTTATGCCCCTGATAGTAGCTCTCTACATCAAATGACAATGTGCCTTGTTTGAGGGTGAGAATGTGATAAAAAAATATTTCGAACGCACCCTTGTAATTTAAAAGAAACTAATGTTGATTTAATATGTTGATCATTTCAGGTTTGTGATAATAAATCTTCTTAGATGCACTTGTGATGCTTGGCTTTGTGAGGTATTAACTTTGGTCAAAATCTCCTGTTTCTTTTTTCGCCGGATTATTTCGAGGATCGATTAGTAAAACCTATTGGAAAACACTGCTAGGCACATTAAGTATCTATATGAAAAATTCCGTAAAAATCAACCCAGCCTTTTCCAGTCCATAGGAAACGAACTCAAAGACAATGTTCCTTATATATATATATATATATATATATATATATATATATATATATATAAGGTAAAATAAAAAGCCAAGAACAATGTTGTCTTCTCTTGAAAAAGGACTAATAGGTCTGAAATATATTGAGATTTATAACACCATTGAATACAACAGAAAAATAATTACTGTTGTTTAGAGTTAAAATTTGTGTGAAAAAGAAAAAACAAACAACAAAAAAAGAAATTTATTTCTTTTGTTTTCATTTAATTTTACTCTATAAAAAAAATTTCGCATTGTTGTTGGCTTTTTATTTTACCTTATAATTTTCTTCAACAAGCTTCAAGCAAACTACAATCTACTTATATATATATATATATATATATATATATATATATATATATATATATATATATATATAAACGGATGATATGGGAAAAATGTTATGCGATGTGTCGAAAGATACCAGAGCAAAAAAAAAAATAAATAAATAAAATAAAATAAAAACGGGGAAAAAAACAGATTTGATATTCCCGAAGCGCTTTTCAACCGACTCTCTTCAGGGGAATCGTCGGTAAATTGGTTAATTACTCAAAACCATGAATCGGTAAATAAAATATTGTAATTGTAAAGTAGTCGGAAAAAAATTAGTTCACGGACGGCCAAGAGTCATTAAATAACTGCAGTGAATGTTTTAACTGTCTTTGTCTGCAGAGAGAGGGACGTCGGGAATTGATGACAATAGCCTCTAGTACGTCGAGGTGGAAACGATGTCGTGTTCTATATCAAATGGAAGAAAACTGTTATCAGAGTAGAGATCACGACACGTTCTCTTGTACAACAAGTGGTCACCTATAGCAGACTCTTCCGCCTGTGAACTTCTAGAAGACGGGACCGGTTCGTGTCTACGGATACAGCCTGGAACATGCTGAGCCACTCTGACCGATAATCGCTGTATCGTCTTGCCAACATAGTCAGCGTCGCACTGACGTCGGTAAAGGTAAATAACCGATCTTTGTTCATTTGAAGGCAAGGCGTCCTTAAGAAAGGAAGGGAAAGCAGGATGAGTGGAATAAATAATGCAGCATTAAAACAATGTGTTACTGAAGACGATATTTTGTCTGCTAAAGGTTGGATGGAAGAGCCTAACCACGGAAGCTTGAGATAAATGGGGCAACGAGGAGGACCATATACCTTAGCTCTATTAAAGTTGTCAACCTTACTTCGGATGGTATATGAGACTAGTTGCTCGGGGTATCCATCGGAGAGGAAAATTTCTTTAATTTTGTGAAGCTCGGACGTCAATCGAGAACTAGAACATATCATCAAAGCTCGATGCCTGAGAGTTCTGATGAGGTATTTCTTTCTGCGCTTGGGGGCAAAAGAATCCCAATCTTTCGACACATCGCATAACATTTTTCCCATATCATCCGTTTTTATTCAATGGTGGGACACTATATTATGCTCTTCATATATATATACATATATATACATATATATAAATATATACATATACATATAAATATATGTATATATATATATATATATATACATATATGTGTGTGTGTGTATGTGTGGGTGGGTGTGGGGGTGGGCGCTACAATATTCATATTCGTACATATAACACCAGACAGGTACATTTTTTGAAGTGACACGAATTATTTTTTTTGTACATTTCGTTATCCTATTCTATACTCTTAACAAGACACCACACACCACCAAACGTCTGACACATTTTCTAAATGAATAACTCACTTGATGTTGACAGCCACCATTCAAGAAACGGCTGCCAAGGATAGACAGTGTCACGCGCATTTAAACAGACAAATAATAAAAATATATAAAATATATGACACAACTGCAGATGGATGTTATAAATTGATATCCGTGACGAAGTTTTATTGTTAATTCTTCATATGGGGTTGTTTTAAAAATAGATCAGGTGTAGATGAACCCCCATAATTACATAATACAGGAAATCAAACTATAATAAATACACTAGTACTAAAATAACGCTTCTGGATTTTTTGAGATGAGGATTAGTTATTCGCATTATTTGGATTTTTCGGACTAACATTTGCATCTTGAGTGTTATATTCAGAAAAGTACGGTCGAGTAACATCCGATCTTGTTCAGGTTTATCTTCTTAAAATCGAGGCGTTTTATGTCGAACTCGTGTATCTGCATGTCATTTCGAAGTAACAAACTTTATTTCATTCACTGTGGAAGCATAGTATCATTACTGAGTCGGATTTCTAAGTAATTCACAATTTTATTTTGACTGTCGTTCCCACTCAATATAAAACATTTAATCTGCACGAACAAAAACTGGTTTTAGCAAATACTGCATCTACTACACTAGGGATCTATTGCAGTCCAATCCGCAGCTAATGCGAGTGTATCAGGCTGTCTAAAGATAATCGCTTGCTGAGATGAAATCCATCTAACATTGATGCTATTATATCAAATTCCTAACTTCTGCAAAACCCAAAACAAAAAAAACGTCAACCCACTTTTCCCCCTATTCCTTTATTCCTATTTCCCCCTATCTTTTTCTATTCTCCCCACTTTCTTATTGGTTTCGTTATTTAAAATGTAACAAACATTTATGTTGGCATCATGTGGCCACTCCTTTGCAACACTCATTCATGTTATGCAGGGCAGGGAACAAAACCGATAAAATCCCCTATAACACAACAAAACCAAACACAAACTAGCTTTGAAGATGCAGAGTACTCGAAGAATAAACACTTTCTTCAAAATAACTGAATGCAACATAAATACTATTTACAAAATAACTAGATTAAACAAAAAGGTTTTGTTTGTCGTAAAACAAAATAATCAAACTAAATTCTACAACAAAATATTTAATGATACAAATAATTGAAGCATAAAACTTATTTTCAAAATAACTTCGGCACAAATAACAAAACAAAAAAAAAACCAAACCAAACTAAACAAAACCAATTCTCAGTGCGGGTTAAACTCAAAATGTAATTGCAAATAACAGGAATTAAATGAAGGGAATATCATCATAGTTCCTCGTCGCTTTGATAAAATATTGCGTTAGAAATTCCGTGCAGATTACAGATTTCGATAGAAAAATTCCCAAATAAGAGAAAATAGCCCGGAAGTTATATCCAGCGAAACTTATGAATCTAAACTGCAATATGAGAACAATCGTCTAAATCACCCAAATAAATCAAACAGCACCAAAATTTCACACAAGAAAGGTTTGCTAAGATTAGTCATCGTAGTAAAAATGAACTAGAACGCAAAATCCACGTTCATTAATTCTAACCAGTACATTTGCTATTTAAAATGTTAGTGTGCGATGTTTCTATATATTTTCAGCCGTGAATTCTCGAGAGTTTAGTTTATTGCTTATCGATATAACAGTAGATCTATATAAGGCTCAAGTTTTTAGGTCAGTTTTATCATATGGTTGGATTTTTGTTACCCTATTTTAATCATAATCTCGGTATGAAAGACCATTCCTATAATAAAAAGCTGCGAAAATATACCAGCATACTAATCGCAGCCTAGTCCAACACGAACAGGAGACACTTTTTTATTGAAATGCATTGACGAGAAGGTGATAGCCAAGAGTACTAATAAATCTCTACAACGCTCTTACCATATTTTCCCTATACACGTTGAACAAAATCTCAATTCACCAGCTCTGATTCTAAAGTTAAAGATAGTTAAGAACCATCGCTAAATCTCTGGCGGATGATCTGCTCGCAAATCACTCTATTACTTAGAACACTATATCTTATATTAAACGAGAAATTATATCCTTACATTTTACACATGACAAAAAATAATAATAACGGAATAATAATTCATCCAACCTACTCACAAACAGTAAGTCGTGCTCCTTTAGAAGATCTGAATACATCCAGACCGACGATTTTGGAACACTGAAATGGAAGTCCTCAGTTTCGGACTAAAACTTTCGACAGGATTTTACCCACAAAATAACAACCACTATGGTCGCCTGAAACTACAGACACAAGGACACATATTTCGAAAGGGATCATATCAGCAACTACCATCAAAACCATGCACACTATCTTAACTGAACGACACGTTAATGCACTGATACATTTAAAAAACGACCATGGCGTCATCATATTACCTATAGACAAAGGTTTCGTAATAATGACAATGCTTGAATAAAAAAATTATATATTTAAACTTTTACAAGAAAAAATATTTACGAAAGAACTAACTCAGAGGTAATACAAAAAGAAACATACATATTTTATAAAATTAATAAATAATAACAAAACACCATACATCTAATGCCATCTCAAAATCCGCATTTTATTCTGCCTACCAAAGACAAACAATAATAATATCCCGATCCATTTTATTATTACAGGCATTTCCAGTGCTATACATAAAATAGCAGGGGCCATTATAAAATTATTAAATCCATAATTAGGCACGATCTTCTCATCTCTCATTAGAAATTCCGTCGACATACTCGCTAAAAAAATCGGCCTAACTAATAAAACAATGAATAGTCTTGATATCGAATCTCTCTCTCTCTCTCTCTCTCTCTCTCTCTCTCTCTCTCTATATATATATATATATATATATATATATATATATCAATATACCCAGCGAACAATGCCTCAAACTACTTTAAAATCATCTAAAGAAAATAAACCATGCCTATACTTTAAAAACATCTAAAGAAACTAAATATTAGCTTCCCGTTTCCTATAGATAACGTGATTAACAAAACTTTATGCGTTGACATGAAATATTTCTCGACAAGAGAATATACGAACATAAAAAGGATATACAAATAAACAACTCTCTTAACGCCATTTTATCCCACATTATGCAACATGAGCACCATTTTGATTTTGAAATGCACAATTCTGAAAACAATACGCAAATTTTACTATAAAAATAATTTTGGCCTACCAATAGGTATCCCCCTCAGTGGATACTTAGAATCCCTATTTCTAGTTTCTAGGAACTGGACCCTTAAAATATAGATTGCCTAAAAATGCATCCTTCTTTAAATAAGCAGACGATATCTTGATTATTATATTATATTAATTATTATTATTATTATTATTATTATTATTATTATTATTATTATTGCTTGGCTGATTGATTCATCGTCATCATAAATTGAAGACGTCACCATAAAATTTATTAGAATTGAGCCCACCATAAATTACACATATGCAAAAGAAAAAAAAAGACGAACCATATCGTTTTTTTATATACCCAGGCGCCAAAAAGAAAGCCCCAATTTGTAATATTTTTCAAAAACTGGAAATTAAAGCTAAATTTAATGTAAGTGTTTAAACAAAGTATAAACAAAGTATACCTCATTTGATTGACCTTTTATTCTTCTATAATTTTAATTGTTCATATTTGATTTTTAATTGAAATAGTCTAGGGTCAATTTTTAAAAAAAACATCCTCAAATTGAAGAGGCAAAAAGAAAATCGCATAATATAAAATTTTTATTTAAATTTACTTTAGGACATTAAGGCAACACAGATGCAACAGGAACACAATGAACTAGTTAATATTTAGTGGCATATTCCCTCTGCAATTTTACAGCCTGCAATCTTTTGGAAATTCCTTGAATAAGACTGCAGCCATACTCCGGGGGAAGGGCATCCCACTTTTCTTTAATTTTTGTCCGAAGATCTTTCAAATTTGAAATGTTATCATTGTGTAGCTATTGCTTGGTTTAATGCCATACGTTTCCGATAGGATTGAGATCTGGAGATTGTGCAGGCTAATCAAAACACTCATGCTCTTCCAGTAAACTATTGACATTGCCAGCTGTGTATTAGATCATTATCCTGCATGAAGATGGGATTATCATCCCAATTCATCCAAAGTATGGTAGAAAATGCTCAGTTAATATACTAATGTACATGGTCGAATTAATTCGGCCTTGCAAGCGAACTGTAGGCCCTGAACCATTTGACGAATAATGCCCCACACCAAAACTGAACCTCCTCCAGCTTGCAGTGTTGAAACTGAGCACCTAGGATAATATTCTGTCTGACGAAGTCCAAACGACGCTTTCTGTTCTTTACAGAAATCATTGGCTTGCGTCTTGGAACATATCCTCACAAATTAACTTCCTTTAATCTGTTCTTGACATTAGAAATAAATCACTTTTTAACAAGATTGCACTGTTGTTGGATTTGGGGAGCCGTTTCAAATATGTTTCCTAGGCTGCAGATCTTGATAGAATTGCCTTGCCTGTTAGAAGTAACTCTAGTATGACCAGATTTGGGGGTATCACGAACACTGCCGGTGTTTTTGTGCTTTTGCCCAGTCTCTTACCGTTTTTTGATCACATTTTCATCTGCGGCCGATTTCTCGATTAGATAAACCCGAAAGATGGAGATTAATGAGCTTCTGAAAATCGCCAACAGAAAGTCGTGGCATATGGACTAAATGTAACATTTTATAACCGGGACCAGTAACAATGACGATTAGAGATGTGTTGTTGCCTGTTGGTGGATATTTTAAACTAATTTAGGGACGATAATTTTAGCTAGTTTGAAGTGAATCTGTTGCTGTGGACTTTCTTTTTGCTTCCTAAATTTAAAGTTATTTTTTTTAAATTGATGTCAACACTAGAATGTTTAAAGTTAAAGTAAAATATGAACAGGTAAAATTATAGTGGAATAAAAGGTGAATCAAATGAGGTATATGTTTTTTAACCAGTTACAGTAAATATAGCTTAAGCTTGCAGTTTTTGAAAAATTACAAGTACGGACTTTCTTTTTGCCGTCTCTGTATATTAATAAATAATAATAATGAAGTATGAAGTCCATCGCAAACTAAGGATGAATATATACATTTTTATTCTCATCATAACGATAGAGCTAAAAGAGGCGCAATAATCGGTTGCCACCCCCGAGCTTTGTCCTAGAAATCTTTGAGCACAATCGAGACAACACTATGATTGAATAAAAAAAAAGATTTAACAGATGTATTATTCTACCTAGCGATAGTAAAACAACGTCATATATAAAAAAAGCTAAACCATATAGGTATCGAAATATCTGAAATAACCTCCTCAAGAACTAAGATATAATCAATAAACCCAATTCTAATTCCAAGGTAAAAGCTGGCATATACTCCATACCTTTCCGTGACTGTGGACTTATATACATTGTCGAAATATAACGCAGTCTCGACAAGAGAATATACGAACATAAAAAGGATATACAAATAAACAACTCTCTTAACGCCATTTTATCCCACATTATGCAACATGAGCACCATTTTGATTTTGAAATGCACAATTCTGAAAACAATACGCAATAAATATTCACGTCGTTTGATGTAATATGTCCTTATATCCTACTCCTCAATATAATCAAATAAAGGAAGTAAAAAAACATATTCCTTTGAATTTATGTGAAATAATTATCCATGAAAGTAATTGTGACACATAGTACATACACACATAAATATGTGGATTATACTGCTCCGCCGTCCTCCCTCTATATATACTTCATATACATATTCTTGTCAGTGATCATTTTAGAAAAAAAAAGCCCGCACTAAACTGGTGAATCATCGTCGAATTTTAGGTAGCTTCAACTCCGTGTTTATTACAATAGTCGTTCAGTTGTTGTCTGTGAATTTTATTTTACTTATTGACTATTTTTCACAATTCATTATCTATGTTTATACAATGATAGTAACAACTGGGAAAGTAATTGGTTTTGAGTGGGAAGTAATCATCGCATATTCTCAGTACTATTCGCTCCCTTTCACTCAATCTGATTTATTTTTTATGACATAAGCTTCTTATTGAAAATTGATGAGTTTCTCTAGAGGTTGATTGGCAAACACTATTCCTAGAATGGCTGATTCATTGTACGGGCTTTATGTTTTTCCTAGAATAACACCCCTTCCCCTCCTCCCTTCTCCTCCTCCCTTCTCCTCCTCCTCCTTCTTCTTCTTCTTCTTCTTCTTCTTCTCTCTCCATCCTACTAAAACCATATTATTCTTTTGACTGAGTATAAGAGCAACACTTATAGTTCCCGTACCGCTCGTTTTCTTCAATCATAATTGCAATCAATGTTAACATCTTTTATTTTAATTTATCTAAATGAGTACTTTTTATGACATTGTATTTTTTTCAATTCTGGGAAAAAAATTGTGCCGAATAATATAAATTACTGTAGACTAATAGCTCATTGGTTGTTAATTGGCTATTGTATCATTTTTAGTAAGAAAATACAGCAGGCGTAAGGTATGTGTATACGTGTTGGATTTTTACAAACTTTTCTGCATTTTCGGAAGCAAAGTAACATTAAAAGAGAGTAGCTGATATTTTTTCAAGTACTTATTTTAAGAAAAGAGATAATATTGTTATGTTGCTATTTATTTACTTTTAAACTTGACTTTTTCACTTTCCGACATGATGACGGCCACGGTCAGCGACCGAAGAACTATTTACTGGAAGTATGTGTTTACACCATTGATGATGTATTCAACCATTTCGAGCGAAAATCCTTTTTCTCTAAACCCGAAAATTGTGACGTCATTCATCAATGTTATGTTTACCGTAGGTTATCTTCTTCTACATCGACTTTATGTCATTCGGCATTGATTCCAGCCTAAGAATAGTTATGTTTTACAGATTTGCGTAATCATGACACTCAGTGTGCCCCTTGTCAAAATTCGCACTTATTAATTTTTTATAAACTGTTTATATATTAAGATGCGGGAGTGATGAATCATTGTCTTCATTCATGTATATTGCAGCCGATTGTTCTTTTTTATTGATAAGAAATTGAGTGACTAAAACAAGTTCAATGGTTCATAGAGCATGCATTTAAATCAAGTATCCATCAGGTTGTTTTCAAAATAAGAAAAATGACCCATGAAACAAGTATTAAAATAAAGCTTCCTTAGTAAGGAATCAAAGCGTCAAGGTCACTCAGAGATGAGAGATCCTATTTACTATTGCTCCCCAACGGGGCAGAGTTAGAAACCAAAGTCGTTTTCTTACGTGGAAAAATGGAACCAAAATGAATATTGTCTCAGTTGGGAAGAATTGCTAAGTCACTGATAGAGAACAAGAAATTGAAAAATAGCATCTAAAGTACAGATACTACACATTGATCTTGTCCCGAAAGGATAGGAGTTGATGGAAATGCCAGTCTGATAAAACCAAAAATAAATAAATAAATAAAAGAGAAAAAAAGAGGAAAGGAAACGAAGTACTGCTGTTGAAACAAAACAAGTACGTGTTGATTTGTGTAGGTTATGAGTTGCCGCACAGATAAACAAAAAGACTGATAAATCGATGTTATTAGTGCTGGAAATAAAACTGTTAATCATGACTACATTCTAGTGACGAAAGAAAATAAACAAAAAAGCTATAGAAGAATAAAAAGAGAATTATAAAAAATAGCAAGGACTCGAAAACTCGAAGTAAGTTAAACACAAAATGAATAGTTTGGTCATTGTTTCTTTTGAGACGTTGAAAATTTAAATTGCATTAAGCAAAAATTAGCTTTGAAAGATAATATGACATTCCGTCAAGAATTTAACACGGAAAACATGAATAAAGATTGAAAATCAACAATGATATAATTAATCAGTTATTCATTTTAATGATGTTTACTTTCTTTTCTATATCCCATTCCCTATCTCAGTTGGTTACATTTCCGACACGTTTCCCAGAGCAGTATGATCAACATGCCTCACTTCTAGATCTCTTTCTGACAACGGTTCCCGATGACTTTACAACAAATGCCCACAGCCCACTCGGGAATGCTGATCACGCTGTGATAATGGTAGAAATCAGCCTAAATTTTCGCCCTAAAACTGAAGACCCACTACTAAAAACAACGAGGTATTACAAAAAGGCTGATTGGGAAGCCATCAGGGAGCTCATCAGAGTTACCCCATGGCAAAATATCTTTACTTTTCCAGCGGAACAGTGTGCAAATGAGACCACTGAATGGTTCAAAACTGCTATTGAAGCACATGTTCCCGCACGGAAATTCTATACCAAACCCCGCTCTCCCCAATGGTTTACTTCTGCTTGTGCAGCTGCCAATTGTCAAAGGCAGCATGCGTTCCGCAGATTCAACCGACATAAGTTCAGCTAAAATAAACAGAAGTTTATAGAAGCTATAAATAATTGTAAGAGAGTGATAGAGACAGCTAAGACAGATTACTCTGAAACCACCAGAAAACGCATCGAAGCACAGAAATTAGGAACCCGGGATTTTTGGAAAATCTACAACAGCGTAGTAAATAATGGACAGTAAACTATTCTTCCACTATCAAACAATCATAGGGTTGCTTGCACGGCAACTGCCAAGGCTAATCTGCTTGCCAGTCGGTTTGCCTCAAACTCCACACTGAACTCGGTACACCACTCACTCCCTGATTTTCCTCTGCGAACAGATGCCACACTAGACGATTTGAAAATCACCCCTTCTCAGGTACATGCTATTATAAAAAAACCTAGACACCTCAAAAGCATGTGGACCAGATCTCATCCCGGCTGTGCTATTAAAAAAATGCTTTGCCGAGGTTTCTCCAGTTCTGTCCAAACGTTACAATAAATGCCTTAACGAATCTTGTTTTCCCACCTGCTGGAAAACCGCCTCTGTGGTACCAGTCTTCAAGAATTCTGGTGAAAGAACTGACCCACTAAATTATCGCCCCATTAGCCTCCTCCCGCTTTTCGCCAAAATATTTGAGTCCTTAGTTAATCAAGCCCTAGTCCATCACCTAACAGCTGCTAAACTCCTGACTGACAAACAATATGGATTCAGGCAAGCCCGCTCACCAGCAGATATCTTAACTGTAGTTTCTGAACGAATATACCGTTCATTAGATAAAACAGGGGAGGGTAGAGCGGTGACCCTTGATATATCTAAGGCTTTTGACAGGGTATGACACGATGGTCTTCTAAGGAAAATTAGATAATATGGAATCACTGGAAGAATTCATAATGTAATTAAATCCTTCTTAAGTAATAGAAAAATCAAAGTTGTCCTCGACGGTCGTACATCCAAACAATATGACATAAATGCGGGAGTACCTCAGGGGTCTATCCTTGGACCTCTATTATTCCTGATATTCATAAACGACCTGCCTGATAAAATTATGGGTATATTTACCGATGACACCACACTCTATAACAGATATGAGGGGAACATAAATGAACACATATCCAAGGCAATGGCAGAAACACTAGAGGATGACCTCCAATCCGTAGTGGAATGGGGACAAAAATGGTTGGTCACATTCAATGCTGCTAAGACTAAGCTTGTTTCCTTCAATAACTACAAGAAACCTTCTCTACCACAAATAGCAGTGGCCAAGAACACATTGCTTGAAAGTACTTCTTTTAAACTCCTCGGCCTAACGTTTACAGGGAATATAAACTGGAATAGATACATTGAGAGCATTGCCAAGGCTGCTGCAAGGAAGGTTGGCTCCCTCTACCGTGCTAGAAAACTACTTACACCTGCCAGTATCCTATACCTCTATAAGGCAGACATTCGCCCATGTATGGAGTACTGTTGTCACATGTGGGCTGGTGCATCTGCTGCTTGTCTCTCGCTTCTGGACAGGGTTCAAAAGAGAGTCTCCAACCTGTTGCATCCCTCTGCCTGTTCTACAAATACTTTAATGGTGAATGCTCTGACGAACTGAAAACACTTGTACCTCCCCGACGTAACTACCCCCGACAAACCCGACAAACTACTTAGTATCATCCCTTTACAGTAGAGAACCGTAGGTGCAAAAAAGCCTTTTACTCCAATAGTTTCTTCCCAGAACTGCGGGTCTTTGGAACTCCTTTCCTGGATTCTGCTTTCCCAACTGCAATGATATGCAGAAGTTCAAGTGTAATGTTAACAAACATCTTTCTACTCATCTCCCTTCATAATGACCCCGCTAATTATGTCCCTTATAGTAGCCCCCTGCTTCAAAGTGGCACTGTGCCTTGTTTGGGGTGAAAATTGAATAATAAAAAAAAAAAAAAATGAAAGATTCTCGTCTAAATATGCACAATATGTTCGTGTAACTTGATCATTATATATGTATATATATATATATATATATATATATATATATATATATATATATATATATGTATAATATGCACATATATATATATTTATATATTTTATATACAAAGGTACATATATATTATATATATATATAAATATATATATATATATATGTCTGTGTCTCTAAAAGTACAAAATGTAATATCTGTGTGTATAAAGGCATATATATATATATATATATATATATATATATATATATACATACATACATTATATACATACATATATATAGACATCGACATAAAGTACTGTTTCGCTGTATCACACCGTATCAGTGCGGCTAAACAAGAAATTACCTCAAGCCAGGATTTAGACCCGCCCCCCCCGTACGACAGTCAAGGCTTCTAACAATTACGCTTATCGGCTGCTCCTGTGCGTATATATATATACATATATATATATATATATATATATATATATATATATATATATATATATATATGTGTGTGTGTGTGTGTGTGTGTGTGTGTGTGTGTGTGTGTGTGTGTGTGTGTGTGTGCGCGTATAAAGGCATACAATTATTGTACTTTTTTATTTGTATATTTCAGACTACTGTTATCCGCTTGAATTTTCTTTCTAAATATTTTGATCAATGTAAATTCTGATTCTTTTCAGGTGTAGATTGTCGAAAGCAGGAATATTTCTGTCAAACTCATGAAACACCAGGTAAACTCGAACGAATTTTTAAGATCCAAGTGTGTAACATACTGTCGTGTCCTTAGTCACGACTGAATAGAAATTCAAGAAAGCTAATTATATATATATATACATATATCAATATACATATATACATATCTCTTCTCTTTCTCTCTCTCTATGTCTTTATATATATGTATATATGTATATATATATATTTATATATATATATATATATATATATATATATATATATATATATATATATATATATATATATATATATTTGTGTGGGTATACAGGCATACAATTATTGTAATTTTTATTTGTATATTTCCAAATACTAATTTTTATTATTAATTTCACTAACTAGTATATCAAATCTTATAATCCTATAATTACAGGTTATTATACCAGCTGATTGATGGATAATTTTAATCTGAAGTATATATATATATATATGTATATATATATATATGTATATATATATATATATATATATATATATATTATAGATGGAATCCTGTGGTTAATTAAATTAATATAACTCTAAAGAAATAAGCTCAAAACAAATATAAATAAATTATTCAATAAACACTATATCAATATTAGAAGTAAAAAAATAAAGTAATATATAGGCATGTGCAATATAAATGCCCAATCTCTAAAATGCATAAAATTGACTCCTCTTTTCATTTAAACGTTAATCAAAATTCAGGAAATCAACCAATTTCAAGTAAAATTAGAGTATTTCCTAATTATTAATTACATAATATAATTAGCTCATCCTTATTAAATATTTATGAAATTGCATTGAGTTGTGTGGTGATGAAAACTTTCATCCATCGGCTTCGCCGTTTCTTTATAGAAATACTGGCTTCTAGGTATAGAGGTTATCTGCAAATATATTGAACAAGTCGTCCCGGAAAAAAAAATCACTAGTCGTCTTTTGGCAAGGCGTAGCACTCGGATACTACTCAGTTAGGGTTATTACATAAACTTGAATGACAGATTGGTGTAAAGCGGTACACAACAGGTGTTATGGTGTACCAGCAACATAGTGCAATATGCTTTCCTGAACCCGCATGTCAAGCACGTTCGCCGCAGCGAATGGTGACATCTGAAGTAGCGCCTTGTTGATCACCTGAAACTTTTTACATGCAACTGGCTAAACTAGAAATCAATGACCACCTAATTATATCCTTTTTTCCAACAATTTCCTACGACGACAAGGTGGTATTTCTAGTATCTAATTTGACGCAGGTGATAGGTGTACGCTGGTTGCACGCCGGAGAAAGATGGGGACTATTGCCTGAGGTCCTGC
This sequence comes from Euprymna scolopes, assembly GCF_053919585.1. Classification (NCBI taxonomy): domain Eukaryota; kingdom Metazoa; phylum Mollusca; class Cephalopoda; order Sepiida; family Sepiolidae; genus Euprymna; species Euprymna scolopes. Next base: position 108,420,925 of record NC_136490.1, read on the forward strand.
ATCTGTGACTAGACAAGCATGTTTGGAATACAACTGCCCCCCAAACGGAATAGTGCCCTGTAAAGCTGGGTCAAACATCAGACGCCATTCTAGACATCTGGCTGGTACAGCGCAACCAGCGGGGGCCTAATTTTACGGTGAAATCTGAGCAACAAAGATATTCAAATGACTATGAGTCTTGGCACATGGAATGTTAGATCCGTCTTAAGTCTTCAAAATGGAGACTTTTGTTTTGAAAGGAGAACAACCCTAATCTGCAAAGAGCTTATGCGGTTTTCACTTTACATAGCAGCATTACGTAAGACCAGCCTCTCAGACAAAGGAAAGTAGGCGAACTTGGGACCGCTTAATCCATTTTTGGATAGGAAAACCTGCTCCAGAACGTATGATTCGTGGCGTGAGTTTTGCGATTAACACAACCCTTGTGCGAAAACACAATTGCTAACTCAAGGAAATAAGAGAACGACTAATGAAAAGACATGCCTATCTCTCGAAGAACAACTTCCTGGTCCTGTTATCAGCATACACACCGACCCTTAATTCAGGAGACACAGATAAGGAAGAGTTCTATTAACATCCAAATGAGCTCATCTCCCCCACTGCCTATTAATCATACTCGGATATTTTTATGCTCGTGTCGAGAGTAACACAACACCACTTGGAATTTATTGGAAAATGTAATGGCAACGGACTCCACAGTATGAACTTGTGTGCCTAGCACGAACTTCTCATTACAAATACCATTTTCAACTCCCTACCAGACAAAATACCTCCTGGGGGCACCCCGGCTCTAAGCTTAGGCACAACTTTGACTACTCTATCGTCGGTTTGACGCCGCAAAGACGCCAAAATCGCACGTTCCATGCAAGGAGTAGATGATCGTTGTATTTGCTATCGCTTTACAAAGCTTATATGTCAGTCCGAAGACGCCCTCGTATACACCACACGAGGACAAAGAATAGTTTAAAGACAACCGTAACTAAAACATATTCAGAAGCAATACAGGGGGCAATGCCAAATAAATCACTCATTCCACCAAAGAATTGATGTCCCTTCCTAAACCAATGGGTTAGGCTGCCACAGAAACACAAGACCATATTACAAAACGTTACCAAAACTGGTTTGATGAGAACCAGGAAATTAAATTAAAAATAAACGAAGAGCAAAAACTAATAGCTAATAGCCAGACGTCAGAAAAGGCCCCCAAAAAACGCCTGAGTGGAAGGAAAAGGAGAGGAGCTAGAACCGTATGCAAACGTTCTCAATAAGAGAACCGTTTTCCTTTCGTCAAAGTGTCTAATACCTCTTTAAAAGCATTTGATAACATCAAAAGGCTCACCGAATCCAAAAATATTCTTGCCAGATGGCAACAATACCTCTCATTGTAACGAAACCGTTATGCAACAGTGGCACCAGACTTCCTGAACAACGTTTCACAATACTCAGGACAAAACTCAAACAAAACCAAATTGCCTCTTCCCTTCAGGCTTGCATTTACGAACATCCGTGGGCTTAGAACTAATTTAAATGACGTTGAAGCATTTCTCCTAACAAACACCCCGGATATCTTAGCACTAAGTGAGACTAACCTACCCTCCTCCATCCCCTCTAACTACTTTAATATGCCTGGGTGTCTCCCACTCTGCCGTAAGGACTCTAACAGACATATGCACGGGCTTGGAGTCTACATTCGAAATATCCTTCCCTTGAATAGAGAAACAAAACAAGAATCTGATGGTCAAGCCTTTATGTGTTTTAGACTTAACATGCAACATAACATTAGTTACTTTTATTTTATCTACCGCTCTATCCCTCGACCCAGGACTGTATCTTAAGAAACAAAGTCTCTGACAGCATAGATATAGCACTTTTCCTCGACACTAGCGCAAAAGTGCATGTATTTGGTGACTTCACTGTCCACCCCAACAACTGGCTTGGATTTTCTACTTACACAGACGCAGCTGGTAGCAAAACACATAGCTTCTCTATATCTCCTTCCCTATCACAGACGGTTACGTTTCCAACCAGTTTTCCTGACCAGAAAGAACAACACACATCACTGTTAGATCAGTTTCTGACCACAGTCCCCGATGATTGCGTTACGAATGCCCACAGCCCACTTGTAAATGATGATCATGTAGTGATAATAGTTGAAATCGCACTAAACGGAAGACCCATTACTCAAAACCACGAGATATTATAAAAAGGCTGAATGGGAAGCCATCAGGGATCTCATTAGATGGCGAAATATCTTCCCACTTCTTGGTGAATAGTGCGCACATGAGACCACTGAGTGGTTCAAAACAGCAATTGAAGCAATTCCCACGCGGAAGTTTTATAGCAAACCTCACTCTCCCCAAGGGTTTACTTATAGTTGTGCAGCGGCCATCGTACAAAGGCAGCATGGGTAACGCAGAGTTAACCGATATGTCCAGATCAAATAGACAGAAGTATATAGAAGCCAGAAATAAATTTAAGAAAGAAATATCGACAGTTAAGAGAGAATTACTGAAACCACCAAAAAACGCATCGAAGTACAGAAATTAGGAGCCCATGACTTCTGGAAAATTTACAACAGTGTAGTAAATAATGGGCAATCAACAATTTTCCCAGTATCCAACAACCATGAGGTTGTTTGCTCAGCAACCGAGAAGGTTAACATGCTTGCCAGTCGGTCCCCCTCCAACTCGACACTGGACCCTACCAACCACCCCCTGCCTGACCTTCCTTTGCGGACAGACGCCACACACTAGCCTATCTGGAAATCCCTCGATCTCAGGTACATGCAATCATAAAACAATCTTGACACTTCAAAATCATGTGGACCTGATCTCATCCCGGCTGTTCTATTAAAAAGTGCTCCGTCGAAGAGGCGCTGGTTTTCTCCAAACTTTACAACAAATGCCTTAATGAAGCTTGCGTTCCGGACTGCTTGAAAACTGCTTCTGTGGTACCAGTTTTCAAGAATGCTGGTGAAAGAACTGACCCAGTAAATTATCGCCCCATTAGCATGCTCCCACTTTTCGCAAAAATATTTGAGTCCATTATCAACCAAGCTCTAGTCCACCACCTTACAGATGTTAAACTTCTGACCGACCAACAATACGGATTTAGGTAAGCCCGCTCAACGGCTAACATTCTAACTGCAATCTCTGAGCGTATATACCATTCACTTGACAAAGCAGAGGAGGGTAGAGCGGTAGATCCAGATATATCTAAGGTTTTTGATAGGGTATGGCATGAGGTCCTCTCAGGAAAATCAGATAATATGGTATCACTGGAAGAATCTTTAACATAATCAAATCCTTCTTAGATAAGAAAAAAAATCCAGGTGGTCGTCGATGGTCTTACATTTAAACAATATGATTTAAATGCGGGAGTGCCCCAGGAGTCTATCCGTGGACCTCAATTATTTCTAATATTCATAAATGACCTCCCTAACAAAATTGTCTGTGAGATGGGTATATATGCTGATGACACCACTCTCTATAACCGACACGACAGAGAAAACAAATGAACACATATCTAGAGAAATGGCAAAAACACTAGAGGATGACCCCGATCTGTAGTGGAATGGGGACAAAAATGGATGGTCACATTTAATGCTACTAAGACTAAACTTGTGTCGTTCAATATCTACAAGACACCTTCTCTACCACCAATAGCAATGGCCAATGACTCTTTAACTTAAAGTGCATCTCCTCCACCTTACGTTCACAGGAATCATGAGTTGGAAAAATTACATTGAGAGCATTACCAGAAACGCTGCGAAAAAGATAGGTTCTCTCTACCGTGCTAGAAAGTTACTAACGCCCGAAAGTATCCTGTACCTCTATAAGGCCACCATTCACCCATGTATGGAGTATTGTTGGTGTATTTGGGCTGGTCCATCTACTACTAGTCTCCCACTCCTAGACAGGGTTCAAAGACAATCGCCAACCTAATAGATCCTGAACTATCTAAGCTTCAGCCTCTTTCCCCATCTACGTAATGTAGCATCCCTCTGCCTGTTCTACAAGTATTTCAATGGTGAATGCTCTGACGAACTTAAAGCACTTGTGTCCACTCGACGTTAGTACCCCAGACAAACCCGACAAGCAGCAACACCCCACCCCTTCACAGTTGAAATCCCTAGATGTAAGAGAGCCTTCTACTCCAGTATTTTTCCCCAGAACCGTTGAACTTTGGAATTCCCTTCCGAGTTCCTGCTTCCCCAACTGTAATGTTATGCAGAAGTTCAAGTGTAACGTGAACCAAGATCTTGCTGTCCAACTCCCCACATAATACCCATGTAGCTTATGTCCCTGAGAGTAGGACCCTACAGCAAAGTGGCAATATGCCATGCTTGGGGTGAAATTGCAATAATACATACATGTATATATATATATATATATATATATATATATATATACATATATATGTATATATATATATATATAAATATATATGTGTATATATTTATATATATATGTATATATATATATATATATATATATATATATATATATATATGTATGTATATATATATATGTACGTATATACATATATATGCGAGGTTGGATGTTATTTTATTTGTTTTTGCGACACGTTAGGAATGAATTACATTATTATAAAAAAGTGCATTTTTACCTAAATGCGAGTATAGAATAATTTTCCCTTTGACCAATTTCGTACCCCCAAATGGAAAGCGGCATATATATATATATATATATATATATATATATATATATATATATATATATATATATATATATATACATATATTAGTCTTTAAAATCCATAAACCATGAGACAATGAAAAGGTCATATATATTAAACAATTAAACAACACATGAATTTTAATGTTTAATAATTTCTAATAGTTTGTTACTTAAAAATGTATAAGCCAATTTTAATTTCCATGGTTCTAATTATGATTCTATTAATCAATCCAATTTTTAATTTTTTCAATGTCTTTTTGTAAAACAAAGTCGTATATACTAAATACTCTGCGTGTTCGAACGACCCGAGTCCTGTGAATATGAAGCAAGACGTCTTTTTTGAACGAACATATCAGCTTTTCGGGAGTTGACGCCATACTAACTATTGTCTTTCTAAGTTTTATTCATTTGTAAAATAAATTAAATATGATAATGCCGACGTTGTGAAATTATTTTAAAGTTGGAATTAAGGTAAGATTGTTACACATACACACACACACACACACACATATACACCTACACACACACATATATATGTGTGTGTGTGTAAAATTAAAAAATAGTTAGATTTTTACAGACATATATGTGTGTGTGTGTGAGTGTAAAATTAAAAAAAATAGTTATATTTCAATAGATGTATATATACCAGATTTGCAACGAAACAAATCAGTTATATATGATAGAATGAGTAATATATATATATAAATATATATATATATATATATATATATATATATATATATATATATATATATATATATACATATATATATATATAATGGAAAACCATTTGGAAATTCAAGATACTTTTTATACTCCATAAAGTGGAGGTTTGGTTAGTGATTGCGTAATCCTTGCTTTAAAATTATACGAGCAGCTACCATTATGCGAGTGCTTATGGTCTCTGTAGACTGAACGCAGGTATCGATATATTAAGTGAAAGAACTCTGACTGTAATAGAAACAAATTATTATATAAAAATAAAGACCAAAGCTAATTTAACAGAAAAAGATGATAAAATTAAAAGAAATAGTAATTTAAGCAAACAAGTAATATGCCTGTGTGTGTGTGTGTGTGGGTGTGTGTTTGCACGTATATTTCATCTATGTCTTTTCCTCTCTGTAAAATATATACAGGCACATTTATGTACACTACATATATATGTACATATATATATGTATATATATACATATATATGTATATATATACATATATATGTATATATATGTGATGCAGACAACACACACCCATATATATATATATATATATATATATATATATATATATATATATAGAGAGAGAGAGAGAGAGAGAGAGAGATTTATGCTGTACGACACACACACATGTATATATATATATATATATATATATATATATATATTCTGTGTATCACACAGACACACATTCATATAACCATGTGCTGTAGAACACCCCCACACTCAAATATATATATATATATATATATATATATATATATATATATATATATATATACACACACATATATATACGTATATATGTACTTACGTATGCATATATATGGTGTACCTATGTATAACTATAAGGGTAGACTACACACAAAGATTTATAGGAAGTGTTTTTGATCCTATAAAGCATTGCATATCTTAAACAAAGTAATTTTGATTAAAGGGAGGTAATCAACTCTCCGTTTAGTCTGATTTGTCTCCGCGTCTAGCAGTTTGAGAATCAGCGATATTCACAACGCTTAACAATGATTACACACTTGTGTTACTGTTCAGATTTTGTTTATTCTTTTATTTTTCTTTAGTAGCATGCCTTTAAAACCCTCAAAATATATAAGAAAGGTGGCAAAAATATCTACGGTGGACGGTTGTTACTTTTAAATATTCATGAACTCGGTTCAACATTTGTTTAAATACGTTCATATATACGTTCATTATTATAAATTATACTGTTTTCGATGTATGTGATTTGTGCCTCTTTTTACTTGTATTTATTTTGTTTTCGTCGTAGTCCTTTCCCGATTAAAATTACAAATTTATGATAGCGTGAATTAGCACAAACATCAAAAATAAATAAATAAATAAATAAATGAATAAAAATCAAAAGCAACTTTCTAATAAACTAAACTCACCGGAAAGTAATTCGTTTTAAATGAATACTATTTACTTTTCTCTGCGCAAGGGTAAAACTTGACACTCATTTATTTTTTAAGATATCAAACTATATATAAAAAACTGAGCCATATTGAAGTGACAAAAACATAGTTTCCCAAATAAATGTCTGTCCTCCTATGACCGAGGATATACCAAGTATTGTTAAAATTTATTAAAAAAAAAAAAACAACACTTGAAATGTTTTCTAATAATTTATTGATCATTAAATGAAGTGTTGATTTAAGTTATCTTTCAATTTCTTATTTGTCGTATTTTGTCTTGAAATAGTTGTAAGACCGATCAGCCGTAGCTGCTACTGCAACATTGCAACAATATATGTAACAGACGGCGTGGGGCGGCTACCTGCACTTACCGAACCGTATGCGAAATGACGTCATGGCACGTAAAACAAAGGCTATGAAAAGGAGAAAGATAGAACGTAAAAGAAGCCGTTTATATTAGAGACGTGTGTGACGTAAACGACGTAAACAGAAGTCACACGTTGCAGGAAAATGAAAAAAGATAGTTTAAAAATGGAAAAAGTAGAGTAATTACTCGTACTATGTATCTTACGACGTAGTATTCTACGATGTGTTTGGTCTACGAGTGAAAACCTGTGTATGTTACATATATGTTGTAGAACACGCTCTCAATTCGTGGCTACACAATTTATAACTTTTATTACAAGCTAAAATATTTATTTTAACACAAATTAGTCAGATAAATAGCATAAAAAATGCAATGGGCTATATTTACAAACGCATTGTACTGAAGATACTATATATATATATATATATATATATATATATATATGTGTGTGTGAATGTGTGCGTGTATATATATATGTGTGTGTGTATATATATATATAATATATATATCAAATGAAAATTTAAATTGTTGAGGTTATTTTCTTTTAAATATTTATTTTAACACAAATTAGTCAGAGAAATTGCAAAAAATACAATGGGTTTTATTTACAAACGCATTGTACTGAAGGTACTTTATATATATATATATATATATATATATATATATATACATATATATATATATATATATATATATATATATTTAAAATATATATAAAATGAAAATTTAAATTGTTGAAATTTTTTTTAAATGTTGCTATAATAAATGTCTAGTCATCTAAATCCAAATTTACTTTAAACAAATAAAATAGTACTATTAAAAACAAAGACAGAGGCAAAAACTACGAAGCCTTTACACTATGAGTGTAATATTTATTCTGATACTCTACTTCGTATATATTATCCTCGTGTCTTGAAGAGACTGATGCATTTTTTTATTTAATTAAATAAAATTGACGTCTTTCAACAGTAGTAAATCTGAAGTTAATTTTCCTAAACACGTCTGGTATCATTTGAGCAATAAAAAGAAAATACTCATGTTTTAGAGAAATTGCCCCAGACAAGTCCGGAATCTACCTGTGAAGAGGTAAAATATGATTTCTGTGATATTTGTTTTATTAATAGATTCTGAGCAAGAAACCATCAATAATTCTCTTTTTGACAGAATCATTCGTTTATGTAATTTGAAAAGTAAAGGTCATAATATGTATTTTCAGGCCAACAGACAAAAATAATTATTGCTGTAATTCCTCTCTGAGTTTATTGAATGTTGCATCTAACGTCATAATGAGCCGAGTATAGATACACTTGAAAGTAACAGATAACCAACTAATGCAAAGAAGATCAGATGCAAAAATATAAGGAAACATAACGACTTCCAAACATTGTGTTGTATAAGAGTGAATTAAAAAAAACAAGAAGAAAACTATAGCAGATAACCGACACGTCGGTATTCTAATGCATGTCGACATAATGCCTGTGATAATGCATCTCCGAGCGGATTTTATGTCATAACAAAAAGTAAGGTTACCAGATTACAGCCAATACAAAATATAATTTAAAGCAAAACCGATAGAATACACGTGTCTCATAAAATGCGCACGTCTGATCTCGAGTACGTGTGAGAATACAGTTGTCTAAAAAGGGGTGGATATATTTATTACTAGCCTGGGTGCCTGGCGTTGCTCGGGTTTTTGGAGGTGTGTGTTGAGCATATAAAAAAGTGGTAGTAGGATGCCAGGCTCGAACCCGAACAGCGAAGTAGGAAAAGAACGGGGGGGGGGAATTGGAGAGAGAGGTAGGATCGAACTCGAAAAAAAGGGTAGTTAGTCTTCCTCGCTAACCATTAGGTCAAATAGGACAACGAATTTAATGAGTTGGTAATTAACTTAAGAATCAAACGAGTCACAACGCATGCGCACAAATAAACGTTGCTTTAATACCTTGTCTGGGGCCAGTTAAGCTTCTCGCTTTCTGTTTGGGTATTTACTTGCTTCCACACGAACGCAAATAAGATATAAGATCGTGTTTTAGTGTGGGGGAAGACACGCTCCCCCCAAAAGGGGGCACTCTTGTAATACCTAAAAAAATAGTAATTGTTTCAGTATGACGGGTGCCCCCTACAGTGACCAAAGATGAATTACAGAACAGATACTGTTAGCCGGAAGGCCAGGCGCCAGCGTTTGCGTTCGATTAGTTTCGCTTTCTTTATACGATGAAGACAAACAAACACTCGAAACGAGAACATTTTGTAAAACTCGATCAAAAACAAGATAGCGAATCCGATATATTGCGATCTAGGAAGTATAAGAAAACTTCTTGCGGAATATAACCGATTCGAGAACCCTGACACAAAAAGCCTGTCGTAGAAATACACAACAGCTCGGGCCTATTTTGTCTTTTATATATTAGACTAGCCTGGGTGCCCAATGTTGCTCGGATGTTTGCAAGTGTGTGGTGAGCAAAAAAAAAAAAAAAAAAAAAAAAGTAGTAGGCAGACAGGCTGAAACCCGTGATGCGAAGGCGGAAACGAAAGTGGAAATGAGTGTAAGGGTGTTAGTTGAGCAAAAAAAAAGAAAAGAGGAATATTGCGAACGCAAAAACTAAAAAATAAATAACAATAAAAATGTACGAGTATAAATCATGTTCGAACCCTTAATGCGCGAAAGGAAAACAGTTTTTTTTTTTTTAAATATGTCTCACTGCTGTGCCTATAGTTGTTCTGACGTCATGGAAGGTCGACATACCACCTTTTACGCGAGGTCGTGAACGCGAATCTAAAAAAAGTTAGCGAAAAATTGGATTCTTAGGGCAAAGGAATTAATGTTTTTAGCCAATATTTCGATATTTGTCGTCCGAAGGGTCGAGTTGAAAAACGATACCGATTTCATGAATATCCGTCGCTTCTGTCGATAGTTTTAAACAGACAGGTGATATTTATATTATAGATTACCTAGGTAGTTATAAGGCACTTTGCAAACTATCGGTTTAATGTTAGAGATAATAATTCACAAAAGTCTTATATTTTTGTCTAATATTAAAATACAGCATACACTAAAGACAAAACTATACTACCAAATATGCTGCATAGGAAAATTAAAAAAAAAACACATCCCAGGACTGAGTGCATCATATTCTTTATAAATTTTAAACTTTGGACATACATGTTGCTACGTTACATGATGCATGCTCGTTTACCAGACCCTTATATCTCTCCATTTTACCGGATGCGAATAAAACTTTCAAGCCTTATACGTTTTGCACAGTGTACTAAGCGCTAGCTTTAGTCTCAATCTGTGTAGAAGTGCTTCCATGTAATATAAGTCATAGAATTTACTGCATTAGTAACCCCATAACCCAAGTCGTGAGAACCAAAAACATTCTACCCTAACACTGAAAAGATTATGGAGTTTGTGTTGGAGGTCACCACTAGTAAAATCTATTTTTTTTTATTGGGGGGCAGAGACGTCTTAGATAGTTTCCAGTTTGGAGGGTTACATTTATCATGAAAAGAACATATAACAAAGAAATAAAGACGGCGTATGCATACAGTCACAAAAATATATTTTATATGTGGTAGGAATAGAGGATTGCAGCTGTAGAATTTTCCTGTTCTTATAGAGCAAACGAGAGTCTTTTTTCTTGATATTAGAGAGTTCTAATGACGACAGTGCTAAAACCATGCCTCGCATTGGTCTTAATCGTTTAAAAAGTTCTGTGCTCAATTACATTAATTATATTTTCTTAATTAAAAGTTATTAAAGAGAGAGGTCATTGCTTTTTATATTATTAAAAGAATGTTTAAATGTAATGGATGGGTATGTATGTTATACTGCGAGAGAATTTAGTGATCTTTTTAATGCCAGAAGTTCCCTGATGAGGAACTGTTTAGCGTGTACTGTCAGTTCTAGATTTAAGAGAGGAAACAAGAAAAATATGTCTGTGTTAAGGCTTTTTATTTCCTTTGTCACGTGTTCAGCTCGCCTGATGTATAATTGGGCAAACCGGGAGGGAAGCTAGGTCCCTGCGCCAATGAGCTTTGAGCTTTTAGATTAAAGATCCTTGACTATTAAACCAGCGAAATATGTTCTCTGTGGCCACCACAAGGTCTTCAAATGTCCCGACATTTTCTACTAAAGTACATTTTACATACGGATCTTCTGGATTTAAATTTTCTTCCAGTTCCCTGCTTATATCATACGGAAGTTTAAATTTAATATGAACAAGCATCAGACTGAACTTATCGTGACTTATCGTAACATATCGTGACTTATGATGCTTATAAGGATCTCGCACTGATTATATTTGCGTTTTCTGTCAAAATAGTAGTATTAAAAAACATTTTAACAGCGCAGGAAACGAAAACCAATCGTTTGTTTTAAATAACTTTAAAGCTATTGATTTCATTAAAGCGGAATCTTACTTTCTAGGGAAAATACCAGGACGAGACTTCATAAGAAAGTTTAAAAAATAAAGAAATCAATAAAACTCTTCAGGCACCTCACAAAGACATAATAACTTTTCACGCATTAGTAATTTAACAAAGTCTTAAAAGAAAGTAAAATTTACCTGGCATGGAATAACACTGTTGTTACAAATTTCTTGGCCATATCAGAATGTAAATTCTTGACTAACTCAACTCTTTAAAAGTAAAACAGCGCTTTAGTTGAAGACTCCAATAATTATTATGCATCTCGTAAAAAGTAAACTGCCAGATACAGGAGAATCGTGTTAGCTTCTTGAGGTTTTACACTGAGGTCAAAGAAAAATGCAATCTACATAATATGATCTTTTGACCGCCACAATTCATTTGTTGGCAATAATTTTCTCGGTATATTCTAGATTGAGGTTATTGTAGTCTGAACCGTACGAAGATTATCCGTTTCCACAATAAAGGTAGTATTATGAAAGTAAGACAGTAGAATAATGCACGCTCACGTCGCCAGTCAACGTTGATGTTATAATCACTAACGTTTATCCACATATTTAAAATTAAACTAACGAACATATGCATGCGCAAACCGGAAAATTAAGTGGTGATGTTTAAGTGATAAGTGCACACGAACACAACCGATGAATGTACTTGAGACGTATGCGTTGGGTGCTAGTATGCCTGAATCAATATGCGCATAGGAGCCCATATAATCGCCTCCTTGGGGGCAGGGGCGGCGATCTATGTATCTGTGTATGTGCGCATCCATGCCTACGCACGCGAACCAAATCTTAGCACCTTAAAGAAAATTTGACGCAAGCGAGAACAACGCAGGTGTCTATGCATGCAGGCGCACATATACACATATATTTGCACGCCCGGGCGGGCATGTATGTGTACCCGTGACCGTTTCTGTTAAGTATATATGTGTGTACCTGCGCATGTGTGTACCCGTGGCTGCGACTGCTAGCTGACCATCTCAAAACAATTAACAACAAAATAAAAACTAAAAATAAATAAACTGAATCATAGTCCCCCCACCTCCAAACATAAGCGAACACCCAACGGCTCAAGACACACTTACCAAGAAATCACCTCACCAACGAGACGCTAAAAACCTTAACACTAAGACTCGAATTTTAAAGTAACCCCCCTCCTCCGACCCCCACATATACCCCTTCCCCTCATGTATCCCTGTGCCCTAAGCCACATCATAAATGAACTTCCCAGACCCTCCCCCACAAATTCCTTAAACCCCAAAACTAAAACTTTATCGACATACCAAACGCCCCCCACCTTCCCTCCTTGTTCCCTTCCTCTCTTCCTCTTCCGCCTTCCTCGCAACCCCACTGACCTTATTCAGTCTTCCACTCTTTCATCCCAAAATAGCGAACATTTCTGTAAAAGTCTGAGGACGCTACAAACGGCCAAAAAAAAACGGCCGTGTAGCCGAAACAATAATGTAACTTTACAGAAAGATACGGTAATAAAAACTAAAACGCATATTTGCTCTACAACAGTATTGAACATTTTCTTCAGTTTTTATTAATTACCATCTCCACTAAATCTCTCTCTCAATATATATATATATATATATATATATATATATATATATATATATATATATATATATATATATATACAATTTTTTTATACAAACATGGACCGCTACGTATGTGCATACATGTTTCTGTAATCATCCCTTATTAGGGAGTTACATCTTAAGGCCAATAATTTCCCTCGAAAACTGAAACTCAAGATAAAAAAAATAACATTTTCTTATATCACTTTCAAAATTAGAATCCTGTCATATAATAGGGGTGTGTGGGGGATAAACAATCACTCCATTTATCTCTCATCTTAACTTCGGTAAGGACAATTTTCATTATTATTCTAGTTATAACCTTAAGATTAATATCTACTCTCCAGTATAGCATTGTAAATTACCGCCGCCTATAACGAACGGTCACACTTTAAGTATTCAGCAATTTACAAAGGGCCACCCAGTATGGATAAAACGATATTTCCAATTTTCACACACGCGTATATCTAAAGTACACATACACGTAAATACACAGGAGTGGATGCACACATTTCCTCAAACATACACATGCACACAGAAAGATAAAATATAAAAATGTAAGAAAAGGAAAAATATAAAATGCATCAGACATATAAAACAGATACACACTAAAACACACCGAACCAAACATACATGTACGAATATATATACATAGATACATATACATACCTATATATATATATATATATATATATACTTGTATATACATACACACATACACACATACACACATATCTACATATATCAACCACATTAATATACATTCATACAAACATATAAATTGGCATACGTGCATACCTAACTGTGATTAATCAATAGTTAGTATAAAAAATTAGCGTATTTTCAATACCATTACCCACTACGTAAGCTTGCGATGAAATATTTACTGTAAGAGCACAGAAATATGAAGGATTGAATGTTCTACATATACCAAAAGAAATGTAATATATATATATATATATATATATATATATATATATATATATATATATATATATATACCGCTGCGATAACACCAACACTAATAAACTATCAATTAGAAAGTTTAAAATATCTAGACAATGCTAAAAACCTATATATCATACTCCCATTTAATTTTCGATACACACACGCACATATAGATATATATATATATATACACATATACATAAATACACACATACACATGCATATATATACATTATATATACATATACACATATGCATGTACATATATGCATAAACCCAGATAGATATATACACAATACACACATAACACGCATATACACACGTAGATATATAGATATATGTATACATATATGTACATACATATACACATAAATATAGATACATTACATATATATATATATATATATATATATATAGGTACAATTGCGCGTCCATACATATAAATATACACCAAGATAGACACATACACACAACTATATACTCACACATACATATATGCACCATATAACTACGATTTCGTGCATCTGTAGTTTGGTGTTACTATTTATTCTTTTTAGTTATACTTAATTTTCTATAGTTAATTTAATATGCTATAAACTTTATATTAATTAGTGATAAAAAATGTATTTAATACAGTTCACTCTAACTTCGATAGTATGATAACCACATCGAATAAATACCCTTATGTTAGATAGCCGATTTAAATATGTATATATACATACATACATATATGCACACTCACTTATTTAATACTTAATATTTTTACCAACGCCCTATACGCATATACCTGAATTGAAGTTTACACAATTATATTACGCGCACTCACCCACTTGCTATTTCTCGTAGTTTGTACGCTTTTTCTACACAAAAAAACTTGTAGTGAATACCCATTGAAGTTCATAGTTCTATCCTTAGATCAAGTAACTACTTCCTCAAAGTTCATACAGATATATAACGATATATAACAACAAAACACGAACATTTAGGCTATATAAACGGACTACAAAAGTGTTTGTATATTTGTACTTACCTCATTCATTTCATAAATTGTATATACATATATACATATCCACATATACACCATATATATATAAATGCACACACACACACAAATATATATATATATGTATATATATATATATATATATATATATATATAAATATATACACACATCCACTTGCATATATTATTTAGAATTCCGCCTATCTTCTTGACCATTTGTTTGGATTAGATCCATTTACCCAAGTATTTTTCAGATTAGTAATATTATACTTCTTGAGAAAATAGAATATAAAGAGAACTTATGTAATCAATATGATAGAATAATAATTATAACCTCACTCATCATTCTTCTTTAGTAGGATGGGGAGGTTGTTGTTATTGTAGCAGTTTACTTTTTTATAACTTAGAGTTCTTTAAGCGCAGGTATTTTTAAATGTTTGCAGGATATATCATTTTCTTGTTCGATATTTAATAGTTCATTTCTCTCCTTAAACCTTGTTATCTCAAGTTTTCCCGATATGTATAGCGCCCATTGCGAGTTTAATGAGTGGCAAGTATTGGTTTTTCTAATAATTCCCTATTCAATCTTTGGTGTTTTGTTTTTCCTTACTTATTTCCAGTAGTGTAATGCTAACGAGGTGCTTTTTCATACTTTTCATTATTGATCGAACGTGTATGTCCATTAAATATATTTTTTAATGTAATTTGGGTACTACTTATATGGATTTTTTCTTCTCCCGGGTTTTCCACTGGGAAGAATTTAGCTTGGTATACAACTGATAGGGTAAAACATACATTTTTTATAGGGCAATCCTCGGTTTTTGGCAATTACATTTATTCATAACGGCATTATCATTAATATTCATACTTTCTCTATTATTCATCCGTAATATTCTTCTATTATGTTGTTTTCTGATTCTTTCTACGTTATCACCACATCTATTACTTAATTTTAATGTTTTGTTATTACAAAATTCTGTAACAAATTATTTGGTGTGAAATGCTTGTAAAAAGTTTGTACAAATTTGGTATCAAGTTTTGTTTTTAACATTAGATTAAAGGGTTGTATAAATCAAATCAAACTCCTATTATGGTTTCTAGAGTTATTCGTTCTAGTATTAGTGACTTTATATTTCATACCTATGTTTTTGTACCCACTATTTGTAATGCTGTATTATAAATAGCGTTGCACAAATTAAAAGTTATTTCATCCGACGAGTCGTTACTTATTCTACATTCAATAGATAACCGTATATGTTTAATAATGGATGGTGGATGGTTAGATTGTGGGTGTATATAAGTAGGGTTGGTGTTTTCATTCATATAGGGGATATAAGAGTTTAATTCCATATCAAGTGTTACGTCGAGCCTGCTTTAAATTTGCATTAATTGCAACTTCAAGGCGTAAATTATTAATAAGATTGCGTTTCTAACTCGATCACATTTTATACTTAGAGCGTCGCTTACAATTATTAGCCAATCATCTCGATATAAGCCTCGGTCACCCACATCGATAGTATTAGTTTTGGTAAATTGTAAAGGATATAAAGATCCACGAAATCCGTTGCTTCTGCAGAGTCCAACGATCCCATTGACACCCCGTCTTCTTGTCTGTTTATTTGTTCACAATGACGTCATATTATATATATATATATATATATATACATATATATGTATATATATATATATATATATATATATATATATATATATATATATGAGTAGTTTTTTTGGAGAAAGAAATCCAGCAGAGTGCTCAATTAATATATATATATATATATATATATATATATATATATATATATATATATATATATATATATATAAATTCGTATTCCAATATATTCGTTTGTTAGTTTGTTTGTTCACAAATTAATTAATACATACAAAATTCCATTACTTTATCATATTGTTCATTCCTATATATATACTCTGATTATTGCAAAATATAAGATTAAAGATATGATCTCATTTGCATATTACATGACGGAAAATCGACTTTATTAAATAGCGGTGTATTAGTTATTGTTTATAGCGAGAGAATTATTTTAAGTGTTGTATTTAAGTTTATTATTTAAATTTGATTTATATTGGTAACATATTTAATGAAATTTACTTTTACCGACATCGATTTTTTTATGAATCGGGTTGAGTTATTTCCCTTAGCACGAACGTTGTTCTTTTTGTTTTGTTTTCTTTTTCGGCGGATATTAAAACTAAAGTCTTTCAAACATTATTTTCGGAATTAATTTAAATAAAATAATTTCCGTGATTTCGCAGTTAACATTGTGGTCCAGTGAATTGTTCTTTAAAAATAAACGATTCAATTCAACTGCGATTCTTTATTTAAAACAAAAACAAAAAAAACATTCGTTTACATTTTTTTACCATTTTTTTCTTCACATTTTTGGACATCGTAACAATTTTTGTTAAATAACGCAATAAGTCATAACACATATTTTTTTACAAGTTGATCACCACTTATCAAGGCCCGGAAGCACCTCAGGGATAAGGGTTATTGCATGGACAGTACGTTAGTGTGGGGATTTAATAAATATGTCTACTAAAGGGGGCGGATCATCAGGAATTTGTTTACGTTGGACTTGAAGACATCCAGGTTGTAGTCTGGTGGGAAGAGGGCAAACAGAAGAGAGTTCAACAGGCGTGAAGTTTTAAGAAACAAGCTTTGTTCGTGGAATCCACGTTTTGATTTAGGCACATATAAAGAGTGGGGACAATTTTTGACAGTGGTTTCAGCGAGTCGGGTGTTTTTTGTAAAAGATTGGGTGGAGAGGAGGGGCTAGAGATTGGACCTCAGACGAGCACCTGCCATGGAAATAACGGTAATACAAAGATAGGCTCGCAACGTCTCTTCTGTGGGAGAGAGGTTGCAGGGAAGAAAAAGGGCATCCCCCATTTAGCCACGAAGTCTATTTTGTACTCTGTCAAGGCAGGATAGGCTGTTTTTTGAAGCTCCAGCCCAGATATGTCAGCAGTATTCCATCTTTGGACGTACTTGGCATTTATATAGATAGAGACTTGCATCAGCAGTGAGATATCTTCTAGAGCGGTAGAAGGATCCCACCATCTTTCCAGCGACCTTGGCAACAGACTTGATGTGCGTGTTCCATTTCAGATCAGGAGTAAAGGTCAAGCCGAGAAGCTTGTCAAAACATAAGGTTCTCCTAGACGAGAGTCATCCATTTCAATGGATTGCAGATGGGGATCAAAGCGTTGATGATGTAAAGATAGGAGCTTGGTTTTAGATGCATTAAAGGTAACCAGCCACGTCTTCCCCAACTGAACTACGCGCTCGAGATCAGAGGAGAGAGAATCGGAGAGAACTTTGTCATTTACAGCCTTTGATGTGTTGCCGTAGATGGTCGTGTCATCAGCATAGATGTCAACGAATGATTTAAGTATGTGTTTTTGGAGATCATTGATGTAGACCAGGAAAAATGTTGGGCCCAGGACGGACCACTGAGGGACTCCAGCATTAATACTGCAGGCCTCTGATTTTTGTCCATCGACCATTACTCTTATGAGCCTATCAGAGAGAAATGATTTAATGATAGAGAAAACATTTCCAGTTATACCGTAGCTGGAAATCTTGTGAAGTAGGCCTTTATGCCATACCTTGTCGAAGGCTTGTGATATGTCAAGAGCAATTGCCCTAGAAAGGAAGCCTTTGTCAAGAGATTCACTAATCTGTGAGATATAACCGTTAGCACATCTGCGTTATATCTTGTAGAACCGGAAATCATATTGCGTGTCGCTGAGAAGGTTGTTTCTGCTGAGGTGGTTTACTATTTCTTTATTTAATATGGATTCAAACAACTTACTCATAACACACATGAGACTTATTGATCTGTACTGAAAGGGAGATAACTTATCACCTGAATTCTTAAATACAGGGCAAACTGATGAGGTCTTCCAGAGTGTTGGAAAGCACTTCGCCTTAAGGCAACGCTTAAACAGTTTTGTAAGTATGGGAGCCAGTTCTGGTTGAAGCTTTTTTTTAACACTATAATTGGGATGCCGTCAGGGCTAGTTGCTTTACTAGAATCAATGATCTTGATTGGCTTGGCGACCTCATGCACAGATATTTGTATGTTACCCAGCGTGTTCTGTGTTATAGGAGGAAATATAGGGGAGTTGATGGCATTCGTCGCATGGGGTAGAATTAGCTGCAAAGTTCTTGGCAAATAGTTTGGCCTTGTCTGATGCTGACGAGATGACCTCAGGTCCATTGATAATGGTTGGGATAGAACGCACACTTCTGTTCAGGATCCTATTTGTTATTTGCCAAAACTGGTGGGAACCAAGCCGCTGATCAGCTACTTTGGATTTAAGGGACTGAGCATATCGCTCTCCTGCATTTTGTTTAGTCTTTTACAGTGGTTGCGGGCGTTCCTGAAAGCAGCTTTAGTCTCAGTAAATCTATTACGTTGGTAGCTATGGAAAAAGTGATTTCTGTGCGCGATGGCAGCAGCAAATTCTCGTTAGGTTTTTGTTGGAATTTTTAGATGGTATGAATTGGTCTATGCCTACAATTAGCCATTCGGTCAGGTCTGATATTATAGAGGGCACATCCTTTTTGAAACATGGAATGCAGAAGAAGATCAGATATGAATGTATAGAAGCTATCCCAGTCAGCCATGGAGTATCGATATACAGTACGGTGGAGGCGTACGTCTGGGGACATTACATTTCATTATTATCTTAACTGATACGCGGAGTGGTCGGAGGATCCTAGAGGAGAAAGAACGGAACCTGAACAAAGTTCAGGGGAAGTGGAAGGGAAAAGGTCAAGAAGGCGTGGATACTGGCCTGTAGTATCGGGTACACGGGTGGGCTCGCGAACAATCTGAGTGAGGTCATAAGCAATGGAAAAATCCTGACAGAACCTCCTCTAATCGTCGGTCTTATTTGAGTGAGTCAGCCATTCCACGTTATGGACATTGAAGTCACCACATATGTGAATGTTAGCCGAGGGATATGCAGGCAGGATGTGGTCTATTTTCTCAGATATGCTCTTAAAGATAGTAACTCCGCTGTTATGGGGCCGATAGAGGGCAAATATAAATGCAGTAGTGTAATCAAGTGCCACCCGTAAGCACAAATAAGGTAAATTAGGATCTTCTCTAGAGATATCCCTACCACGTGGGAAACAATCTTTAATGTAGGCACATATTACATGCCCATGGCGGTCTTGGGGGTCAGATTTAGATGTTAAGTTCGAGTATCCGTTAATTATGAACTCATCTAGGGAAGTGGTCGGCCCAATTCCAGTTTCCTACAAAGAATATGTCATCAGTTTTATAGCATAAACAGTCGTTAAACACAAATTCTACTTTGGTATTTTTGAAACTGAATAATTTACAATGTGTTTTCGTTGAACAGACCGTAAAAACAAATCTTTCTAGACGGAGGTTGAATAAAAGAAAGTCGCTTAAACTGAAATATAGTCATAAAAGTTGCTCAATATGCGAGGAATACCTACTCTACGTATCCCTTCTGCCGAGGTATCTGGTGGAGAATTTGTCACGTACATCTTTTTTCGGGTGGGGTGGGGGATCACATTTTAATGTTTTCGTTCGTTTTTCATTTTTGTTGGGTAAACATAGAGTTGACATATAATAAAAAAAAAATGCTCAATATTCTTAGTATAGCAAGTGTGCCGAAACCGAACTTCATGTGGACACTGACAACGCTGAGTATTCATGCTAGTATATATATATATATATATATATATATATATATATATATATATATATATATATATATATATATATTTTAAATAGCTGCTGAGACTCGTATTTTCTTTTCGGGAATCATCATTGCAGGGTGTCACGTTAACCACCGATCACAATTTCATGCGCTTTTTTTCCAAACGTTTTTTTTTTATAAGAGTATATGTTACAGACCTTTTTCGTTAGCAATCTACAACAAACAGTACAAATATTTTATCACTGCATATTTAAATGTAGCCATCTCTTCAGATAATTCCCTGGGGGAAAAATATTACACAAATCCAAATTTTACAGCATCGCACAAATGTGGTATATTTAGTATTGCACTATTTATATTATATTATTGTCCATTCTGCGAGAACTGGAAGAACACATTACTCTTGAATATTTGCAAGCAAACCATATATATATATATATATATATATATATATATATATATATATATATGTATATATACATAATTATATATAATTATCTGGGTAAGGAAAAACAGATACCACGTTGATAAATGCACATTTATGTTTTCTTCCTTATGGCATGTCTGCAGTATGTCATGGGAAATGAAGAGAATCAACGATCATGTCTAGATTAAAAACATAAAATATTTCGCACGTTAAATAATTCGGTTTTACTCTCATGAATTACTAACTAATTAAAAAAATGTAATAAATATCATATTCGCTCGAAACAATAGATTCTAAGGTTAAGACTAGGTTATCGATTTACCGCACTCGATCAATCCAGAGACATAACCCCAACATGTAACGAAATCGTGAAGATGTACAGAGTCGTTAATTGTTTTTCAAACAGTGCTTGTACATGTTAACTCATAGACTACCATGTTGTATCTAAGACTATCTATAAAGAGCACAAAAGGGGGAAAACATCGACTCAGCTTCTTCATTTGAAATGGTTCTTCTAAAATTAGCCGTTGCCTCTTTTTTTTACGTCTGTTAGTTTATATCGTTTGCCAAATAGTTTTCAAAGTCCCCTCCCGTCTCGACATGGCTTAAACGCGATTCTCAATCACTACGGAGCCGTGCGTCTATCTCACCGTGCATGCGTTTTTCTTTCTGGTGCTCGCTAAGTAGTTAGTTCTTTCCGTTCTCCCCCTCCGCTATGACGTCACCCCGCACAGTGGCCCGGTAAATTGCATATCTGTCATGCGGCTGCTGCCGATGCTACCGCTTTTAATGCTGCGTCTCTGCTACAAAGGTATTTATAAATATATTATAATACCCAGATAAACAAACACTCAGATAAACCACCACATTCCAAAAACAATAACACATATTAGAAACGAAACGTGGATACAATTCTACACCAAACCACACTGATGAATCGTAGGTGAAGCAACATACACATCTCTCTCTTCCTCTCTATTTCACCCTCTCTCATATATATATATATATATATATATACATATATATATATATATATATATATATATATATATGGATAGATAGATAGATAGATAGATAACCGAGGTGCCTTCAATATATTTCCAGGAATTTTTGTAAAGGCCTTTAAATTTATCGTGGACTTTTCAAAAATGAGTATGCTATCTTTATCTTATGAGATGACTGACCGATTTCATTATGATTTCAGGGTAACTCCTACTGCTACAGCAGCAATTGCAATAAACTCTACTAAATCATGATTGTCGGAACTGGTGAACTTCAAAAATGCAATTCGTGCGTAAAGAGACTTTAGAAGAAAATGTAAAGCCACATGTATCAGCTTTTTAAAATGCCACGGAAACCAATGTAATGGCTCAGAATGGTTTTGGACAATCTTGGACGAATCAAGCGTTAGCTTTTGAGTGGCAGAAAAGAGTCAAGTAAGGAAGGTAGGTTTCTGTGAGAGATGATGAGAGATGTGGGGAAGTAAGACAGTCAGAACACCAGAGTTTATTGGACAAATAAAGAATTTAGATCATTAGGACCATCATGTGTCTATAGAGATAACAAGTTCACAGTTTGATGTCACTGTGTGAATTGGACACACTTATTTGCAAGGAATTAAAGATGTGGAAGATTCACGCGAAGTTTGTCGCATAGGTGCTAAGAGAAAATAAAAAAAAACGATGTTGTCATGAAAGCAGAGGGATGATAGAGCTGATCAATTCAGACCCCGCAGATTTTGATGCTTCAGTGACCTGTAATGAAAGCTGCATCTGCAGTTATGACCATGGCACACGCACATACACACAAGGAAGATAGATAGATAAATAGATAGATACATAGATACATAGATACATAGATAGATAGACAGTGATTTACTGGCTCTCCCCTGAAGATAATTTTTTTCAGCATTACACAGATAATACACCAAGAGCAAATCACTGAGAAGTTAAAAATACTTGAAGCTATATATATTAAAAAGGAAAATATATATTAAAACACAAAAGCCCGGTTTTAATCATCTCACATTCCAATCAAGCCAAAACACGCTGAAATGCATGTAGTAATGTCTGCTCCTACATAAGCCAGCCCTAACAACAGAGCAAGGCTCCTCGAACTCCCAGTTGGACATACATATCACGTACGCCTTCATCTCTATTACTATATAAAAAATACCTTCCAGTCCTCCTCACAGGAGTATTCCTACAGTTCGCCTTAAAATGTCTTTAAAAAGGAAAACCAAAACACGGATGTTTGTGTGTGCGCGTGTGTGTGCGTGTGTGTGTGTGTGTGTTGCGTGTGTGTGTGTGTGCGTGTGTGTGTTTGTGTGCCTTATTTCTTTGTCCATGAAAGTGCAACAAATCATGTAAAGAAAACGGAAGAACCTATTGGATTTATACATGTTCCGGATGTTTTTTTTCAAATCACTTTGTATCTGACGAGATTATCATGTAAATTTGTATACATAGTTATGTATGACTTTCTGAATTTTTTCGCTGTAACCTCCGTCTTGCCGAGTCGATAATCTTTCTATCGAACCCGGGAACTAGGATGCGATTTCGAGCATTTACTTCACGCTCTTAGTACGTTAGCCATGACTGGGTAGATTCGCAACTGTATTTATCGATCGCTCTCACTTAAGATTGAACCTGCAACCTTCAGGAGAATGTCACTTTTTACAATATATTTTTTCAAGTACTCTAACCACTGCGCCACGGGTCCTTAGGACCTCTATCCAGTCATGGCTGAGGGAACAAGAGCATGCTATTCCCGTGAAGTAAATAAAGGGTTCCGCTCGACCTGCCGTAAAAATTCCCTAGTTCGAAAAGACATACCTGAAGAACGTCGGAGATTACATTGAGCGAAACGTTGTGCAAATATTTATCTTTAAGTATTTCCGGTTCGTCTCTGGCCTCCAAACCATTTGATTTAAATAATGTAAATAATAAGAATATAAAATACATATAAATATGAAGAAATAACCACAAAATCTTCGTATCATACATAATCTTATAATGTAAAATTTACACTGTGCCATATTTATATCAATGAGCTGGAGAATTAAAGGGTATAATTTTGTTCAGGTTTGAGATTTTTAGTGTATTTTCAGAATTAGTGAGTTGACCTAGACCTAGCACTGAACGTAAATCGGTATAAAGTAAGAGGGATATTTCCTAGAAAATATTTTCATTCCTAACTTTGTCTAACTTTGGTGTCTTAAAAAAGTTTTTTATCCTTTTTCATACCATTAGCTGATAAGTGTTGTAGGTGCTTTTGCAAGCCCGGTTGAAACAGTATTTTGTTAGTTGCGAATGCTTCTCCGTTGTCTAGTATGTGTTACTTTTATCATTTTCCTGTTGATTCGAGACAAATTGCTTTGCTGGTAGTCTAAATTTGAGTTCCTCGTCGAAGGGTTTATATGGTTAGTATCTCTTTTGTTAATTCGACTCCCAGGTCGTCAATTGGTTCTAGCTTGGAAGGATAACTAATGCCTTCACAGAAAAAAAAAACTGAACATGTAGCGAATAAGAGCCGTAACAGTTAACGCCATATTGTGTACGACTAATTACACAACGACTAGAGAAGTCGGTACCTCTCGCTTAATTCATAAAGTTAGGAATACTTCAAATTTGCTGCATGAGTAGGTCTCAATAACATTATATTAACTGCACTGCACCTTGTGATATGTCATTGTAATATTTTGTTCCAGTAGTTTGTTTCCAAGAACTGCGAGGTTGTACAACCTGCCTACTAACTATAAACATGTAATTTGCAAGACAATGCTCAATAAGGATTTTCTATTTTTGCGATACATTCATTCTATTCTTGTTTCTTCCTGGCGTAAAATGGTTTTTATAATTTTATTGGGTAATTACAATTATATATATATATATATATATATATATATATATAGAGAGAGAGATAGATAGATAGATAGATACACAGACACGACTCGTGTATAACATTTGTTTAACATAGTATTATATATTCAAACTGACAACGTGATTTCCTTTAATAAAACCCCATCATATTATAACCCGTTTGTATTCTCTACATCTTTCTCATGCTGGTGCGAATTATGGTTCATTGATATCCTCCTTGAGTATTTGAAATACAGCTATACAGTAAAATATATGTGTTTAAACATAGGAGAATGTTTCGGCTTCTGTGATATTCTTCTCGCTATTTAACTACCGGATTTCTATATATGGCAACTGGCGCTTATTGAGTTACGGAAAATCATTTTTATATGAAATAATATGAAAAACCAGAGATCAAGCTCTAAATAAAAAATGTATATTTTTAGTTCACTATACATTTACGAAGTCATATGAAACGTGGGACTTAAACCTAGTGGTAGGAGCTAGAATTTTATGAGAAATTCTCAGTGAGGTGTTGTTCGGCAAGATGTCGAATACATTTACATTTCTGTATGTTAAACAGTCGTTGTGACAGGGAACAGAGGTTGAATGTCAAAGATAAATGTTCAGATAATAGAACTAATTAAATTTGGAAGTTAATATTAAAGTATCTCTTACGTGGATCAGTCGGTTAAATATAGTATTGTTGGTCTGCTATAGGTGCAATAAGTTTGTTGAGTATATTTTTTAACGTACTTTAAAATTAAAAGGATGTAAATTTATAATTAAACAAGGGTTGATGTTTATATAGCTAAATGGGCCTACTAAAAAGGACACCTTTTATCTCTATATCAAAGAGAACAATACAAGTGGTTAATTGAATAACACAGATGTTGCAACAATACCTTATGTAATTCCAAATAGTGGATTTATACAATATTGCACACAGAATATGCAGCTATGCAAATGTTGTTGAATGTTCATCAGAATAGCTAAAATTTCCATCAGCGATTTAAAAGGTTTCTAATTACTGTTATAAGAAATCAGTTTGTGTGCTAATAACCGTTATTTGGCACTTAATTTGTTAGAAGAACGCACAATTCGATGAATCAGGATTAGTGAATATCTTTACAAGAGCTTCGTTCTTGGATCAATAGCTCTTTTCATACAATAGGCTTTTGACGGAGTATGGTATAAAAGTCAAATCGGAAGATCGCAATCTATAAAATAGCTGGACATACCCTCTCAATTATTATATCCTTTCTCTCTTATAGGCTGATAAGAGTAGTCGTTGATCGTCAGAAATACAAAACTAAAATTCCTAGTGCTAGCCTCCCAGAATGTTCCGTCCTGAACCCAACTATCTTCCTGATCTTCATCAATGATCGTCCAAATTATTTTTCTTAGATGATTCGTATACAATTTTACAGAGGACACATCAAGCTATGCCAACATTTTAAAGGCCATCAATGACTGAGGTCTGTCTGATTTTCACTCGTCTTGTCTTAAGACTGTAGTTCAAAGGGAAAATATGTGGCTGGTTTATGTATGGAGAAATTGTGATATTATGACTATAGGTAGCATATAAAATATACACGCTCACTTTATTATTGGAAGAAACATTAAATTAATTACAGAACGATATTCAGTATTCATTGAAGTCATCATCATGCTTTCCGTTTTTCTCTACAACTCTCTGGTCTTTTTAAAGATATTAAAAAGGCACACTGTTTTAATCGCTCTAACACCTGCCCTCTAAAATATGATGCTTCTATAATGTATTATGTGTGTTTATTTTGAGAGGTAAAGTTAGTTTGCACCTTTGTTGCACTCCTCTGTTTGGACGTTTCTGCTCAGACTTGTTTGTTTACTACATAATACTTAACACTCACAGGAAATTCAAATGCGGCTAGCAAAATATTTAATGGAATGATTGTGTTATTTATAGACTCTTCAGAAGATATGATGGACTAAATTGACTTGCCTGTCTTAACCAAACAGGTGACTGTAAATTCTGATCATAGATTACATGAAGAGAACGACGTAATATGTGACCTTGTGCACATTTTTCTTTACCATTGCGATAGTATTTTGCCAATACAGCTTGTCTTAGTAGAAATGCATATAACTCTGCTTGCTGATGGCGATTGAATTGGTTTACCATCGTCCTGTTTCTCTTGGGAAGGTTATTTGATGATGGACGAATTGCATCCATTAATAAACGCATTTTTCTGTTTCTCAGTGCTCCAGCAGAAGACTGTCTATTTGTATTAATTGTCTCTGGGTTTGCTCCGTAGCTACTTAGACATATTTATATATTCTCTCAAGTAGTCCCTTCCCATTTCAACTTCAAGAGTGCTCTCTGAAATGTGTAAAAAAGCGTTCGGCTTGTCATTTTGATTGACGATGGGAAAGTATATATCTAAGATGATGTATACTGTTGGTTTACAGAAAGGATGTTAAGGTATATGCGGAACGATTATCAGAAACTACGATTTCAGGAACGCCCAATTTGGTGAATATTACTTTGTAGTTTTTTTTACAATTTCATGCGAGGTAGTATTCTTTATCTGGATGACTTCTGGCAACTTACTGTAAACAGCAACCAATATAGTAATGTTGTCTATTAATTGGTGCTGCAAAGTCCATGCATTGACGTTACCAATTTGCTTCTGAGGTAGGCAATGCATGCGATTTTGTTTGCCAGGAGATTCCTAACCAGTTCACGTTTGGTCTAAATGTTTACAAGTTTCTCTAACAACCACCCCATGTTTGACCAATACACATAACCACGTGCTAAGGCTTTCATCCGATTAATTATCTGATGTGAAAGTGGAATTGAGTTAACACACGGTTCCGGAGTTTGAATCGAACAGTAACACATTCTTCATACAGAAATGTTCCACTAACGTCAGAAAAAGAATATATTCTCTGAGAAAATGGTTGTGATATGTCGGAATTTCTGTAATAAGGGACCCAATGTTGTAGCCTTTGAGATCATCTCTGAAGTGACAACTAGCGATCTTAAAATGGGAACAACCGAAGAGGAAACATCAGGTTTCACAGATATAGCAGAGATGACTGCTTTTCAGTACTTTTTGATGGGAAGAGATGAAGCTGGATAACGCCTCTGTCTGGCTACATTTGCTGCTGGTTCGTACTTTATAAAAAAGTCATGATTGAAAAGCGGTTTGCTGTATGAACTGGAATTTCTTTCCTGGAATTAAAAATACGTATTACTGTGAAATTACCTGACGGCGTAGATAATTGTTCGGGCTTCTTTCTAAATTGGGCTATACTTTTGTTCAGTAAGTGACAACTAATTTCATGCGTGTGCAATGGCGTTTTCGTTGCCATCAAATAAAATATTTGATATTACGCTCAGACTCAATAGTTTGAAGCGTCTGTTACAATAGTAATGTCTAATGATGGATTGTAGTGTGCCAGCAATATTTGAAGAATCTTCATCAACTTCCATTTGTGTATGCGAGATCCAGTTTTGCTAAACAAATTCCACCATTGAGTTTGGAGAACAGATCTTTCGTTACAGGTAGTGAATATTTAAATTTTACCAGTCTGTAATTTAGTCCTGTACTTTGCTCTTAACATTCTACACAATGACCATAAGTACTACCAAACATAAGTAGTTTGGATTACCCCTTTTTATGTAAGACGATCTAATTCTTTTCTACTGTATCTAGAGCTGCGTATGGTAGCGGGTACTTCGGACTTACAACTGATTTTGCATTTGGTTTCAGTTGTAAAGTTGCTCTAAGTTTAGAACAACATTCAAGACCTTCATAAAACATCGTTGAACTTTACCTTAAGTATGTTCTCAAAATGTGTTTCAACATCTGATGCAGCATTAATATCGAATGAATTAAAAATTGAGTCTAAGTAAACAGTAAATAAAATCTTAACTAAGAAGATTTTGGGTTGATGCATCAGAAACATGGAAATCACATGATTTTTTTTTTATACTTGAATAGCGACATTGCATGTTAACTCACTAGTTTTCTATATTTTGTTTCCTGAGGCACCACAAGCAGCATGAGTTGTCTAGTTGGTATTCTGAACAACTCCCATGGTAAACGTGAAATAATTGTATTATCCGAAGTCGTATCTAACTGAAAGATCATTGGGTAGTTTTTTGTTTTTTATCTCAACAAGTATGTATTTTCTCCGAGTTTTAAATTTTACGTTGGAAGAGGCAACAATTACATTAGATATTACTTTCTGGGAACGTCCTTTCATTTTTGTGGTTTTTATCTTTTGGTTGTGCATTGTTGATTCTAGAAGTGTTGCAGTTATTCTCACGACAACATCTGTCCTTGTGCCCACGACGTGAACGATGTTTACAGGTGTGTCTTTTAAATAAATAAATAAATAAAAAGAGCATAGTGCATCACGCCACTTTACGAAAAGGGTGTTGGAGGCGTCATTCTATATCCAATCAGGGATTTTCTTATCGGTTTGATATTGTTTGAGACCGTTGGGCTTTGTTGTTGCACAAATGTTGTACATCGTTTTGGATTTATTAGTCGTTAATATTCTGTTGTAAAATTTTGTACACTCACTTTTCTTTATTTTATCAACGATAGATAGTAGAAGTGTACATGTGTACCCTTCTAGAGGAATATATAACCCTGTGATTTAAATGAGGTATTTGAATCGGTACTCTGTCAGCGATTACAGTTGAAAGTTGTCGCATAGTAGATTGACAATTCCAGCATATTTGACAAAATCGACTGTAGCATTTTCCTTTAATTTCAGACAATTGCAACGTATATCAAATAATGATTCCGACTCAGCAAAATATTTCTGATAGCTCTGCTATCGCTGCATCTAATGTTAAATATCCTGTTGTACTTTTCGCAAAGATGAAATTTAATAAATTTCCTGTTCTCTGGGCCCAGCTTGCGAAGCAGTAAGGTAACACAACATGCACCGTTCATGGATATGAACTCGTGTTGATTCGTATCCTGCAACCTCCATACTTAGCAATAAAAGGATTGTTTTGAATCCGAATTAAATTAACAACCTATTATTGTGCTTGCTATCGTGCCCAGAGGAATTAGTTTCGGTGTTTATATTAATTGTTTGTGAAATTTTGCCGTCAAAGTTTCAATTAAACTGTTTGGAGCTTTTAAAAATATTTCTTGTTGGTTTCGGAAAAAAAATCTTCAATAGATTTGCTCCCAGGACGTTTTTTCTTTCGATTTTTTGTATTTTCTTTTGTGCACAACATTTTCTTTTTACCATTTGTTCGCAAAAAAAAAAAAAAAAAAAAAAAATGTTGTTTTTTTTTTGTTCTTCTTTTGTTTTTAGTTTTGTTTTTTTTTTTACAAAAATATTGTTGTGGAATTTCTTTCGTGTGTTCCAAAAAATTAGGGCGTAAAATATTTTCCCCGTTTGTGGGGAAAAGATTTCTTCGAAGTTTATTTTTTAGACAATTGTAAACTTTTTGTTTTTAAAGTTCTGATATTTCATACAATCTCATCATTGGCGTCAGATTTTGTTGCGTCTGGAGCTATTGTGATGCCATGATCATTGGATAGCATATACCAAGTAGACAAGTTCAATGTATTTTTACACATGATTTAATCGTGGCAGAAACATTACATTATTTAGCGAACGATATGTAGTGTTCAGCAAAGCCACCATCTTGCTTTTCTGTTTTCCCTGAAACTCTCTACTGTCTTTATTTAAAGTTATCCTCCGTTTTATCGCTATAATGCTGGTTATTTTTAATGTATCGGAAAACAACTTTCTCTTCTTGTATCATAATTGCTCTGACTCGCATTACGCCACAATTGTAATAAATGGTTCTCGTTTGGTGAAATTCAATTGTGTGACAAGCATCTGTGACTGACCTTCACTCCCGATCTAAAATGAAAGACATACATCAAATATGGTGACAATAAGGCTGGAAAAATTGTTGCACGACTTTTCTATTCCAGAAGCAATGATGAAATCCTTGATATTGTCAAAAGCCCGCATGCCTTAAAATTGAGTACTGCCTAGATCTGGTAAGGAGCTGTTCGTGATCTAATAAAATATGCCTGATGTAAAATATGCTCCCTATATATATATATATATATATATATATATATATATATATATATATATATATATACACAAATATATATACATATATATATATGTATATATATATACACTATTCTTTTTTTTAATTATACGCAATTATGCAGAATGTAGACACTCTGCATTAATAAATCTAATTACGTATAAACACCCTTATTGTTATTTATCTCCCTAACGTAATCTGCGTCTGTGCTACGGAAAACTAGATTCTATATATGAAATAGTAAGTAAATTTCAGCTGTGAGTGTTTTATTTTAAACATGCACGCAAAAAAATAACATGCGTAATGTTTTATTCGACGTACCTTTAGCAATAATATTTGTAGGCTTATAGTGAGGGCCTGTTTTATAACTCTTACTAATAGGAGACATACACATACAGAAACCACTGTGGCGCACCCAGTAGTATACTAACAACCCACAAAACGGGAGAACAAATATCAAGTGCATGCAGGTTAAAATCTGTTATATGGTAATATGGAAAGAACAAAAGACGAATCAAATAGATTTAAATTGTGAAGCGTTTTGTCATGTACCATGTCCAAAAGAAATACACTGGTTACTGGTTCAATAACCTAGATGTGAATACGATTCCCCATGTAATGGAAAAAGGTGTATTTACTGCAATGTTGAAAAATTGTATATAATAGTTTTTATAATAGTTTTCTTTTTATAATATATTTTTATAATAGATTTGCATTACAATAACGTGCTTATTATTCCGTACTGGTATTCCTTTATTGACCAAAATAAAACTGTGTATAGTAAAAATATGTTTTTGTTTGTCTTATAATTTTAGAAGTGGTATAAGATAAATTCAGATAAAAAAAACAAAACCACCGAATCGTAAAATTGTCAATTATTCGATAATAACCCAGACAACACATGTCACATTAAACATATTCTCTAATTAAATTGTGCATGTTTTCCTAATGCTTTATTCTTTTTCACACGATTATTAATTTTTTAGAAACTCGTTTAAAAACTTGCCTTGCATGTGTAATTCGGATTGATTCACAGTAATTGGCAAAATTTGGCAAATATGTCTGCGCTAACATTAACTGATTACTAAATAAAAAATAGATATAACTGCTGTGCAAAAATGTGTGACAAATTTACACTATTTGAATCATTCAGAGCATTTGGACTACTGTTCTTATATAAAATGTTACTTCACAAAGGCTTCGGTCGATGACAGCTTTGCCCTCCTTCACGGTTATCTCATCACTATGGTTGTTATAATAGAATATTCTGTTTATTCTTTTGACTCTCGGGTATATATCCGACACAGTTTGACACACTTAATCAACCGAGAACCACACCTGTCTATATAAAAACATATAAAATAATATCGCATATATACTCAAGAGTCAAACAATGAAAAAAATATGCTCGTGTCTATCCCTACTTATCACACATTATGTGGAACTCGGGATTCTGCATGTACTTTCAAACAGAGCCTATACATAAAATTCACGGGAGTAGAATGCCCACGTTCTGTCAGCCATGATTTGTAGAAATCTGCAAGACCGATAGCGTAATGGTCAAATTTATTTGTAAATTTACACTCTATTAGAAAGGGATGTTAAAATCCTCAGTGTTGAGGATACTACAAAATACAATTAAGAATTACTAAAGCCTTCTACCCAGTCTTGGTTGATGGAAGTAAAGCTACTCCTGCTAATCAAATAATGATTTCTATTCAAAGTTCCTGGATGATTCCCGAATTCGTTAAAAAAATAAAGAGTCTGATAGAAATATTACCTAGTTCGACAAAATATATTAAAAGACGATCTGATGCTACATTGACCAGAGCGATGAGAAACTACTACCCAAGATGAGAACAGAAATACGAAGAATCTGAATAATAATAATAATAATAATAATAATAATAATAATAATAATAATAATAATAATAATAATAATAATAATAATAATAATAGAGAGTTAAAAGGGATTTGGATGATGAAGAAAATAAAAATAGAACTGATAATAGTAGGATCACTAAGCACAATCCCAAAAAAACTGGAAAAAAAGAATGGCAGAAATTGGAATCAGAGGAATAGCTGCTAAAAGACAACGCCTAACGATAATGAACACGGCGGAAATATTAAGAAAAACCCTTGAATGCGGAGAATAACACAAGACAATATAACAAAAAAGCGTTACAGGGAATGAAAAACACCGAAACTGCAGATCTACATGTTCTACACCCCCCATCATGCATCCCTCCATTGTTTTACCACCGTCCCCCCCCCAAAAAAAAGTGATAACAAAGAGCCGAGAAGGGTCAAGGAGGATGGAAATACCGAGGAGGGAGCACTGACCAGACCTCCGCTGGACAAGTGCGAAGAGAACTGGGATCTTGGGGAGGCTTAGTGCCACTCAAATTCCAGTATAAACCAATGGTCACTGCCAGCGAGACATCAATGGTAAGAGGTTGTTGCGATGATTCCAATTTATTTGCAAATGCTATCGAAGGAGGAGGAGAGAGCTGGACGTCTGGGGAGCCTTGTTGTCACTCAGCTTCCAGAGAACACCACAGGTGTCCAATCAGATCGTTTGCTGACTCGTGTGAAAGCTCCAGGTGAGCCAATAATAATAATAATAATAATAATAATAATAATAATAATAATAATAATAATAATAATAAACAGCAACTGCAGACTATGTGGACAAAGAGACGAATCGATAAACCTATAGTAAGTGAATGCAGCAAGCTGGTCCAAAAGGACTACAAAAACAGTCATGACCAAATGAGGAGGGCGGTGCACTGGAATTGTGCAAACGACTGCATTTTGAGCGTACAGTCAAATGGTACAAGAATAAACCCGCAACAGCTTTCGAAAACGAGAACCACAAAATACTAACTGACGGACAAACTCACCCAAGCAAGAAGACCAGATGTCGTAATAATTAACAGCAAAGAAAAATCCTGTCAAATCGTAGATTTTGCTGTCCCAGCTGACCACAGGGTGAGTATGAAAGAAAAGGAGAAACGGAGCAAATACACAGAGCTAGCCAGAGAGTTAAAAGGAATGTGAATGATGAAGAAAATCCAAATAATACCTATAATCAAAATAGTATCGATAATAGCAGGACCACTTGGAATAATTCCGAAAAACTTCGACAAAAGAATGTCAGAAATTGGAATCAGATGAATAACTGCAAAAGTACAACGACTAACGATAATGAAAACGACTGAAATATTAAGGAAAACCCTTGAATGCGGAGAATAATACAAGACAATATAACGACTGAGCGACAAAGGGAATGAAGAACACCGAAGCGGCATATCTACAAGTTCTACACACCCATCATCATCTACCCCATTGTTTCTTCACCGCTCCCCCCAATAAAAAGTGATACCAAAGAGCCGACAAGGGTCAAGAGGGGTTGAAAGACCGAGGAGAGAGCGCAAAGAAGACTAGGTTTCCACTCAGATTGTTTGTTAACCTGTGTGAAACCTTGATGTGGGCCAATTATTATAATAATAATGATCAACCCTCATCTGAAAATTCAGAAACATGCATTTACGTCACGTGATTATCAAATAATTGACGTTTCTGACTTTTTGAAATGAGAATTATTTATTCGTATTATTTGGATTCATCTTGAGTATGATTTTCACAACGTTTCGTTTCCGCCCCCCCCCCACGACCTGCTTAAGGTGTATCTTGACGAACTCGGGAATGTTCTTGTCGAACTCGGAAATTTGGAGGGAATTTCAAACGAAACCCTTTATTTACATCAAGGGGGTTGCATGTTCTCGTTCTGCCAGCCATGACTGGACAGAAGTCCTAAATATTTCGTAATTCTATTTTTCGGTCCCCCACACTGAGTATAGACCCCTCAACCCTAAGGAGAATTTCACTTTTACAATTGATTTACCAAGCACTTTTAACACTGCGTATTAACAACTATTCACTCTTTGATGTGCATGAATCTAACACATAAGATAGTTTTAATTTGTGTTATCTACTTAACAGCAACTCAAGATGCTTTCGGGGTTATTCAGTAATGAAACACTAAACAATATTATATATGCATAATTATTCAACCATTGATATTCAGCCTACGACTAAAAGTAATGAAAATGTTATTCGCTATGATTTATCTATATATCTATAAAAGTGAACGCGTCTCTGTGTGTGTCTGTATGTTTATGTACATTTCCCTACGCAATAACTCTGTCAATTTGTAGTCTACAGACTCGAAATTTTATATACATGGTACTGAAATTTGGGAAAATCTAGGTGATCGGTATTTGGCTGTTAAGGGGTCACATTTCAATGATGCGACCTTTGAGAACTCTACCAAACTCCTCTGACAATTTCGGGTCTGAACAATCGAATTTTTTTTTTATATATGTTCCTTGTACATGGATCTAACTTAATAACTTGATTTTAGCCCAAAACAATAAATGTTAATGGGTCATAATAGGGGGCGAAGTTTAAAAAAATTGACCCTTTTTTTTTTTTTGATAAGCATACCCCCCCAAACACCCGCACAACGCCGGGCACCCATGCTGGTATTATATATAATCAAACAAAACTTAATCTAGAAATAGACGAGTCTATATTCACCGACGTTCGTTATTCTTCAAATCTCGCACAGGACTGAATAAGAGGTTATATTGATGAATATGACGAGAAATAATAAAACATGATACACTTAACTTGAGTACAATAAAATATTTACAAATAAGGAAATTAAGAATGAAGTCAATTTAAAAAAAATGTAAAATAAAAAGTCAAATAGTAAGCATCTATTCATTTTTACAACATTCTAATATTATATTCTGAAATACATGAACATAAAAATGAAAACCATCACAAATGAATAAGTTCAATATTATCTAGAGGAACACATTCTGTATTTTTCTAATGTACACGAATATAAACTATAGTTATTCTGTATCGAACACGAACATAGCCACTGCTCATACTTTGTCGCTAATTGTCACAAACATAATCACTACCCATTATATATTTCTGATATACAATAATATAACCAGGACTCATTCTAGTCTGCCAATCTACACGAATATAATTTATCTTTTATGCGGCAAATCAACATGTAGGGAGGGTTATTTAATACCGAAACACACTTCTTAATGTAATCTATTTATTATATAGTATGTTTGTTTCATATAAATTGCTAAACAGGCCTAAACAAATTAAAATAATGTTTAATGGCATTAATGTCTACATCGAGATAGAAAACTCCCTGCTACACTCTCCCAAGTACATTACGTCGTATTGTTTTTTAGATTTAACGATACAAACGATTTCCATTAATGTCTACATCGAGATAGAAAAGTCTTTAATAATAATTTAGATTTAATACGATACAAACGATTTCATCAAATGCGAAGTTATCAATCGGAGCAACATGTAGGAATAACATGCTTTTATTTGAAAATGAATAGGAAATGTACACGGAGAAGTTCAAGTGTAATGTGAACATACATCTTGCTGCTCAACTCCCTACATAGTATCCCTGCAATTTATTTTTCCAATAGTAGCCTCCTGCATCAAAGTGGCACTGTACCTTATTTGGAAGAAAAAAATGCTTTTAAAAAAGAACGATAGATGAATGATGTAAATGAAAAGATCACAATAGAAAGGGAAATACAAGGCAATAAAACTAAATAAAAATGAAAGTTTCTGTAATCATTGTAAATGTAAGCCAATAAAACTGATGAATAAATAAATGAAAAAGTTTTATAAATAAATAAAGGAATAAGTATTTGTAAACATAGAATATAAGTAAATATAAAAAATATTTCAAAAATGGATACCAAAAAAAGAGATACATTTAGTGAATAAAAGCGAGCAAGAATAGAAAGAACCCGTGTCTCTCGTAATATCCCAATGAAAGGAGATAGACAGATTAATACTGTGACCGCAAAAAGATGAAGGGCAAAGAGAAACCGAAAAGGAAATATATTTCTCTAGCAGATCGCTAAAAGAAAAGGCTGAAAAGAATGGTCGGAGCTTAGAATTTATAGCGTAGACCACGCCGTAAATTTTGGTCTGCAGGATCTAAAATCGGCCAGCATCGTTCCTGTCCGCCGCGTCCATCATCAATTCTAAGCGGGAATTATATGCCGTAATCTGAATTCATAGCCTCATCTTTTTTTTTTTAGTTCTTTCTTTTCACTTTTTTTCTCTGTAGGACTTTCTTATTTATCTATTCATTCTCCCGCCTGTTCGTTGTTGCACGTCCGCTCCAAGGAATGCTAAACAATAAGACTGACACCAAGAGAATAAGTCAATCGTAAACAGAACACCTTGCAAACTGCCGACGCTGCAGAGCTCGAGCATAATGGATTAATCGGTTTCTTTTTCGGTACGCCGACCATCCCTCCCACTCTAATCATGGCCATCCCAACCCAATGTCTAAAAAGAGTGAATGCCCGGTTTCCCCACGCCTCTCGTTGCCTATTCTCGATGCCGAAAGCTTTTATGACCGACCAGATCTTGCTGCCGCACGTATGACGTGAGTAGAATTTACATGCAGTTGCAAACGGACACATGCAGTGCTGTGTAGACAATGCCTCGTGACGTCAAACGATTTACATACACAGAAAAAGTATAAATAGATGAAAACATGGTATACATTTTTTATAGATACACGTTAGTGTCCGTATAATGTCAAACATTACGTTATATTTTTTTTAGATTTAACGTACAAATTTTAATAATTAAATTCGTTTATGCAGAAATGTTCTTATTGCGGATTGGTTGAGAGTAAACATCGCGAATAATTAAATGAATGAGAGAGATAGACAAACAGAGAGAGGTAAAACGAGTTAGATAATTATGCCAGTAATTATATAGATAACTAACTAACTATATATATGGTGGATTCTCTCATCGAAGACGATGAATGAGGGTTCAGTATGCACTCTCCAGCAGTTCCTAAACTCGGTGACACCACATGCATAATTGCAATCCTGTAGACGTACGGTACGCTCCTCCGCAGACGGTGAACTTGGATATGCACGTCGGACAAAGATGCCTTCTCGAGTGAACAGATAACTCTGTTTTGCTGCCTGCCAGAAATCACAATAGCATACATATTCATTTTTTTGTGGATTTTTCTGTGTTTTGCCTTCATATTTGCACGAAGGACGCCCCTAGTACGAAGGCGGTTATGTTAAAATTCTCCGTTTTCTAGAAAACACATATTCCCCCATTCTCTGCGATCCCCTGCTACACTCTCCCAAGAACTCAGAAAAGTTCACTTCAGGTTGTCTTGTAGTTTATCTTTGTAACGAAGAAGGGGACGGCTTATTGAGCTGCAAGAATTTGAAAGTTGCCCATAAATAAGTTGCTTAGGAACGTCGTCAATTCTCACAAGATGACCCAACCACCGCATATTATCCTGATCCAAAATGATTCATTGCCAGTGATTTCACATCTCTCCAGTAATTCACTATTTGGCACACGATCCTGCCATCCAACATTACAAATAGAATGCAGCCATTTTATATGGAATGAATTAAGCTGAGGTAAATGCTTGCGGTACAAGATCAACGTTTCGGCACCAAACAGAAGAGTAGGCAGAACAACAGATTTGTAGATTGCCACAATCACTTTTAGAGAAACATCATGGCTGTTCCAGAGTATGTGTCGCAACCTACCAAATGCCTCACTAGCTTTATTAATTCTACCTAATTTGGATGTACTTTTCAAATTTAGCATCATCAGCCACAAGAGATCCGAGGTATATTAAAGAAGATACTGTTTTCAAAGCTTCATATCAACATATACCACTGGTTGTGAAGATGGCGCATCGTTTGGTGTTGGCTGGTTAATAATTTCAGTCTTTTTATGCTAATTGTAAAACTGAAGGCCTTACATCAGAAAAGATATTGAGGATGTCCTAGACACCACAAAGACTATGGGTGGTAAAAGCACAGTCATCAGCATAAAGGAGATCAAGAACAGTCTCCACTTACTTTTGGCCTTGCTGATAAAATTATCCTAACTTAATCGATACCCGACACCTACACCTCCTGTGGTGTTCTTGAAATCTGTCTCAAGCATCACCGTAAAGAAAAGAACAAATAGGATCGGAGCAA
This sequence comes from Euprymna scolopes, assembly GCF_053919585.1. Classification (NCBI taxonomy): domain Eukaryota; kingdom Metazoa; phylum Mollusca; class Cephalopoda; order Sepiida; family Sepiolidae; genus Euprymna; species Euprymna scolopes. Next base: position 108,460,309 of record NC_136490.1, read on the forward strand.
TGACACATCCTTGCTTAGTTCATTTGACACTTCAAATGGTACACTTTATTCACAGCCATATCTTACTGTCACCACCATACCCCAGTGAAAGGAGACAATCACATTCAACATCCTGTCTGGAATACTGAGTTTCCTCTAACCAATCGACAGGGAATCCCTAGAGACGGTATCAAATACATTTGTTAGGTCAACGAATGTAACAAACAAGTCCTTATTCGGCTCCCTCGCTTTCTACTGTAGTTTCCAAAGACTGAAGATTATGTCCACAGTATCTCTTCCTGCCCTAAAACTACACTGAGTTTCTGGGAGCACGGTTTTACTCATTGAACCATTGAGTCTGTTTAAGATTACACAAGCTAGAATCTTACCAGCAACAGACAAAAGAGAAATCCCTCTATAGTTATCACACTCACACTTATTTCCTTTGGGTAAAACAGGTGAATAATTGACGCTTCTTTGAACTGTTGTGGCATGCTACCAAGTTCCCATATTAATGAAAATAAGGCACTTAGTTTCCTGATTTACAATTGGCTTCCATACTTCTGCAGGTAAGTTTCATCATCTGGAGATTTACCATTTGAAAGTTGCTTTATATTCTCCGCCATGGATGGATTATCAGCAAGCGCCTCAATTTTTTGGCCTCTGAGGAATATTACCTATCATTCCTCGATCCACTGTCGATTCTCTGTTTAAAATATTTGAAAAGTGTTCAGCCCAGCGCTTAGTAATTTCTTTCTTATCAGTGAGGAGAATGTCATCCGACGAAAATATTGGAGATGCTTCTTCCCTTGAAATGGGAGCAAACACCCTTGGAGGTTGTTGTAGAATGAAATCCCACTAAAGAATTTTTGTCAGTAATCTATACTTGATGGGGTTGATTCCTGCTGTTGTACAGAGGGCGATAGTTGGATCATTTTCATCAAACCAATCTTGGTTTTCCCTTTGAACATATCCTAATGACTCTTTGGCAGAGTCACACACTGCAGTTTTAAACTCTCTACAAGATGCATCAATGTCATTCCCACATGCAACGGACGACAACGTTTCATCAGTAGCCTTTTGAAACGAGTGAATTCTCTCCTTAATCTTCAACGTGCCTACATCAGTTGTTTTGACGGAAGAATTACGTTAATTTTTAACAGGGCGCTTGATTTTCATCCTGGCTGTAGAGTAGATCAATTCGTGGTCTGACCAAAATTGCCTGATACTATAGTCAATGAGATGATAATGATTAGACCGGGGATGGTTCTAACTGGCTTTCTTGCAGTCAGGCAGTTGAAACCCTATATATATATATATATATATATATATATATATATATATATATATATATATATATATATATATATATGCATACATATACGAGGCGCCTTCAATAAGCTTCAAAATTTATTTGTACAGATATTAAAATTGTCGCAGACTCTTAAAAATTCAGTATGTAATTGCTAAACATATGCGATGCCTGCGTAATTTTCATGATTTAAAATTCAAATGAACAGTTACAGCAGGAATTGGAATACATCCTACCACCGACTTATTTTCACAACTACTGAATGTCCAAAAGAAATCCCGGGTGTGGGTGTGGGGGTTAGAAACTTTCATTTATTAGACTTCTGCTTTATATTCTGCTCCCTCGTTGGGATATATTTATTACTTGTTGGCTGAGGCGCCTCTGCTGGGAAATGTCGATGAGGATTCTTAGGCAATTCTTGCTAAACCAGAGCGAGTGCCACTCTTTTAAAGGCACTGGCTTTCACATTACCATTTTTACATTCGCATGAATAAATATATATTTATTTAGTTTATACGAAGTGCAGTTAAGAAGTCCTATTTTTAATTTTTTTTCCTTTGTTCATATAAAATATTTTAACTTGTTGGTTATAGTGCCTTGCTATTTTCGGACAACATAATTTTAAATAGATGTACAAATAGCGCACTGGACGATCCATGCGTTTTACATGTTTTTACTGATACCATAAACAATATCTTCATTTCGAGGAGGATTATCAACTTAGTTCAAGTCATGCTCTGGCCCGTTTCTTCTTTTTTTACTGCTTTTAGTAACGATTCTGTAGCCTCCTTCGAGTTCCTTTTTTCAATTCTCACCTAACAATATATTATCATCGACGAAGGATTATAAATATTTAATGATTCTCTGGGGAACCTTCTTTCATTATAATTATAGTGTGCCTCCTGAGTTGTCTTTTTTGGTTCCTCAGTTAAAAAATGTTGTCTGCAAGAAAATAAAAGACAATATAATCTCTCTCTCTCTCTCTCTCTCTCTCTATATATATATATATATATATATATATATATATATATATATATATATATACATCCATACATATATTGTTAGCTAGTAAACACTGCTAAGTAGTAACAAGTGAAAACAAATGGAACTTTGATGTCTTCCATCATTAAAGAGCGACACTTCGCATGAATAAATATATATTTATAGGATAAACACCGTTATTTAAAAAAAAATTTGCACGTGTGTCGTTGTGGCTCGAATGGGAACACGTAGAGTTGTAATTTTTTTGTATTTTTGTTTTGTTTTTCATTCTAGCTAATGGCACCTAAACAAGAAGTATATATAAATAATTTGCTTTGCCGGTTGCAATTAAAATATGCAACGATATTAACAACCAACAATTGGCATCATATTGCTAAACTAATCATACTTTTGTAATACTTCGCTAATGAGATTACATATCGTTGTAATATCGTGGGATTCAAAATAGATCACGTTTTAGAAATGCGTTGATTCAAATAAACACATTCCATTCTATTTCATCTGAACATCTCAAGTTTGAAATACATACGTTGCAAAATCGCGTGACAATACTGTATATATTATATAACTTGCTTCATTAGAATTTATACATTTTACTCAAATTATAAAAATGTTTTTTATCAGTATATAAGGTAAAAGGGTATAGTGTTACAGTTTCCGTTGCTTCGACAATTCGTTCTTAACAATAAGCTTGACAGCTAAGGGGTGAGGAATTGACGCAATATCTCTCGGACTGAGGTACGCTGCCTGGGTACTACCTAGAAGGTCAAACCTCCCTAACCTTGTCAAGCGGCTCTCGGATGGGATAAATTTATCACTTGTTGCCTGAGGCGCCTCTGCTGGGAAATATCGATTAGTATACCTAGGCAATTCTTGCTAAACCAGAGTGAGTGCCACTCTTTAAAACGCACTGGCTTTCACATTACCATTTCCCGACTTGCTGAGATGGGCAGCAATTCAATATTTGCCGTGGTTATAAATTAGAATCACAGTGAAGTAGCAGATACTTTGTAATATTCACTGCTACTAAAATGATCGCGGGTTAATCTGAAGGTTATTAAAAGGCTTTCGTTATTAGGCAGCAAGTCATTTATTTTGATAACAGTACAAAGCAAGTCGTGCTTCGAAGCAATGCAACAATATAAGCAGAAAGTTTTACGACTTTCCAGACATTTCGACCAAAGGTCAATCGGGTTAGATCGTACAAACACTGATGTACACGAACATTCATAAAGCTTTTGATTCTATATTCCTGTGTATCACGTTTACATGCGGGGATATTTATGCTGAGAGGTGAGCTGTTTGGCCTTAAGTAAACGTTTGCGAATTTTAGTGTGCGTGCCTTTAATGGATACCAATATTTCCCTATGGACATTCAGAATATTTCTACTCCTCCTAACTCCCTCGTTTACACATATTTTGGTCTGGTAAAACTTGAATAATATAGTGTTGTAAACAAACACGAACGTAATTCAATAAATATTGTTTATTTTTTAGCTATAAAGACTTCTAATGTAGATTTAGTTTACTTTTTATCATATTTTTGCTTTATTTCCGTTTCAAATAGATTTAAATTAGTTTGCAAAAAAAAAAATAACTTTGATAATTTAAGTAATTTACAAAGTTGGCCGACCAGGTAGCATGCTCCGGGATTGAACTAGTTAGTTTTAAAGTTTTCTTTGTGGCTAGAGATTGAAAATCAATAGAAATTTGTAGGAGAATGCCAACTATGAATAATGACACATTTTCAGCCGATAAATGCCCACGAGTTTGATTCAATTGTTTAAAGTGGGACAGAACGCTGACAGGTATAGGAGGTCTAAGGAAGTGAGGCCTTCTGAGGTCGTAAAATCAGTAAATGACCTGATTCAGTCAAACAGAAGGAGAGTGTACAGCTTTGCAAAGATGTTGATGTTATCTGTAAGGACTGACCAGAAAATTGTCCATGATTATCTTGACTACACGGATGTCATCTGACGGCGGATGCCAAATTTGTTTACTGCAGAACACAAGCAGATGAGTATAGAGATGTCCCAGCAGTGTCTATCCTGCTTTAAAAAGGATTGTGATGAGTTTCTGAAGAAGGTGGGCACATTTAACGATGCATGCCTTTGGCATTATGAGCCTGAGTCTAAACATCAATTTATAGGGTTGAAACATCTAAACTCTTCAGGAAGAAGAAGTTAAAGTCGCAGAGGTCCACGAGGAAAGTGATGCTTGCGGTGTAGCCATAGATATGGCATTATATATGGTCTTTGTATACTATGTTATTTTAAATATTTTCCCAGGGTTACATTATAAAGAGAAATCGCCCGAACCACTTTTGAACAGCTAGACCGAACAAAATCGAGAATGATTTCTAACACACACATTGAACTCGGGCAAATTGTGTGCACATAGTTTGTTGATATTAAATCTTCTATGAGTAAGTTTATTTCGTATCGACATTTAGCCATTATAATAAAATCGAAGAAAACGTCAGAATTCAGAATATAATAACGAATACGTTTACTTGCATATTATTACCACAATTAAAATATTACTTTTGATTCACCAAAAACTCTCTAATAGTGTTCTGTCCGTTCATGAAATCCGCTATCGTTTAGATACGCTCTTGTTTGTGATATAATTTAAAATAATATCTTCCATTTGAAATTGCAATTCAAGATGCTTTATCTCCTATCAGTAATAAGTTCTGTCTTTCGTGAGTCTGTCAAGGTCAAATTTTAAATAGCATTTGTATCGGTTAACTCATTACTGAATGTGCATATGTTAAGATCATTACTTGTCCTAATTGTTTTATATTGCAGTGTGATTAATTAGGAGTCGGCTGTGCATCAGAAGTATTCAAATAAAAAATATGCTGATTTTTATTTAGGGTTCATCTTCATGTATTAGGTTGGTGCAAAAACGATGGTGTTTTCATATCATATAATATCATATATATATATGTATATATATATATATATATATATATATATATATATACATATATATATATATATATACGTAAAATATCGACATTATTTTTGCACATACCTAATACATAGAAAAAACATGTTTGTTTCGATATGATGTATTATTGACATATACGCGTATATATTTACATTAAACATGCAATTACCTGTATTGATTATCAACAGTGACGCATTTCCTGAAGTTAGGCTTGTTAATTTCCTGCTTGTTTTGTAATTAATCGATCGAATATCCTTCGAGTTTGATTAATTCCTCATCAATGGTGCCATGGAACTAAAGACGCCTATTTTACGCCCTTTCATTACTGGATGAAAACGACCTACAATTTCATCGACCGGGCATTTGCTTGTAACGGTTAAGTGACCTTTACTTTTAAAGTCAAGGCCGTTAGGAAAATGGTCGCTATTTAAAAAAAAAGCCATAAGTGATTATAACACTAAGATAATGATGCAATGCATGATGATATTTATGTTTTAATGTCATTTTTGTTTACTTTAAAAGGATATATTTGCACCTGTAGAATGCGTACATTTTAATGTAATGAACTCAGATATTACCGTGTGCATGCGATCGGTTGCGTGATTTATTGGTGCATACGACTGGAAGAAGTAGGAGGTAATAGATGTCTGATAAGGTTAAAGGTTGGAGAGAGTGATACGTATAATATATCTGATTGATATCTGATCACCAAATAGAGGTTTTCCGTGTTAGAAATAAAGCAAGGTACTGATAGAACCGTAATAAAACAAGCGGCATACCAGGCGTGTAATTGGGTGCTTTATTTGGAAGATTGTATTGGGTAGAAGTATATTTCCGCTTAGATAAGAACAACATCTGATTTTGAAAGTTCTGAGAAAATATTTATCCTTCAAATAAAAAAAAAATTATCTGTAGATTCCGTTTTAAAAAGATTTTTCGCCAACCCTGACAAAACACCACAGCAAGTGTGAAGATCCCGAACTGTTCAGTCTACGTACACATACATATTCATAATTCTTTCGTGTTAGATTATATTTTAAATGGAAAACAAGAATTTGATTAATTTTCGAAAATCAATTTCTAATTTTTACATGAAATCAGACAACTTGTCGCCAAAATGTATTTATGAGTTTTACAAATAAGATTACATGCGAAAACACGATTTTCCGTGAAGGAAGAATGTGTAATAATGCACAGTTCTTAATACCAAAATATTAGTAATGGAACGCTTTCAATATTCTCTGAATTTCCATACAATTCCCAGTTCTGTACTAAATTCCCGATTTCGATAAAATTACTGATTAAAATTGTTGAAAAATCTTTAAATGCTTAACAATAAATGTGTTATTTATTCGTAATTGCCTAAAAATACCTATATACAATATGTATATATTTTTACAAAGGTACAACTTTACTTGTTGGGAATGTATAGATTTTAGTATTATTGTTAGTTAATGTCTATAAATATTTATTATTATATCATTACTACCAGCAGTAGACGTTTTTGCTTTTAACAAAATAAAATAAAAAAGACAAGTAAAAAGAATCGTTTGTGGCATGGGAAAATAGGAACATTTAATTCTGATTCTCAATTCCGACTCTGATCAATCATACCAACACTACAAAATATTAATGTTCAATACGAATATGTTTCTTTTTCGAAATTGCTTGAGAGACGGCATGAACATATTTGCTTTAATGAACATAAATATTACAATTCCCAGGTTAAATAATAGCAAAAATTAGGCATACGGTGAATAGACTCTGGCCTTGAATTCAACCCATGTAAAACAAATTTGAAGAAACATCGGTAATATAATGTGATGATCCAAGAAGGAAAGAAACAGTGAGATAACGAGTCTGCAAAATATAAACATAATATTCACTTCCCCCACTCCTCACTATAATAATTCTTCATTTATTACTTTCATATATTTGAAGCCGCAGTAGAACTTGCATAAACTAGTATCATCGCGAATCAGTTCAGAGGAGAATCATTTTGAACAGAAAAAAACTAGCATTAAAAACATGTATACCATAATAAAATCGCAACAGCACATGCTAGATTGATATTCGCCCTTGAGAGCTTGTTTTCGGTAATTGTATATAACTAATAGATGCCCCACAGATGGGTTTAATTAATATACGTTTCAAAATATCTCATGTAGAATTTCTGTCATCCGCCCAAGATTGTAAGCGCTTAACATTACAGAAAATTAAAGAAATGAATCAGTGAACGCCTGAGTCACTTGCGGATGTAACCTCGAAAGATATTCCCTTTTTATGGGGTAAGGATGAGGATGAAAATCAAAGGTATCGCGTTTATCACGTCTCCTTCGCATTCAACGCCCCCAATCGCCTGTTTATGATGTATGTGACATGAATATGCGATTTCATTTCTGTGAACACATACGACGCTAATTTGCACAAGAGGATAAATGCAGAAGTGGGATGGAGAAAGAGGTATGGATCACGGTTGATTTGGAGTCTATAGTTTAAAAATGCTTGAAAAGCAATAGCTAGACATATGCGAGTTGGCTAAGCTAAGGTTCGTACTGACGCAGCTGAACTGGATTCATAGGTTTGAATTAAGTTGATTCCAGATTACTAGGTTGACGTATTTGCACGTGTAACTGACCGATACTAGAAAGTTATATGCTGATTCGGATTGATTTTATCTTATTTAGACAATAAGCATAAAATTAAAAAGAGCTGCCCAAACAAATATAATAAAATACATTAATGTTAGCAAAGTTAAGCATTTTATTGTTTAATACGTAACAATTTCAGCTATGTTAAGTTAGAACAAGAACATATAGCAGATAATAGATGGTTATATGGAGATCGTATAAGCGCTTACGAATCAAACATTGCATAAAAAGATAATGATAATAAATTTATACAGTTCGGTTGAACATTACATTTTACGTAGGATTGATGACAGTAATCAGCTGTGATGATGTTTAATATGCTAATGTGTTCAGATGATCGAAATTTCATATAGCTGTCTATTTTCTACCATACTCCTCCTTTAACTGATGAACCGCCCCCTTAAGTAATGACACTTTATCAAATCTCCAATACTAACTATTACTACAATACTATCCCATTTATTACTGTATATACAATAATCCTTATCCCTGAATGGCTTCTGGGCCTTGATAAGTGGTGATCTCCATGTAAAAAAAGAGAATTAATAGTAGTTGTTATTAAACAATCAAACGCTTTGAAATATATTAAAATAAAATAGGCCCATCCAAATAATGTGACAGTAACTTTTGTTGTATTTTGTATTATTTGTTTACTAGCATACGTACATGTCGTTGATTGGGTTCAAAATAGCCTTCAAAAATGGACTCTGATTTATGATAGTATAAAAAGTTTATGAAAATGGGTGTGCGTCTATAGAGATAGTTTACACTTTTGAGGTATTGAAACCAAAGTAAAATATGATGAAAAGAAAAGTAAACTCTTGCGAATGGATAACGATTAAGAAACGTTCAAGTAAAATTTAAATTTAGACATATACATATATGCACTGGAATGGTGGCAATAAGCATTTTCAAGATTCTGTCTTCTTTGCATTCATCCAGCGGTGGTCTGTCTAGTGCATTCTCTCCTCGGTATTTCCATCATCTTTGTGTGTTAGTCTCTGCATTCAAGCGGTTTTCTTCCTGTTGAGCGTTGTATCTTCTCAGCAGTCCCTCTCTTCCAATTTCCCTCTTTCTTTTTCAAAGTTTTTCGGTATTGTACCTAGCGCTCCTACAGTCGTACTACCTTGATTTTCTTAATCTTCGAGATCCCTTTCCGACTTCTGGCCAGTTTCCTGTATTTGACCATTTCTCTGTCTCCTTGGTATTTACTCTGTGGATTGCCGGAACGGGAATATCTCCAATCTGACAGAAATTTGCCTTCTTATTAACTCTTATCCAACCCTGTCTTATTGGTTGGATAGGCATATTCGTTTGTATATCCATGCACTGTAGAACTTTGTTTCTACCATTTTAAAATACTGAATTCTGTTTGTGCTTGTAACATTTATCTGGATGTTTAGATTTAGTTCGCGTTATAATTCCCAGTATGTGCTTAATTTGCCGCTTAAATCATTCAGTGATCTCATTTGTGCACAGTTCTGCAGAGAGAAAACATATTTCCCCATGGAACATATCTGATGTGATATATGATGCAATCCCAGTCAGCCTTATTGAAGAACTTCGTCTTTTTAAGCAATGACTCTTCAATGTGGGGTCGGGAGTTTAGAGTAATGTTTTTCAATATCACAGCATGATCAATATTCCCGAGTGGGTAATGCGCGTTTGTTGCACAATCCTCAGGAAACGTTTTCCAGAGATAGCTCCAGATTTGAGGGTTGCTTGTTCTGACGATCTGAGAGACGGCTCGCGCACTGTCTATTTCAAGGAATGGGATATAGAAAAGTTATGGATGGTGCCACCATCTGTCTTCGTAGTCAGATAAGCTAAGCCAATTATTGTGGTGGACATTAAAATCACCAAATATATGTATTTGGGCGCTAGTCTCAAGAGAGAGAGAGTGCTACATTTATGGTGATAGAGATATGATTGATAAAGGTACAGTCTTGGTCAAGGCAGAGTGATAACGAAAATATAAGTTAATGTTGTAAAGTTAGTCTAAAACACATGAAGTCATGGTCGCGTGATTCTAGTTTAGATTCCCTAGTCATGAAGAGGGTGTTATCAATATAGACTCCAAGTCCGTGCATGTATTTGTCAGAGTCCTTACGACAATGTGGAAGATAACCAGGCATGTCAAAAGAGTCTGCTATATAGCTAAGTTCCGATGAATTTTTTTTTTCAAATTTCTTTTTCATTTCTGCTGTTTTGATAGTGTCTGCCACCAGAACTTTCTAATATTTGTAGCTACCAGGTTCAATAAGTGCACTTATTTCCGTATAGTTTGATAATACAATGGATTCTGTTTTCTCACGTTTTCCCATTTTCATAATCAGCAGTGCTCACTCTTCTACCCTGAATTCACTTCGGAATCCTCAACGAATATGTCCATATTCTGGGTTAGGCTTGTGAGTAGGGATGTGAATTTATGCATTCACTTGTAATTTTCACATAGGTCAACATGAAAGATTTCTCTCTGAGAATAACCTGTGTTGTTGTTGTGATTATTATTATTATTATTATTATTATTATTATTATTATTATTATTATTATTATTATTATTATTATTATTATTATTATTTGTACAGTAACGCAAATAATTTTAACCGACCAAATATAACTCAGTAAATGGATGGTAAGAAATGTAATGAATTTTTTTAATAGTAACATTATTATTAACCCATTCTTTACATGAAAAGGATTTTGGTAAATATTCTGCTTTTAAACTGTTTTCTCATTTCGTATAGTTATTTATATAAACGTTTTATTTTAATGATTTATGAAATTTTAAAATATTTAGCATTAACGACGAACACATACGAATGAGATTTGGTTTAAAAGAAACATAAATCTTATCTTACAATTTTCTATCAATTTCAAGAAAACATTTCAGAAAAAAATATTTACAATTATCTACTATCCTAATATAAGCCACCTCCTATTGTATTGCGAAAAATAGGCATATATTACAGGGAGGGAAACTCTGGTTTGAACCTTTTTAAAAGCTAATAATATCTACATAATTACTTATATATATTAAAATAATCGGAAACGAAATCGGTATTTGTATCAGAATTGAGATTTTTTTTAAGAGAATCGGGGAAAATCTTAGAATGGTTTCATAATTTTCTATTCATACATATATTTAACTATCTATAATATAAATCTCACCTGTCTCTTTAAATGTATGTACGTATGTATATATGTATGTATGTATCAGGTCATGTCATGTGCTACTGGTATGTATATATGTATGTATGTGTCAGGTCATGTCATGTGCTACTGGTACCATGTAACCCAGTACTACCTGCCTCATGGTCGAGTCACCGGCAACTAAACTGGTTCCCCCACCAGACTTGTTTGGTGAGGAGGGCGGCTAGTCTCCCTGAAGGATTAAAAACAAGACCTTCCAAAGGGCGAATGAACTCTTTTTCTGGGTCAACGGCCAACTAGCACCGTGTATATTTGTGTGTGTATATGTGTGCATATGTGTATTGAGGTGGAGAGGGCTCCCGTAAGCCGTGGTGAAGGCAACCATTCTAGGAGAAGCAAATCTCTGATTTAAAAAAAAAACATAAAGCGGAAGCCCATTACCCGCATTAAGCTGGTCTGCAGTTTAATTTGTTGCTGGCTATCTTGCTCTTGCTTGTTGCTGGATCTCAACATTTTGAACCGAGAGAGAGACTTAGCTGTCGTACAAAGCTAAGACTCTGTAACACCATATTTGTACAGATACTCCCTCGGGCATTTGGGCTAATGGATTTTAAATGTCTGAGGGAGTGGCACTCGTCTGACAAGACGTTACAATCATCATCATCATGTATGTATAATATATATTTGCACGTCTGCCTAAAACTTTCGACATAGGCGACGGAGTTTCACAAGATTGGTATCTTATTGAGGTGTAACCCTTGGGAGCAGAAATTCTGAAAAATTAGTAAAAAAACATTCATTCCTTCACCCTTAACTGGGCAATTTTCTACAGGGAGGGATCGCTTTTTTTCGCCAATATTTTCGAAAGACATTCTCTCTTTTCTGCCCTTATTTTAAACCTAACTCCGGTTTGGCGATGGGCGCAACAGTAAATCCGTCAAATTTGTATTTTCACGTTTTTTATTCCCTTTGCACACGAGTTTGAGCCTGCCTACCTGTCTGCCTATTACAACTTTCTTCTTTATTTTCGCTCAACACAAACATCCAAACACCCGAGAACCCCCTGCACCTAGGCTAGTCTATAATATAACACTCACCCGTCTGTTTAAATGTATGCATGTATGCATGTATGTAAGTATGTATGTATTATGTATGCATGAATGTATGTATGTTTCTATGTCAGCCCTAAACCTTGGACAGAGGCGATGGATTTTCAGGAGATTGGTATCGTTTTGAAGCACTACCCTTCGGAGACAAATATCGAACAACTAGCTAAAACATTAATCCCTATACCCTCAATGTGGAACTTTTCTATTTTTTCCAATATTTTGGAAAGTCATTTCCTCTTTTCGATTGATTAGCCTTAATGTAAACATTCGCCACGTCCGATTTGGCGATGCACGCAACGGCAAAGACGTCACTTTTTTCATGTTCTTTTCCTCTTTCGTGAAACGGGTTGAAGCCTGCCTGCCTACTGCATATATTTTCTGTTTTTTTTTTCTTTTGCTCAACACACACTTCCAAACATCCGCTAACGCCGGGCACCAAGGCTAGTTGTAAGAGTGTCTGATAATATCTTATTTAATGATATAAGTCTCTAAAAAGCAGTAATTCGTCTTCATAATATCGTTGGTCTCAGCACAAATATACCGGCCTTCCGAGAATTATTATGCCAAGATCGAAGCAACTTCCGCCTAAATGATGACAATATTTCACCCGGCCCATTTTCTATAAGAGCGTGCGCTTAGGTGGCTTCCGTTATTTTTGGGTGCTCTACCCTATTCTCTAATGATATCACCCCGAACCGCATCTGCTTGGACCAATCGTTCCATCACGCGCTTCCTATTCACTCTCTGTTTTGCTTCTTGTATTTAAGCGTTTCCGGCTGTTCGTCTTTATTTCGCTTTCTTCTTGTTTATTCTCTTCATATGTTCCTCTTATCCGTTATTCTCCGTGTCTCTTCTAATTTATTTTTGTTTCTGTTTTATCATATTCTTCTTTGAAGAAATGTTTTCTTTCGGCGATATCGGATTGTGCGCTAATGATCATCCGGACGAGTTCAACCGGTACTCAATGGGCTTGCCCAATTTTTTTCATTTTTCTAATGGCGGAAATAGAAAACGGGGGAAAATAATCCCATTATAAGAAAAAAAATGAAGGAACCCCAAGACGAAAATAACCCACAAATTTGGATTTTACTACAACTATTTCTTTTAGGACTGCTACAGATAATGCTAATAATAATTATCCTGGTAATGATTATACTACTACTACTACTACTACTACTACTAATAATAATAATAATAATAATAATAATAATAATAATAATAATAATATTAGCCAAGTAGAGTCAAGGGGAAAGGAAAAGTCCGCGGACTTGACCAGACGAAGTGATCTGGGACCGTGGGGAGGCTTATTGCCACTTAAATTCCAGGGAAGACCAATAGCCGCTGTCAACGAAAAATCAAAGGCAAGCAGCTGTTGCGAAAATGAAAATTTATTGGGAAATGTTATCGAAAGAGGTGGAGAGTACTGAAAATCTGGGGACACAATTTGTAACTCACCTTCGAGGGATCACCACAGGCTATTTTCGAGGAGACATCTTGATAACCAGTGTGAAAGCTCCTTGTGACCCAATAATAATAATAATAATAATAATAATAATAATAATAATAATAATAATAATAACTAGCGGGGCCTGTGGAAATTCAACAGCAGCAGTTTTCATAGGTATTATATTGTTGCTGGGCATGCTGTGAGCGTTCTGTTCAGCATGAATGAAGGCAACACCATATTATTCTACTTTTTTATTAAAACTGTATCGCCCCCTTACTAAAATAATAACTTTGATATATTTCCTGGGTTGATTATTTCATTAGAAACACACCGGTCAATTGACTCACATTTTATCATTTTTCATAATTATTGAATATGTTACTATGTTTGACAATAATTTTTCATACTTTCAACCCACATTATCGCACCACCCTTTACTGAAATATTTGATATATTGTATTGGCTGATTACTTTATATAAAAAAACGACACAACTATCAGTAAACTCACATTTCATCATTTTTAATAATTCTTGGATATGGTACTAATTTTTTACAATAATTCTTCACTATTTAAACTCACCATATCGCACTCCTTACTAAAATAAGAACTTATATATATATATATTGTCTAGGTTGATTATTTCATTACAAACACACATCAATCAACTCACATTTCATCAATTTTCGTAATTCTTGGATATTTTACTAATTTTGACAGTATTTTTTTATAATTTAAACCAACGTTGTCGCCCAACCTTACTTAAATAATAACTTTGATACATTAGATGGGCTGATTATTTCATTACAAACACTAATAAATTAACCTCCATTTTTCATTTTTCGTAATTCTTGGGTATGTTACTAATTTCGACAATCACTTTTCAAAATTTATACCCACAGTATCGCCCCTCCTTAATAAATTAATAATTTTGAAATATTTTCTGGGGTTATTATTTTAGTACAAACGCACTAATGCATGTAATCACACTTAATCATTTTTCATAATTCTTGGAAATGTTACTATCGACAAACATTTTTCATAATTTAAAGCCACATCTTCGCCCTTTCCTCTTTACTAAGTAATAACTTTTTACATATTGTGTAGGTTGATTATTCCCTTACAAACAAACCAATCAATTATCTAATATTTCATCATTTTTTCGTAATTCTTGGATATGTTACTATTTTCAACATTAATTTTTCATAATTTAAGCCCTACTTATCTCCTTCCCCTTTACTTATATAATAATTTTGATATATTGTCTAGGCTGATTATTTTATTATAAACACACCAATCAATTTAATCACATTTCGTCATTTTTCGTAATTCTTGGATATATTACTAATTTCGACAATATTTTTCATAATCAAAACCATCCTTGTCGCCCTCTCTTACTAAAAAATTGTGTTACTCATTTCGACAATTATTTTTAATATTTTAACCCACATTATCACCCCCCCTACTACTAAAATAATACCTTTGATATATTATCTGGGATGAATGTTTCATTTCAAACACACCAATCAATTAACTCACATTATGTCATTTTTCATAATTCTTGGATATGTTACTAATGCTGAAAATAATTTTTCATCATTTTAACCCACATCATCACCCCACTTACTAAAATAATAACTTTGTCTAGTCGGATTATTTCATTGCAAACACACTAATGTATTAATAAATAACATATTACATTTTTCATAATTATTGGATATGTTACTAATTTCGAAAATGTTCATAATTTAAACCATCCTGATCGCCCTCTACTACTAACATAATTAATTTGATATATTTCCTGAGCTGATTATTTTATTATAAATACACAAGTGATTAACTCACATTGAATCGTTGTTCATAATCCTGGATATGTTACTAATTACGACAATACTTTTTTTAATTAAAAACCCACATTATGCCTCTCCCTCTTACTTATATAATATATTTGATATATTGTCTAGGCTTATTATATCAAACACACCTATCAAGTAACTAACATTTCATCCTTTTTCATGATTCTTTGATATGTTACTAATTTCGACAATAATTTTCATAACTTTAAACCACTATGTCGCTTCCCCTTACTTAAATAATAACTTTAATAAAGTGCTTGGGCTGATTATTTCATTACAAACAAATCAATCAATTATGGGTATTCTCATGGTATATATGTTTCCCATATCTTATCCAATCCCGGGTGATGCTGCATATTCTGCTAATATATATCATACACATATCTCATTCGATCCCGGGCGACGCTGGTATTTTCCTACTATGTAGTAGCAAAACACCCACCTATCTCATTTAATACTCAGCGACGCTTTCTGATAGTATATATTTGCACATCTCATTCCATCCCGCGACTGACTTCATATCCGCCACCCCACTTTTTAGAATATACATTAAATGAAGTAATGTTTTTTTAATTACATTTTCATCCCAAACAAGGCACATTGCCACTTTGGTGTCGGGGGCCACTATCAGGGACAACAACTACTAGGGTACTATGTAGGGATTTGGGCAGCTAGATGTCGGTTTACGTTGCACTTGAACTTCTGCACGTAAGTACAGTTGGGGAAGCAGGGACCTGGAATGGAATTCCAAAGTCTAGCGGTTCTGGGGAAGAAACTACTGGAGTAGAAAAATCTTTTACATCTAAGGATCTCTACAGTTTGGGGGTGGGATTTAGCAACCTGTCGGGTATGTCAAGGGTGTTCACGTCATGGGGGCACAAGTGCTTGCACTTCGTCAGAGCATTCACCATTAAAATACTTGTAGAACAGGCAGACGGATGCAAAGTTTCGTCGATGGGTCACAGGCTGAAGCTTAGATGCCAGTTCAGGGCCTATCAGATTGGCGACTCTCTTTTGAAACTTGTTTTAATCATAAACTGTTTAAGCCATTTCCGGGAGAGACTTTATATCCCAAACCCTCTGCTACAAATATACATGAAATAATGTAATGTCTATATAGTAAACTGTTTCAGCCATTTCCGGGACCGACTTTATATCCCAAACCCACTGCTAAAGATATACATGAGTTAGAGATTAGGAAACCATTGCTTTAACATGAAAATCTGAGTGTAGTATCAGCTTCAGCATTCCAGTGACTTAAATCTCCCCTCTTTTGGTATTGGTTAATCGAGGAAAATCCTTCATAACTGATACAATTTTTATTTTTGTTATTGCCCAGAGTGCCCCTTTTGGGGAATTGGTTTCCCCCTTAAATTTATAACCGACCTCATGTCCAATTCCGCCCTTGTGGGGAGGCAAGTAAACAACAAAAATAATCAGAACGGACATTTTCCAGGGCATTTTATAATTAATCAGAAGTGACATTTCCAGGGCATTTTGTAATTAAATCAGAAATAACCTTTTCCAGTTGCTTTTTTTTATATTAAAACTTTGTTACATTAACCATAGTACCTATTCACAATGCCTTCCAGGGTCGTTTTTTAACGTGGAGAAAAAATTGTCTTAGTCGTAAAGGTTTTCTCTTCCACTGAGAAAGAAGAAATTGAAATGTAGCACATGAAGAACAGATACTACATTTTGATCTTAGCCAAAACGGAGCGATAAGCGTAATAATATAATGATAGTAGAATTAACAATACTTCAGAAAAAAAAAATTGAAAAAGAATGGGAGAAATTCGAAGCAGGAGAATGGCCGCGAAGTCACAACGGCTAACAATAAGGAAAATCGCTTAAATATAAAAGATAACCCTTGCAGCCGAAAACTAATACATATGAACCACAGCCGAGCATATAAAATCTGCTACAGAGGTAAAACACAAAGAAGCGCTACAATTTAATCAATAAAACTGAAACAGTATAATTTTTAGTTATACCCCTGCCTTCCGTCCCCAACATATGACGACGTCCACTGTTACCACGCCAAACAATTGAAGATGGTAAAGGAAGATGGAAAGACACTGGAGAGAAAACATCGCCCGGACTTTCACTGGGTTAGTGTTAAGAGGACTGTTGTTTTGGCGAGGCAACTGCCAGTGAGAACCGATGGTCGCTAACAATTAGAACCCAATGCTAAACGGCTGTTCTGATAACGCAAATTTTATTGAACATCTTATCGAAAGAGGTGTAGAGTACTGGAAATCGTAGGAGTCTTGTTGTTACTCAGACGTCCGGGAACACCACAGGACGTCTTCTGAGATAAATCTTTCATGTATTACCTATGGGAACACTCCTTGTGAGTGATTGAATAATAATAATAATAATAATAATAATAATAATAATAATAATAATTATTATAATAATAATAATTGCAGAAATATTAAGGAAACCCCTTAAATGTAGAGACAAACACGAATGATCTACACACAAAAACTAATTACGCAGAAACGGCTACCGATGAAAAATACAAAGAAACACCTCAGTGAATCATGAAACCTGAAATCATATAATTTTAAGATACCGCCCCCCCTTTTGCGTCAGCATACACCGGAACTACACCAAATTAGTGAGGAAGGTAAAAGAGAGTGAAGGACCGAATACTAGCCAGTCCTCCATGGCATGCGCACGGAAAGTTCTAGGACCGTGGGGAGATTTATTGCAATCCAAATTGCAATGGAGACCAATGGTCGCTTTCAGTAAGAAATTGCTGTAAAGCGGTTGTTCCAATATTTTTTGCAAAGGTTATCGGAAGAGGTGGGGAGTACTGGACATCAGGGGAGAATTGCTGTCACTCAGACTCCAGAGAACACCATAAGTTGTTATCAAAGAGAATTCTTTGATGATACGCTGTGTGCCTACTCTTGGTGAGTAAATAATAATAATAATAATAATAATAATAATAATAATAATAATAATAATAATAATAATAATTTTGATAAATCCTGCACTTGTATGAGAAGGAAATATTGTTTTCGAAACTACGCGGATTAAAGACCATCCACTTTTTTTAGTGTTTCCTTTTCAAATTAAATATGTGTTTAACTCTTTTTCAAAATGTTTTTAACGTGTTCTTTTTTAACTATTTGTTTTATATATATATATATATATATATATATATATATATATATATATATATATATATATATATATAGTCATACACATACCGTATAACACAAAGAGAGTCGCTTAATACGCTAATGGTAGTTTGTATATCACTTTCCAATATGCTTAACCCAAAATAGGGAGCTTTATATATATATATATATATATATATATATATATATATTTATATATATATACATACATGTACGTATATACATACATGTATATATATACACATATATATATATCGATATACATATAACTGTATTTATATATACATGCATAGATGTATATACACGCATATACATCTATCCATATATATATATATGTGTGTGTGAGTGTGTTTGTGTGTTTGTGTGTGAGTGTGTTTGTGTGTGAGTGTCTGTGTGTAGATTTTTGTTGATTTTTTAACAATAATACGGTTTTGAAGCGACTCCAACCTTGAAAATAATTTTCCTGAGAAAATCGCCCATATTTTCGGACGTAAATTAAGTTATCATCGTTTAAAAAATCAACAAAATTTTGCATAATTTTAAAAGCTGTAAAATTAAAAACGCATTACACCATGGTCACAGCCATAGTACGATGACGACAGGCAAGACTTTGCAACATACATGTCTGTATATTACTTTTTTATAAGTAAAATAAGATTATAAATAAATATAAAAGGAGGCTGTATCAAAAATATCCTCATTCTTTGAATATTATTAGCCTTGTCTGGGCACCTTCTCAATGTGAACATTTGTGAACATGACTCTTCAATGATAGTTGTTTCGTTTTGTTTTTGTATTCGGACCTATTCCGTCTAGCACATGTTCATAAATAACATTTTTATCGGCAATCGAATTATAAGTACAGTTTTACATTTCTGGAAAGTCAAAGTGAAAATAATACATTTATCAGAAATCAAAAACATTTATCAGAACTTTATCAGAAATAAAAAACAATTTAATAAGAAGAGAAAAGTAAGACGTAAGAATGCCATTTGGTCCAATCTTCCTTTCAGCACCAATGTAAAAACTAACATTCCAAAAGAAATTTTCAGAATAGTGGAAAAATCTTTTAAATACCCTCATAAGTATAGTACCATATTAAACAAAAGCTCCCTACAAATCTCATACTCCACAATGCCTAATCTAGCACAGACAATATTTTCAACAAATAACTGGAAAATTAAAAAAAGCGCTGGATATACCAATTGATTTAATACCTAGTAACAAATGTAAATGCCAAAATAAAAATGAATGCTCCCTTAATAACGATTGCATACACAAAGACGTGGTATAGGCAATTACCAAAACATACAAACAACCAATCAAACGAGACAAACAATGAATATAGTCGAAGCTTTCAGAACGCAAGCGTACATAGGGAAACATATGGTGAGGGATCGAATAATAATAACAACAGAAACAACAGCCAAGCTAACGTATCCAATAATATAATTCCCAGTGAAACCCAGTTTAGTACTAACCAGAACCAAGGTTATCAATCCCCAGGCCCCACCTATGCCCAGCCCCCTAATATAGGACTCAATAGAAATGGGACTGATGAACAAATAAACAGTAATAAAACAAGGAAAACATTCACGTATATAGGTGCATCATCAAGCTTAAAAAAAATAAGAATCTCAAACCACTTACATTCCTTCAGAAATGAAAGATCTCAAAAGAATGATAATAATAGTACATCCTTAACTAAATTAATCAACATTCTAGAGGACAAGAAAATTCCATATTCAATTAAATGGAGAATACTGAATAAATCATATGCCCCAGGGGAGAAGTTTTGCAATCTTTCTATATCCGAGGCAGTTAACATCATAACCTTCAACAAACCCATAATAAATATCAAGAATGAGCTAGTGTGTAGATGTAAACACAAGAAAAAATTTAAATACAGCCGTCTTAAAATAAAATAACATCCACTTTCAGTATAAATGATAAATAGGTAAAACAAAGGACTAAATACACATCCGTCTTGACTAAAATCTAAACAATTACTTTGCTAATATAATAATGTTCATTTTCTAAAGATAGGTTCTTAATCACCTCTTTTAACATACAACATAACGTTCTCTGTTTGTATATATGCAAATGTTAAGTTGAGCCTTACTATAAGTACATTCACATACTACACTTTAAATCTCCTACACGTAATTTGCACTCTAAGATCCGATTATAATAGTATTTCCAAAAACTTGTAGCTTCCAATTAAAGAATTTTAAATTTCGCCCCCATCTACTAACCAGAAAAGGAGTAAAAATTCCCCATTGCAAGGTAATCTCCAGATCCGTACGTATAAACAAAAAATCACTATATTCAATGATGCGGCATCCCTGTTAGCACTAGGTTAATTAAATTCTATAACCATAGCTACGCGGCCCCCACTTTTTTCATCTTATTAATGTTAAATTAGCAGTGTAGGGGTTGAAAACTATCTATGATAAACTTAGATAAGTTCCATACACTAATTATGTTTATAATTAATGGTGTTAACTAATGGTGTACATTCTTTATGTCTAAATATATTATTTTGCATATATGAGGGTATATCTGGGTATATATGAAACACGTGTTATATGTGGGTATATATGGGCTTAGATGTAAGTATATATAGAATAAGTGAGCGTATGTGTGTATAAACTGTATGGTTGCGTGTATGTAAAAATATATATTGTATGCGTGCATGCATGTGTACGTGTGTATGTATATATATGTATATGTGTGTATATGTATATATGTATATATATATGTGTGTGTATAAGTATGTATATATATATATATATATATATATATATATATATATATGTATTCATGGATTTATAGATAACTTTGTGTATATTGGAATGCAGTTGTAGAACATTTCCCCAGTTAAATATTATTAAATAGCATAATGTTATGGATATTACTGATTTTATACGTTTTTCAATAAGGTATTATCATTACTTTATTACCTTTGTTTTAACTTATTTAGCATTGAACTATTACCGTAAGGATCATAAAATAAGGATAAAACGTTCCATCTATAATATTATAATTAATTTCACAATTAGCTCATAAACATTAGTATATTCTAAACTTTATGTCAATCCTCCTTTCTAAGGGAAATATAGATACGTATAAAATTAATAATAATTGGCACCTCATGCGCAGTATATATAAATTGAGTTGACGGAAAAAATACAATTTAAACTGACAATGAGATTTGAGATGAAACTAGGAAAAATCCGGAAAAAACGAATTATTCCATTTACCTATTTGGCCCATCTTTTTATTTTTAATTTTATTCTTGTTTTGTTCTTATCTCTGTATTCTTCTTGTTCCTCCTCTTCCCTTCCCCGAACTAAGTCTCTATATCTAGTACACGACCTGACCTCAATTAAGCGACCGGTCAAACTTTATGATTCTTTGATTCTATGTGTAGAGATATCTATGTATATACATGTATATATGTTTATGTGTGTATATGTATGTATATGTATATATATGTTTATATATGTGTGTATATGTATAGATATGTGTGTGTAAGTGTATTCGTATGTATATGTGTATATGTATATTGTGTGTATGTGTGTGTTTGTATATGTGTGTTCATGCGTATATAAGGATGAATATGCACATATGTTTCACCCCACTTCCTAGCACTTACCACTACCTACTCTCCCTAACACTTCGCCCCACTAAAAAAAATATAGACTTTTAATGAAAAGGTTTCCACCAGACTTTGAATTATTATCGCTGGACCCAAAAACAAATTTAAACAAAGACTTGTCTTATTCGGATATCTACACGGCTATGCGGATTACCCAATATATAGATTGGACATTATTACCAAACGGATGTAAAGAACGTATACATTGGATCTTACCAAAGAAGCTGGATCTACAAATACATTCATATCCTTTTTCTACAAATCCTCCTGCTACAAGACTTCTGATAAATGTATTATTTTCACTTTGACTTTCCATGTCTAACTGACTTTAGCAAATACGGTGCATACCTTTATAACTATTTGCTAATATTTTCTCTCCTCTGATGAGATAATAATAAATATATATATATATATATATATATATATATATATATATATATTTATATATATATATTAAGGATCAGAAAATACTATAAGCGTAATTATATATATATATATATATATATATATATATATATATATATATATATATATATATACTTAAATAACATAAGGCCGGGAAAATACCGTGACCAGGGGTCGGAAAGCATCGTATTCCACATCCTAACCTGAACTAAAACGTATTCCAGGGTCGCCGCATCTCAGGGCCAACCTATCCTTGGGTTATACTGTGTATACGTAAGTACATACATACATACATACACACATGCATACATATATATATATATATATATATATATATAGAGAGAGAGAGAGAGAGAGAGAGAGAGAGAGAGAAAGAGAGAGAGAGCGAGAGCGAGAGAGATGTTATTTTATTTGTGTTATATTTTGCGATAAGTTTTGAAAAAATTCAATTATTCATAGGAAATCCGAGTTGGGAATAATTTTGCCTTTGACCAATTTTGTACCCCCAAATGGGGAGCGGCATATATATTGTTTTTTGAAGATATAATTATCCCCTGAAACGTGTCAGGGGACAATTATATTTAAAATAAGAAAAAAAAAACAATATATATATTTACTTTTCTGTGGGGACGGTCCTAGGAATCAGTGAAGCAGTTTACTCTTTAAACATATTCATTTTAACATAAAGATATTATGCACACGCTTTCATTGAATTTTAGTTTATATTCATTCGAACAGTTATAATAGAAGTAATAATGATATAGTTTTGTACTCGAAACCACGAAACTTACAGAGATTAAACCATGTAATTATCTGCCAAGTGCAGGTCTAACAGTCCACTCGCCCAGGCTTTGTCTTATCTCTTTAAGAAGAGGTTAGTTTAATGTTAAATAAATGATAAACGTATTGTTAAATTTATTTAATGGAATGCAAAATGGGCTTGACCAGGTTGATATTAAGGCCATAGTGACCCTTCATGATTGCGCTGAATTCTTCAATTCCATTTTCTCGAGCCTGGTGTCTAAGTTGTTGCAGCAACAAACAAGTAAACATCTAATATTAATTGTTAATATACTGAAAATTGTAATAAAAGTTAGTATGACCACAATGATTGTTATATTAATGGTTACTATAGTAATGGCTAAGCTAATCGTAGGAATAAAATCAAGAATAATATTAATAACAACTACCATACAAATACAGCCTGTACAGTAATCCCCTCAATCACACCAACGATAACAACAATACTTATCATATGTATTTCCATAAGTGTATGCTACATACATACTACATTTGCTATTCACCTGTGTATTGAACTTCCATGTAAAAGTACTAAACGAGTGTCTTTAAGAAAAAAATACTATTGCAAGTTATGATCGATTTTTAAAATAACCGGTAAAGAGAATGCAAACGAAATATATATATATATATATATATATATATATATATATATATATATATATATATATATATATATATATTGTCAAGGGTGTAAGTTTTACAGAGAACGAATGGGAGAGGAAGAGATTTTTGAATATTGGCCTGATAACAGACACATCTGTACGTACATGGGAAATAGATCTTCTGTTTTGCCAGGTGGGGTTTTCTCTTTAAACCGTTGTAAATACGCAGGGCTTTTTCGGGGAATTTGACTTGCGTAAACACACAAACCACATCTGTATTGAGGTTCTGCCTTTAAATTAGCCTATAATTTCGTCATAGTTCTTGAACATCTTAGAAAAATATTTCGCGGATCGGAAAACTTAGCTAGAAATATCTTAACTGTAAATAGTTATGGGGATACACGCGTACGTATAAACCATATGAATGTATATATATATATATATATATATATATATATATATATATATATATATATATATATATATATACTGCTGAAGATCTAAAAACTAATCATACAACTAATGATAGAATTTTTTAATGTTTAATTAGATGTGAACCTCTCATCAGCGAGAACACAACAAAGTCCGTAAGTTAATGCTTTCCCTCATAATCAGTTATTTTTCTCTGAATTAATTCACTGGATCATCGAAAAGAGATAACATTATTATGTGACATGTGTTTAGTACTTGTTTTAGTTTTGTTTTACATTGAAGTCATCCTTTATCAAGGCCAGAGGCCACTCGGGTATAAGGGTTAATGGGTGTACAGTAGTCAATGAGATTATAGCGTACTAATCGTAAGTAGTGGGAATTTTGTAAATTAAATTACTTGGGGGAACGCTTCGTCAAGCACTTACCTATGTGGGACTTGAAGACAATTAAATTGTAGTCAGCTTGAAAGCAGGCAAACAGAAGAGGGTTCAACAGGCGTGCAGTTCTAAGAAAGAAGCTTTGTTCGCGCAATCTACTTTTCTAGTTTAGGAACACATATAAAGAGTGGGGGGAATTATTATTAGTGGCTTTGAGTAGACGTGTGGTTCTCGTAAATGTTTGCAAAGTGTGGACATAGATTGGACTCAGAGGAGCACTTTTAATGGAAATAACGATAAAGCAGAGAAAAGCTCGCAAGGTCTCTTCTGTGGGAAAGACGTGGCAGGGGAAATAAAATAGAATCACCCACTAAGCTACGAATTTATTTCGTAATCTGTCAAGCCAGGATAAGCTGCTTCTAGGAGGTCCTCCTCAGATGGGGCAACAGTACTCCATCATTGGCCGTACCTGGTTTTTATATAAGTAGAGAATTGCCCCAGGAGTAAGAGATCTCCTGGAGCGGAAGAAGGATTCTCTTATTTTTGTAGCGACCTTGTCAACGGATTTGCTTATATTTTCCATTGAAGATTGGGAGTAAAAGTCAAACCCAGAATCTTCTCAAAACCTGGAGCCGCCCCAAGACGAGAGGCATTGATTTCAATTGATGCCAGATGGATATCATAGCGGTAATAACATGGGGAAACTTCTTAGTTCACGTTCGTATCGTCGTTATCGGCTTCGTTGTTTGTTTTGTTGTTTTACCTTGCCATCGATCATCACCGAAGAGACAAGTCGCTTGTAGTAAGCATCCATTTTTAAATTTTGAAGTGATGAGCTGATGTTTTACCTGTTGCAACATAAAGACACCTACTCAGTGATCGTGCCACAATACCCAACACATATTTTTGGACGTGTCTTACAAAAATCAAAGTAGAAAGTAATGGATAATTGTATAACACATTGTCATATCTTGTAAACGGTGTGCCTCAAACTTATCATCGCCGTCCCTAACGTTGTTTCCATGGTTTTCATCCTTTACTCCTCTAGAGGCAAGCCGAATTTTGTGACACATGTAAATTGTAAATTTGATACTGAGACAATCTATCCATTTTGTAAAGAAATACATTTGGACCAGAGTATAATAATTCATGTTGAAATAAGTTTACTAAAATAATAATCCTGATTTCGTTTAATAACATCTACTTGAAAAGAGATCGGATTCATTCTCAGAGGAATGCCCCAGCTCCAACCCAGGAGTTTCAAAGATCAAGAGTGTTCCTAAGGGTATTGGTGGTACCTTAAATAGCATGGGTCTGAAAGCCGCTAAAGAACTCAGAAATTCAGATTTTTGCAAATTTCCTGCCAGACGCTTTGGTACCACCCTTAGCATACCTACTACGACCGGGATGACTTGGGTTTTTGCCGACTCTTAATTGGCAAATGTCAAGTGGGTACGAACAGATTCCCATTATCTAAAAATGCAAAACACAACTTCAAAGAAAAACAAAGTCCGTGTATATTGGTTGGGTTATGAGTGGATGTGTGAAACAATCGTTGGAAACTACCCTCTAAGCGCTAATGTTAACATTTATATTTAATGTTGGAGATGTGTCCGTTTGTTGGTTGATCAATTCATTTTACAATCATTTCTAAACTAGGAACAACTTTCAACTGTTCCCAACTGTCGTTAAAAGGACCGTAATAAAAATTCGCAAACACTAGACTTCGCAAAGCACTCCCCACTGTCATAAAACCGATTCTCATTTCTGAATATATCTAAGGTTCTATGTCACCGTCATCTATCTCTCCTTAATAAAAGCAGCGGTAAACTCCTACTCTGTCTACGTATGTGCACACATTTTTATCCATTGTCATTTTACTAACTCTTTTCCACATATTTTTTATCCGATAAATTAATCCTTTTCCCTTGTTTTATGTTTCTTTTTGTAATGTTTACCACTGTCCAACACATGGAAATTAGTGCTTATATCATCACTATCCTACCTCTTTTTTATTAAAGAAAATGGGTTAATCTGGCCCATAGTGTATCAACATCGAAATTAATGTTAATTGACTTGCATTGTTTAGAGTGATTAGCTACTACAGAGATTGCTTACCAAGCCTTGAACTTAAACTGCAGGAAGATTTAAGGGTTTTTTTTTATCAAACTAAATACGCAAATATTTTTATAATCATTTTCTTCTTATTCTAATTACATTTAAAAAGGTAGCAAATGATACACAATTATATATTATAATTTATATTTTTATTTATAATTTTTATTTTCTAAAAAGTAACCGGACTGAGTTATGTGTAAATGACACCAGCTGATTATGACATGGTCTAGACTGATATCAAACCATCTTTATGATGAGTTTTTTGTAACTATTTTCAAGTGCAAATGTGTATGTCTACTCTTCTACCGACAGCCCATCGATTAAAATTGAAGACTTAATAATGACCAGGGAGATAAAAATATAACGCTAAAAATGTGATTGAAAAAAAAAATCTATTTTATTCCATTCAACATTAAAGATACAAGAATGCAAACAGATTGAAGTTTACTGATAAATGTAAGAGCAATCTATGTGTACAGCACAGGGGAAAAATTAATGTTATGCATGTTTATAAAATACGAATAAAGAAATGAAATAGTTTTCATTTATAATATACATATATATGAATATATATATATGAATATATATATATATATATATATATGTATATGTATATATATATATATAATGGATATATATATAATATAATGAATATATATATATATATATATATGTATATATATATATATATGAATAAATAAAAGTGAACGTGTCTGGATGTTTTTCTTTGTATATTTTCCTACGCAATAACTCTGTCAATTTTAAGTCTAAGACTCGAAATTTGATATAAAGGGTACTGAGATTTGGAAAAATCGATGTGATCGGTTTTCGGCCAGAAATTTAGCTGTTAAGGGTCAATTTTCAACGATTTGACCCTTGAGAACTCTACCAAACTCCTCCGAAAATTTTGGGTCTAAAGACTTGAAATTGTAGGTAGAAATTCCATGGGCATGGCTCTAATTTAATAACCGTATTTTAGCTCAAAACAATAAATTTTAAGGGGTAATAATAGGGGTCAAAATTTAAAAAATATTGACCTTAGCATACACCCCTAAACACCCGGGCAACGCCGGACTGAAATTCTAATATACATACATATATATATATATATATATATATATATATATATATATATATACGCATAAAAATGGCGTATTTTTCTGACAATCATTGAAGCTACATAATATCCTACTCACATCTAAATATAGCTAAACCATACATTAACTCAAACAAATCCCGCTGACAAATTTAGTTGCTCCACTGCATGAATTCCTACTTACCCCCTCTTCCATTAACAATGAAATTGAAAAGCATAGCAATGCCCTTTTTAACTACTTCGAAGAGTGTAAGTTTTCAGTAGATATATAACCTACTAAGTAACCAAATAAAATTAACTACCCATGCGGGCTCGCAGAAATGGCTGGTGTAGGACCCAGGCGCGGGGTGAACCCTCTCGGTGTTGATGGGCCCATAGATTCTCCCAGGCCATCCGTCTAGGAGAAGGAAAACTCTGAAGCTAAACCTAGGGGAGGTAAGACTCTTCAGTTTCGGACG
Organism: Euprymna scolopes; assembly: GCF_053919585.1. NCBI lineage: Eukaryota > Metazoa > Mollusca > Cephalopoda > Sepiida > Sepiolidae > Euprymna > Euprymna scolopes. The sequence continues at coordinate 108,488,874 of NC_136490.1, forward strand.
ACAACCTTCTTAGAGCCGCTGACAAATTACCGGTTGCCAAACCTAAACTGCTAATGAGATATGCTTTGTCTATCACCCGGCTTTCATACTTCTTCTTTGCCTATTAGTCAAGCGTAGAGGTGCTATCACAGTGACTCGACAGAATCACCCAGTGGTCGACCTTGTTTTCTGACTAGGGCAACGAAAGCCGTTTTCCCCACTCCCGCCGCATCACATTCTCTTAAAGAAGACACTGTGGGGGTTCTTCAGTACCATATATTCCGGTAAAGTTGGACTGGGCCGACGTTTGTATGGTGTGTTGAGAGTACCGGCTTGACAGTTACTGGCTGATGTTTCCGGCAGATAGTACAGGAACCCTAACTCTTGGTAGCGATTAGAGCGGCTGCTCCATCAAAAGTTTTATAATATCCGGATGTTGGTAGTGCCATGTCGCGCATGGAAAGAGATCTCGCACTCATCCCCGGTGTGTTTTCCTGAGGCCACAATACTATAGGGGAGGAGACAGTTGATTGTCTACTAGTATTGCATGTCTGATATTCTGCACAACCACTTGTCATGCACCTCTCAATCACCCTAACTAAATGTTTTAAATTAAATAAACAAAATGACAGTTCAATCAAAAAATACGTTTACACTAAGACCTAACTCAAAGAAAACCAACACTTGCGGCTTGCAATAATCAATATACGCGGCTTAGACCTAACTTGATGATGTTAAATCGTTTCTCCTAGTAAACACCTCGCTATCTTAGCATAAAGTGAAACTAACCTACATTTCTCCATTCCCTCTCACAATTTTAACATGTCTGGTTATCTCTTACTCTGTTGTAAGGAGTCAGAAATACATATGCACACCCTCCTCCTGACTAGAAAAACAGAACTAGAAACACATGACCAGAACATTATGTGCTTCAGATTAAGCATGCAACATAATATTAACGACTTGTATGTTCTCTACCACTCTTCCTCAACCCAGGACTCTACTCTAATAAAAAAGTCTCTGACAGCATAAACATAGCACTCTCCCTCGATACTAGCGCGCAAGTACATGCATTTGGTGACTTCAATTTCCACCACAGTAATTTGCTTGGATTCCCTACGTACACAGACAGACTGGTAGCAGAACATATTGCTTCTCTATATGGCATCCCTATCACATTTCCGTCACGATTTCCAGACCAGCAAGATCAACATGCCTAATTCTAGACCTATGTCTGACCACAGTTCCTGATGATTGTATTACGAATGCCCACAGTCAACTCGAGAGTACTAATCACGCTGTGAGAAGGGTAGAAATCGCCTTAAATTTTCGACGAAAAACTGAAGCCTCGCAGCTCGAAACAGTGAGGTATTACAAATATATATATATATATATATATATATATATATATATATATATATATATATATCCTCTTGCAGCTGAACAGTGCGCAAATGAGACCACTGAATGGTTCAAAACTGCAATTTAATCACATGTTCCCACACAAAAATTCAGGAGCAAACCCAATTCTCCCCAATGGTTTACTTCTACATGTGAAACTGTCATTGCTCAAAGGGGGTATGCGTACCGTACATTCAACCGCCATAAGTCCAGTTAAAACAGACAAAAGTACATAGAAGCTAGAAGTAATTGTAAGAAAGAAATAGCAACAGCTAAGCGAGAATATACTGAAACCATGAGAATAAGCATCGAAGCATAGAAATTAGGAACCCGAGATTTTTGGAAAATCTTAAACAGTGTAGTAAATAATAAGCAGCCAACGATTCCTCCACTATGAAACAATCATGAGGTTTATTGCAAGACAACTGAGAAGGCTAACCTTCTTACCATTCGGTTCGCTTAAAACTACATATTGGACCTGGAACACCACTCCATCGCTGACTTTCCTTTGCGGACAGACGCCACACTAGATGATTTGAAACTCACCCCTTTTCAGATACCTGGTATCATAAAAAGTCAAGGCACCTTTAAAGCAGGTGGAGCCGATCTCATTCCGGCTGTATTATTTATAAAAATTATTTCCTGAGGTTGCTCCTGTTCTCTCCAAACTTTTCAAGAAAATGCGTTAACGAATCTTGAATTCTGGACAAAAAATTAACTCATTAAATTATCTCCCCATTAGTTTTCTCACACTTGTACCCAAAATATTTGAGTCCTTTATTTAGTTTTTGCCCATCACCTTACAGCTGTTAAACTCCTGACCGACAATCAATATGGATGTAGGCAAGCCCGTTCCACAGCATATATCCTGACTATAATCTCTGACCGTATATACTGTTCACTGGACAAAACACGGGAGGGTAGAGATGTTACCCTAGATATATCTATGGCTTTTGAAAGGGTATGACACGATGGTCTTCTAAGGAAAATTAGATCATATGGTATCACTGGAAGAACGCATAATATAATTAAACCATTATAAAGTAAGAGAAAAATACAGGTTGTCCTCGACGGTCGTACTTCTAAACAATATGATGCAAATGCGGGAGTACATCAACGGTCAATACTTCGACCTGTATTATTGTTGATATTCATAAATGACTTCCTGGTAAAACTGTTTCTGAGATGGGTATATTTGCTGATCCCACCACTCTCTATAACAGGCACGAGGGGTAATCAAATGAACATATATCTAAGGAAATGGCAGAAACATTAGATGATGACGTCCAATCCGTAGTGGAACGGGGACAAAAAGGGATGGCCACATTCAATGCCGCCAAGACTAAGCTTGTTTCCGTCAATAACTACAATAAATCTTTTCTAACACCAATAACAATGGCCAAGAACACACTGCCTGAAAGTACTTCCTTTAAACTCTTCGGTCTAACATTAACAGGGAACATGAACGAAAATATATATACTGAGAGCATTGCAAGGGCTGCTGGGAAGAAGGTGGGCTCTCTCTACCGTGCTAGATAACAACTTACACCTGAAAGTATTCTGGACTTCTATAAGGCAACCATTTATCCAAATATGGAGTACTGATATCACATTTTGTCTGGTGCATCTGCTTCTTGTCACTCACTCCTTGACATGGTTCAAAAGAGAATCGCCAACATGATAGGTACTGAAATGTCATCTAGGCTTCAGGATCTGTCCCATCGACGAAATGTTGCATCCCTCTGCCTGTTCTACAAATATTTTTATGGTGAATGCTCTGACGAATTACAAACCCTTTTCCCCCTCGCCTTGCATACCTCGGACAAACACGAAAAGAAACTAAATCTTATCCCTTCATTGTAGAAATCTCTAGGTGTAAAAAACGCCTTCTACTCCAATATTTTCTTTCCCAGAACTGTTAGATTTTTTAATTCCGTTCCGGGATTCTGCTTTCCCAAGCTATACGGACATGTGGCAGTTCAAACGTAATGTGAACAGATATATTGCTACTAATCTCCCTTCATAATACCCCTGTAATTTATGTCCCCGACAGTAACCCGCTACTTCAAATTGGCACTGTGCCTTGTTTGGGGTAAAAATTAAAATTAAAAATATATAGTATAGACAAGAGACGTAAATAATATTGTGTGAATCCGAATTTGCAATACATTTCTTAACCAATTCATAATAAATTATTGTGTAATGTTATTCTATTGCCCTACACAAAAATTACATAGTATACACGCACGCACACACACTTATATATATATATATATATATATATATATATATATATATATATATATATATATATGTATATATATATATATATACAAAAATTATATAGTATACATGCATACACACATATGTATATATTTAAATATATATACATGTATTATGTATGTATGTATATGTCGTGGCATCATAGTAAAATGAAAAAAAACAAATCGAGGTTGGTTTAAGGAAAAAGTGTATGTACTATTGATATAATGGACTGATCCAACACCCCTCAAATGAATGGACTGTTACGTCTATAAAAAGACAAGCAAACTCTCCTCACGTGGGAGACAGAATTTAGTACTAAGCTGTCAATGGACGCTTAGAAATGTGTGTACCTTTTTACCTAAATAAACCCTTTCTGTACAACCCCAGTAATGACTTGTTATTCATATAATCTACGATATAACAACTATCAAAGGTACAAAGGTAGGAAACTGGTATAACTGACTTGAACGTATTCAGTAATTGGTAGTACTGTCCCTTATTCCAACGGTGTAGGGATTTCTGGCATTATATATAGTAATAACCGGTGTAATTTTCATTGTGTTTGAATGAACGGTGTAACAATATTCATCCAAGAAAAGAATGTTTCTTTGTATTAGTTTTTCAGTACGGTTACGCTAGCATAAATGGTAAGCCATGGATAGAACCTTCAACACTAGTTGACACGACAGTTTTCATCACTTAGATATCGGATATTTGCTTGTAAATGAAATATTCATTTTGTTTATATAAACAGTGATCGCCAGTACCAAGCACTTCCATTTCTTGGTTTGCACACAAACAAGTTTCAATTTCACAACAAGCTCCTCCTACCACACATACACGCGCGTGCGCTATCACGCACACACACGTACATATACATCTACACACATATATATATATATATATATATATATATATATATATATACATGGGAATGCATAGATTATCGTATAAGGATTAAATCACTGTCTGACTGACGTAAAGAACATTTAAAATTAAAATGTTTAAATTCAACGTTATTTCACGCGATTAATGGTAACCGAATGGATACGGTCTTTGCTAGACCAGACAAATATGGTTCGTGTTGCCCAGTTCGAATTTTTCGACTGCTGTTAATCCTGAATCCCTGCACTGAGGATTCCCAAAAGGATGAACCACTACTGTATGTAGGTGTTTAATTATTATTGCAAAAAGATAATTATATATATATATATATATATATATATATATATATATATATATATATATATATATATATATATAATGCTACGGATGTATCGTTAATTAAAGTTGTAAACACACAATGACCAATTAGTAAATGTGTTAAAATATTTAGTAATGGATTTTCAACTCAGATGAGTAAAATAACCGACACCAATTAATTGAGATAAGATGTGCCAACAAGTTTTACAGAGGAAAGAAGTTTGAAGCCTGCATCTTTTTCTTTCTTTCTCTCTCTCTCTCTCTCCCTCTCTCACACGCATTTTTCTCGTTCTTCTATTAGTCACATCGATATGTGTTATTGTATTCAAATGCATGCGTGCTTTGAACACGTAAGAGAAACCTTTCGCATTTGTATTTAAACATGAATAGTACAAACGGACTTTGGACTTACTTTCAGCAACCTCGTAACTCACGCTTCCAATCATTTTGTTGTTTAATTCTTACATTTCATATTTATAATATTTCTTGCAAAAGAGGTGTTTTTTTGTGTGGGAATATTTCCATCTAACGCTTATCACTGAGTAGTTCTTTATCTTGAGTGTGTATTTTCTTACACCAAGTCTCTTCCAGCCTTGTTTTGAGGGATTCCCCTCTCCCTCCAAAAACTGTTTTTGTTTTCGCGATGTTTTGGAGATAAGTTTGATTAGCTTTATTTTATGTAAGGAAAGTGTGCCACCTACCGTAATACATGCATGATCGCTATTAGTCTTATTTTTTACAGAAAACTTAGCAATAACATATCAATATGTGTATCCTGTAGTAGGTTTTTCGTACGTATATATGTCACGGTTTTCAGATTATAAATTACTCTATCGGGAGATAATAATTATTGAAAAGGAAGATATAATGTTATAACATACTGCGATTATTAAATTAGTATATAGATACGCTACTTCATTGTTGGTAGTATGCAAAAAGCTTCTATCCCTGTATAATTAAATTGAATCTATCTGTTCTGTCTACAGTTGGTATAATGATATCGTGGGGTCTTCGTTTGCGCCGACGTCCATACAATGGAAATATGTTACAGACTCCTATTAGGATATTGGGGGTTAAGCGAAATAACCAGATATATTCTGACTCTACATTAACAGGAGTATTTATATTAATAGTTTACAGTTTTAACAAAAGGGCTACATAATGTCCACATAATGCGCAGCAGCAATATATGACATATGAAAGATGTCGCTGTGGTATTTCAAAATTCCACGCTACTTTATCGTTAAAATATTAAGTTTTAATGATTTAATGTAGGGATCAAGAACAGAGCATGCGATGCTGTAACTCCAGCGAATATTATACAAAATATAGATAATAAACGTTACCTTACAATATATTTCCTTACAAAAATGCGCCATAAAACATTTCAGAGTATGTGGATTGAGTTTTTATTGAAATAACTTCAATTTTAATTGTTCAACCTGGTTGTAATTTGCAATTAACTTATAAAGTAACGAACCCTGTATTGAATTCTTATCTACCGTACTCACCCCTCTCATTGTATGTTGTTTTACCAACTTTTATTTTAGACGCTGTACAGTATCTCGCTTCTGGCTAAAAATCGTCTATAATTTAAAGTTAATATAGCGAAAAGTAATGATACTATTTATTCCGTATCCACGAAGAGAAAAAGGTAGAGAATAGACCGATGGCTACAAAGAAAAAGAGGAACAAATGGATATGAAGTTATTACGAATAGAAGTGTACTTCCAGTTGTGAAACTAAATCCTAGCCGAGGTTGATAGGTGATTCATCGGGGAAAGTCTTTCTCTCGCATATATACACACACTTAAATATATATATATATATATATATATATATATATATATATATATATATATGCGTCTGTGTATGTGTGTACATATACACATATCTAGACATTAACTCGTTATTAATAAAAGCTTTTATAATTAAAAAAAAAACTTATCTATTTATTTTCCTTCTACTGTTCATCATGGAAATTATTAAAGTGATACGAACATATCTATATATATAGAGAGAGAGATTTATAAAATATTTATGGCGATTAAGCTACACTGAATATTCTGCGTTTCATCCACTGTAGGATTCGTCAGGCTTATGCGCGAATTTTGTGGTTGCTTCTTGTTTTTATATATGTTGAGGCTTTCTAGTTAGCCAATCAGCTTTCTAGTATCCACCGCGCCCCCTCCTATCAGCCAATGGGCATGCAAATTTATCGAACAAAGTATCTGTTTTAGAACTAGGTTAGTGGTTTAAGGTGGATCTTTCCCCCCTTTTTTATATATGAATATACCTATATGTATTTTTATATATAAATATACCTATGTGTACACACATACACACGCACACATATATACATATATATATACATATATGTGTGATCATTTATGTATATTCATGTTTATTTAATTTGTTTATTTGTTTGTTTTGTTTTGTTATTGTTAGTTTAAAGCTATTTTGTATCGCTATCCTAGAGTAAGTTTTATTTTGTGAACATAGCTGTTTGCTATTTCTCGTCTACAGTTTAATAGATTTTGAGGTTCTTTAAAGTACATTATCAAATTTTTCATGGAGGCATAATTTACATGGGTCGTCTAAATGTCTGCACGTGGTAGCTTGTCTCATTATTTTCCATTCGACTACCGGCGAATGTCCTCTTTCTTTGAGTTCCCAGTATTTATTCGCTAGTGTTGTTTTTATACGGTGTTTTTTATTTTTATTTTTGAAGGCACTTTTCGATAAATTGCATGCCCATTGGCTGATAGGAGGGAGCGCGGGGGATACTAGAAAGCTGATTGGCTAACTAGAAATCCTCAACATATATAAAAACAAGAAGCAACCACAAAATTCGCGCATAAGCCTGACGAATCCTACAGTGGATGAAACGCAGAATATTCAGTGTAGCTTAATCGCCATATATATTTTATAAATTACTAACTAGCTCTACCTACGTATTGAACACTTTTGAAGTAAATACTTAAAGCTTACGCATAAATCTATACTTTCGTATATTAAATTTGTGTGAGTAAATGAAGTAGTTATATATATATATATATATATATATATATATATATAACTACTTCATTTATTCACATAAATTTAATATACGAAAGTATAGATTTATGCGTAAACTTTAAGTATTTACTTCAAAAGTGCTCAATACGTAGGTAGAGCTAGTTAGTAATTTATAAAATATATATGGCGATTAAGCTACACTGAATATTCTGCGTTTCATCTAACTATAGGATTCGTCAGGCTTATGCGCGAATTCTGTTGTCGCGGTGGATACTAGAAAGCTGATTGGCCAACAAGTTTACGCATAAATCTATACTTTCGTATATTAAATTTGTGTGAGTAAATGAAGTAGTTATATATATATATATATATATATATATATATATATATATATATATATATACAGTTGTGCCCGATATTATTCATACCCCTCCTTGAAAATTGAGTTTATTAGGTGTAACTTTGTTAGAATTTATTGTTTACGTCCATATTGATACATATTCTTAATAAACCTCTTCTTATCATTTTCGTCATTTTAAAATCTCGGGATACTTGTAATAAAAGAAATATACAGCTATTTATAAAATCTGCAATGTTCAAAAATAATCATACCCCCTTATTTTTTCAGTATTAATCGAGTTTCTGACTGTTTGTTTCCTGTTTGATTCTTATTTTGAATGCTTTTATACAACCTTTGATTAATTTCATTTCGTTTTTTGCATTTTTCAGAAATTAAAATGATATCAACTGAAAACCAATAAAAGAATAAAAATTATTAGAATGGGGAAGAAAAAAGAGCTTAGTAATGATCTTAGGACTAAAATTGCGAATTCACATAAGGATGGTTTAGGTTAAAAGTCAATTTCCAAGAAATTTGAGGTCCCTACAGCAACAGTACAGAGCATCATCAAAAAATTCCAGAGCCACCACACAACAAACAACTTGATTGGTAGAGGAAGGAAAAGGAAACTGTCTGCTAGAGCCACCAGGAATATTGTAAGAAGTGTTAATGCAAATCCAACCACCACTACTAAGGACATTTTAGAAAATCTGGAGTCTTCTCGCATAAAAATATCAAGGCAAACATTGCAAAGGACTCTGCATGAAAATGGTCTGAAAGGAAGAAGACCAAGAAGGACTCTATTGCACACCGGAAAACACCTTGCAGCACGTCTAAAGTTTACTAGGAACCATGTGAATTCTCCAGAGTCCGTTTTCTCAAGTATTTTGTGGACTCACGAAACAAAAATTGAATTGTTTGGCCATATGGATGCTTCTTACGTTTGGAGGAAGAAAGGAGAAGCTTACAACCCAAAGAACACCATACCCACGGTGAAACATGGTGGTGGTAGCCTAATGTTTTGGGGCTCCTTTTCGGCTAGTGGTCCAGGTAGTTTGGTCAAGATAGATGGAACCATGAAGAAGGAGCAATATTTGGAGATACTCCAGAAAAACATTAGACAGGATGCGGAGAAGCTCCATTTAGGACCAAACTGGGTCCTTCAACAGGATAAGATCCAAAACATACTGCCAAAATAGTCAAGAAATGGTTTGAGGATAATCAAATTAATGTTTTGGAATGGCCTAGCCAGAGTCCCGACCTGAACCCTATCGAAAACCTCTGGCACATATTGAAAACTGAGGTTAAAAAGCGGAAACCTAGAAATTTGAGGGATTTGGAGAACTACTGCATTGAAGAATGGTCAAAAATCAGTGTTGATGCTTGTAAAAACCTTGTTGATAAATATCCAAAACGGTTACAGGCAGTTATTAAGAATAAAGGGCATGCTATTGACTATTAGTAAGAGAGGTATGAATAATTTTGAACTAGTGCCATTATTGTTTTTCTTTGTATAATGTTTCAAACTTGCATAATTTATTTATTTGTTGAGTTTAAATTAAATGCTTATGCTTGATTTATTGTTTGAAATCCCTTTAATAATGTCTACCTTCTGGTTTGAGCAATAATCTTATAGAAATCTCAAAGATCCGAGGTGTATGAATAATATCGGGCACAAGTGTATATATATATATATATATATATATATATATATATATATATATATATATCAAGACAATTAAAAGCGCGTAAGACGTACATAGATATGTGGGTATCTGTAGCTGTATCAACACACAAAACAAACCCACATATATATATATATATATATATATATGTACGTGTGTATGTGTGTACATGTTTGTATATATATATATATATATATATATATATATATATATATATATATATATATATATATATATATATACATGCGAAAACGTATCCCAAAATTTAATGAAAAAGACATAGTGACAGGGTGAGGGATGAGAGAGAAAAACAGAAAGACTGACAAACAGAAAGCCGTGGATGCCACTCCTGCATTCAGAGTAAGAGAAAGAGAGGCTATACAATTGGGAACACATAAAATACTTGGGCTAAAAACTGACATAAGCAAAGTATGAGTTTTACATACTGATTAAATTCATTGGGTGTTTCTAGGGTACATTAAAGGATTTGATAAAGAATATTCATACCTCTATAATGCCTAGATAACAGAGTAAAATTTCATATAATTTATCCTCTAATTTTCACGGGGCTTGCTCAGTTATCAAGTCTAATATTGTAACAATGGGTAAATTAATTTCTGAAAAAACAAATTTGCACTTATTGCCGATAATAATATATCTATCTATCTATATCTCTATCTATCTATCTATTATTATTATTATTATTATTATTATTATTATTATTATTATTGTTGTTGTTATTATTATTGTTATTATTGTTATTATTGTTATTCTTCTTCTTATTATGATGATGATGATGATGATGATGATGATGATGATGATGATGATGATGATGATGATGATGATGATGATGTAAAAGGAACTGTGTCTGTGTGAGTTTGTCTTCCACGAATTACAAAACGGCTGGGCCATTTTTTTTTTTTTTTTTTTTTAAATTTCACACGCTTATGTTTGACTTGACTGCGAATGGTCATGGATTTGTATGCTTATGATTAGTGTCGAAAATAGATAATTGAAAAAACAACGATAAAAATAAAAAGTACGATTTACACCAATGTTCACACTTTTAAATAGACTAACATTACAAATACACTTAAGTTTTATTACCGAACAAGCATAAAAGTCTAGCCTATAAAATAATATGTAGATTATTTTATAACACAGGAGTGCATTCGAAATGATAATTTCTTTTTACAGCACAATTATACCATGACACTTTACATGTGTATGTTTAATTGTAACTACAAGTCATCATGTAAAAATGATTTCAAACAATCAACAATTGGTTATTTGGTAAGACATGAGTGCGTTCGAAATAAATGTGTCTGTTTCAAGCAGATTTGAATCATTATACTTGATTTTTTAATGTTACACCTTATTTCATGCAAATATTTAAAAATAATTTTATTAAGTCCACAAAGGTTCTCTACAGTGCAATGTAGCCTTAAATGTATTGCTGACCGAATCGCTACGGGCAAACATGTGAAACTTCTCGGCACTACGGATTGAAAAATCGGCGATTTCACCGATTTTTATGGCAGTAACTGCATGGGAATGTGAAATATTTGATGACATTAATTGACTCGCTGACAACGCCGCTCTTCCTGCTAGTTACATATAAAACTTTATTAATCTTGGGGGTCTTTTGTTTTTGCTGCTGACAGAGCTAAGAGTATTATCCGAGGCTTCGATCTGTTAATGAATCTTCTGCAATCATTTGCATAGCACATACTCGAACAAATTCATTCAAAATAGACGGATGGTTAGAAAGTAAGAGAACAGAGCATGCGATGCAACAGAATTCTTATGGTTCTTCTTCTTTACCTTATTCGTATTTTTCTTCTTCTTCTTCTTCTTTGTATTATTATTATTATTATTATTATGATTATTATTATGATTATTATTATTATTATTATTATTATTATTATTATTATTATTACTATTATTATTATTATTATTATTCCAAATTAATTATGTAAAACTAGCCACGAATAGGCACACTAATCACGTTGTTAAAATATTCTAAATTTCAGATGATAACGCTGGTAAAGCAAAATATCTAGTGTTGACTACTTCGAAAGAAGTGAATATTGGTGATTGGGCAATTCCAATATTTTACCCGATTCTTATACAATTACCGATTCCGGAATAATTTCCTGATTCCAATATAATTTCCGATCCGGTTCTGATTCTTTATAAGTTTCTAAATGTTTCACTATAGAATTGCTATTTTTTTCCTCCAATTACATGTTAAGTGTGCAGATATTTTCCTACATGTAAAAATGCACTTGTGCGGGACGATATATCGCTTCTCGTTTTACTGGTAGTTTAAAATCAATAAATATTTATTGATTATCTTTATTTTTTTATTTTTTATTATTATTATTATTATTATTATTATTATTATTATTATTACTACTACTACTACTACTACTACTACTACTACCAGCTGTTGAAGATTTTGCTTTAAACAAAATCAAATAAAAAAGACAATTAAATTAATCGTTTTGGTATCGGAAAAGAAACTAATTTTTCCGACACCGATACGGATTCTGATACCTCCAAATGTTCCGAGTTTTCCTATTTCCGAATCTTATTAATCGTCCTTACAATATGCTTTGGACGATTCATTCATGTGGTTGCTTTACTAGGAAGGTTAAACCCAAAGATTTTATTGAGAATAAATATAACTCAGACACATTTAACACAATGATTCTGCTGCAAATAGATTTCCCCATTATGTCCAGCTACTTTCTAGGTACGGTTACAATAAAGGAACAACTCATGAGAGGTATACAACTTATCTAGAGTCCTTCCAAAAGAGTAGAGAAACTATCTTTCAACATTTCTGAAACAAAGAAATAGAGGGGAATATTATTTCATTCAGATAGAATGCATACTGTACTTCGTGCTTATCCCTCACGTTGGTTGAATAGGAATCCCAGCTGTTTTTTACCATTGTAATGCGATACTATTTAAAACTTATTTTTATATTTCTTTTTAAAAAATCCTATTATACTTGACCCCAGTTTATTTGTTGATTCATTTAATCCAATATTCTTTCATTCTTTTCTCTTATTTTTTTTTCTTTTGAGTTTTATCAAATGTTGATTTTTTATCCTGTACTTTATTTCGGGTTTACATTCCGTCTTCTCCATTTTAATGTTTCGTGTAGTTTCGCCATTACTCTTTAACTTTCTACTATTTCTGATTCAGGTATTACTCTTCCTTGTCCCCCACCCAACCACTTGCATAACACATACTCGAACAAATTAAAAAAAACAACAACAAAAACATGACGCTCCTACGTATTATTCTACTTCTTGTTCTTCGCTGTCTTCTTCTAATCGTTCTTCGTTCTTCTTCTCTAATTGTTCATGTATTTATTATACTTTTTATTTTCTTCTTTTCTTCTTTTTCTTCTTCTTATTTCTCTACGTAGCATTTTATCCTTCTCATAATTTACGTCCTACTCACCTTCTTCTTCTTCTTCTTCTTCTTCTTCTTCTCCTTCTTCTTCTTCAACACAGCATCCTAGCTTATCAGTAATTCTTCTGATTTCAGCTCGGCCACAAATGGGCTCACCTTTCAGGATGACGGTGAAATGAATGAAAGAGGAAACATCTAGGAGAAAAAAAATCCAGCGATCTGCCTGGATTGCGTCTTTCGCTATCCGTCTGTCTCATTAAGATTCGAGCGACGGCAAACCGCCTGTTTTGGCTGACGTGTTCTGATGCCGGAGAGTCTGACAATTTTCAGGGCGGCTAATCAGGCTCAGCGGCGACCATGAATCAAATCAACCGTTTATGAATGCCACTCAGATGCCCTCTCGTCTCTGAGGCCCAATTCAAATGCGACGCATAATCCTATACGCTGTCGGACGCGGCAAATTCCGAGCTAGGCGCGCGAGAAAAGCTTTAATGTTTCAGTCGACGTGTTCATCTTTACTCAACCTCTCCTTCAAATTTCACTTTTTCTTTTCCACTTTTTCTTTTATTTCATTATCTTTTTTACGTTGTTTCATTTTCAATCGATTGTGTTTTATTATTACATTTACTATTTTGTTTTTGTACTTATCTTTCACTTCGGCAATTACCTAGGTTACTTTCCCCCGATTTATGTTTTTTTTTTCTGTTTCAATTATTTTCCATGTCTCGGCAAAAAAAAAAAAAAAGTTTTATTTGTTTCAAATTCATTTATAAAAACATAAAGATATAATTATCTCCCTTATAGTTGATTAAGTGAATTTGAGACACATTTTAATAACTATTAATGTTTTAAAGCTATTTTGTTTTGAAATGCATCCTTTTATTATGACAAATATTTTCAGCAAACACATTACACACGCGCGCACACACATACATGTAAATAGACACATATAATAATAATAATTATAATAATAATAATAATAATAATAATAATAATAATAATAATAATAATAATACTGTGTTTTAAAAAAACACGTTCAGTGTTTACACAAACATGACTCATGCAATGGTAGAGCTTAATAAGACTATTACTTTCTTTTGATAGATGAAATTTGAGTCGTAAATGCCCTCCCTGATAAAATTGTTTCGGAGATGGGTATATTTGCCGATGACACCACCCTCTATAACAGACACGAGGGGAAAACAAATGAACACATGTCTAAGGAAATGGCAGAAACACTAGAGGATGACCTCGAATCTATAGTCGAATGGGAACAAAAATGGATGGTCAGATTCAATGCTGCCAAAACTAAGCTTGTTTCCTCCAATAACTACAAGAAATGTTTTCTAACACAAATAGCAATGGCCAAGAACACACTGCCTGAAAGTATTTCCTTTAAACTCCTCGGCCTAACGTTTATAGGTGGCATGAACTGGAATATATATTGAGAGAATTGCCAAGGCTTCTTCAAAGAAGGTGGCCTATCTCTACCGTACCAGAAAATTACTTACACCTGAAAGTATCCTGTATATCTGTAAGGTCACCATTCGCCTATATATGCAGTACATGCAGTACTGTTGTCACATTTGGGCTGGTGCATCTGCTGCTTGTCTCTCACTCTTGGACAGGGTTCAAGAGAGAGTCGTCAACCTGATAGCCCCTGAACTGCTACCTACGCTTCAGCCTCTGTCCCATCGACGAAATGTTGCATCCCTCTCCCTGTTCTACAAACACTTTAATGGTTAATGCTCTGACGAACTGCAAGCACCAAGTGCTTAGTTTTAGATAACATTTTCAAATTAAATTTAAATTTACGATATATATGCTTTATTAAATCGCTCGTTAGAAATGCAGAATAGTTAATAAAGTTTATCTACTTATGTTAAGAAACCGTTCTAAAATAATGACATCAATTCCACACTGTCGTTTATGATAGACGTACCTACGTCTGCAATTCCAATGAAATCATTTATGTTTATCGTAATCGTGTGTTTTCATTTTCTTAATATCATTGCAATTAAAAATTTGTATTAAAAAATCTACTACGGTTGAAAATTTGTATACGCTAAAACCAATAAATAAGATACACAAAAATTGCTACATAATAGAAATACAGAGCAAGGCTTATTAATCTACACAGATAACTAAACATGCTCGAAACTCATAAAAAATGTAATTATATGCATTTCATAACAAATTAGGGCAAGCCATGTAGTGTCGTTTTCCAGGAAACTTGAAGAAATCAAGAGGCTCCACATGTCACCTGTGAACCCAATATTAGAGTTATTTTACAAAAATCTGTCCCTTACTAAAACAAAATGAATATTATTATTTTTTTAAGAAATAGCTATGTTGGTTTTTACGAAGAGATAAGCGCATGACAACAGTAAGGGCACATAATACTTATTATTCCCCGGTCTTAGCAAAGGTAAACGCTATATTTATTAATGATAATAATTGATTTTATGACAAGTACTTAAATCAGTCTTTTTTTAATTAAAAGTATTTTGCAAGTATTGCACTCAGATATTACAAATATGTATTTTACACAATTAATATATATATATATATATATATATATATATATATATATATATATATAGTCTGGGAAATGGTTGACGCACTTTACAATCTGTTAGTTACTCGCATCCATATATATTTTCATGATACAGATGGCAAAAAGAAAAGTGGAACAAAGGATATAAACATGAACCAAACAACTAAAGAGGACAAAATTGCACTTTACTTGGTAAAGCAATACACAAAGAAAATTAACGTTATTAATATTTTTTTAAACATTTAAAATACATAGAATAAGGGAAATGGACATTGAGACAGAAAAAAGGATATTTTAATTTAAATCCAAAATCAATGCTAAATCTTTAAATGAAAAATCCTGGAAGTAAGGAGGTAAAGAAATCCAAAATATCTTTTAATCTTTCCAAGGTACTAGCTAATAATCACGCGCTACTATCTTTCCTTCCTTTAACCGTTGGTTGAATAAGAAATCCGGCAAATATTTGTTTATATATATCCGGTAAATTTTTTTGAGGATGTATTCAATTATATTCTTTGTTTTCAAACAATAACAAAATCCATACGTGAAGATTAACCTTTTCAAATCATAAGATTTAACTACATAAATTTTCAATTAAAGAAATATACATATTATTCCACATTAGGATGAATAGATTTTAGTTTGCGAATATTATAAGAAAATAATTCCCGTACTTTTTGTTATACTAATATATGAATAGTGAAGTAATGACTATTATTTTTATTTCGACAAAATGGATCAGAAGAAAATTGTTATGATGATTGAACTTATGCATGAAGGAATTGTAGTGTTTATCTTTCTGTCACATACTTTGATGGGGATAGACTTAAAATGAGCAACCACTGCCATTGCGTTAGAAGCAGAGATACACGAGTGCATTCCTGTAAAATGTCCATTGTTTTTCTTTTCTTTCTTCCCCCTTTTTAAGTTTCTGTCCATCTTATACTTTGTTATTCTCCTGCCATCTTCAATTTTAAATTTTCATTTCTTATAATTTTAGATTTAATTTTGTATTCGAAGTCGAACTTCTTTTTTCTCATATTTTTCTTTCTGTTTGTTTTATAGTTACTCACTCGTTTTCTTAAGCGACTAATTCTTGTTTGGAAAAAAGAAGGACGACTTATTTGTTTGTTAGTCTGTTGAGGAAAAGCGACCGTATACCCAAAGAAAAATCTAGCAAAGGAATGAGAAAGAAGACAGAAAAAGCAGCTCGTTAAGTGAACAACACAAAGGACGTTGCTTATGTACTTATAATTCCTAGTTGGCAACTTATTTCCCTCCCTCCCAGTACTCACCTGACTAAGTGAGGACATAATACATGATATGGCGCAGTTATATCTCAGGTTGCATTGGAGGCAGACGCCATTTTTTCCTTTTTAAGTCTCCAGGATACGCTGTAATATTTAATATAGAACTATGTATTGTTATTTTATTTATCATAAGTGTTGATTGAGTTCTTATTTTATTTAAATTTATTAATGTTTCAGTCTTGTAACTATGAGTTTCGATAAAGTGATATCTTTATTTTGCCTTAGTTTTATAATTTTATTGTATTATTTTATGTTAGAATCACCAATATAAAAGTGATTAAACTGTTCAGCAGGGGCTTTAGGTATATCCTGAAATAGTAGGATAACTATATTTTAGAAAAATAATATTATGCGTATTTTGTATTGGGGTGTATACACATCTCATGAGATTAACCATGTTTGGATCACCTAGGTGACTAACGAGGGTTAAACTAGAGGTCACATTGCACGGCAATAAACTGGGGGCAATAATCAATAAACAAGAACCGTTTACAACGAAACATCTTTATTTAAATAAATGAATAATGAGTGCAGGTATATGTTGGCAAGTTTAAATGAAAAAAAAAGTGTATTTCAACTTGCCGACATATTTGTCTTACTTGAATTTCGCAAATACATGCATACATTGAAATAGTTTTCTTTCAAATCTTTCATATTCATCTCTGGTTAGGTCTAAGGGTACGGAACCTGGCTGGAACGCTAAAAGTTTTAATTTCTAATCTAGCTGATATAACTAAAGTCATTTAAGAATATATTTTGATATCAGTACTATATAATGTGTACGATAAATAGTGCCCAGAAAATTATCTTTGCGCATAATAAATACCAAACCTGCATGAATTAAAATGTACGTAAGTACATTTTATGATAAAGAAATACTCTTCCCCGCAAGAATGTAATATATGTTGTTTGCTTGAATATATGTAACTAATGCTAAGTTACCCAGCTATTTATTTGGAAATATTGCAAAGAAATAGGCTACGGAGTGTTAACATATTTGCTAGTATATTTATTTGTATGTCAACGTATTTATACACATATCTGTATTATTTTAATTTTCTGTTATATTTTGATTTTTCGTGTTTAGATATCCTCATTTTCTGATTCGTTATTGTGGTTTAAATCTGCATCAACATCACGCTGTACTCTCATCCTAACCGCGAGTTCCATTACCGTTTTCATACTCTACGTCGCATTGTAAACCTATCATGGCGCTCTTTGCATTAGTTCGGCTGTTCTCATCATTCTCGGAGTCTTAAAAGATGAGCATTATGTTAAGCAGGTAGATTTCAGGGATAGCTTCGACACTAATCAACGTTGCTTGGAGATTCTATTTGTTAAATAAGACAGCTGAAAAAAAATTAATTAAAAATGAAAAGTAAAATAAAGGAAAAAGTTTGTATTAAAATTAATGGATGAATAAGACTGGAGAAAATAATTAAAAAATACAGATCAAATAGCATGATAGAAAATTACTTTTTTTACTTCGATATTTTTTTTCTAGAAAAAAAAAACGAAGACATGAGGATATAAAATAAACGTGATAAAAAACAAGCAACTCCGTGAAATTAAGGCTTTGCAAAATGTATAAACAGTACGCAATGTTTCCCTTGAAGAGTTAAGATTTAATCAAAATGGCTTACGCAAGGAAATAGGCAAAATATGCTAAAGCTAATAATAAAGAGAAAGTAAACTATGAGTTATCTTCCTTGCTATAACAATTGATTGAACAATATCATCGCATTTCAAAGATTTGTCGGAAAACTAATAACTGTTTTTTTTTGCCGATGGGGACGCATCATATTGAAGTCCTAATCTCTAAATAAAAATTATATATGTTATATATGATATGTATGTTATATATGATATATCTCCCATTATTTTGGAAAGCGGGTACGATTATGTATATGCCTAGTCTCAAATAATCCTTGCACACTATGAAATTTACTTTATGTATGAAAACGAACGACGAGAGATATAACACAAAAGAAACATTTGGAATCAAGTCTCCCCGAGCTGTTATTTAAGATCTTTTGATACCATGACAACAAGTTTTAGTCCCCCCCTTTTTAAGGCCAGAGGTTTTAGAGAATTATCAGATATTCATAGAAGACCTGATCTCAAGAGAATAACCTATGGCTATTTGTTGAATTTCTTCCGGTTTGTTTTCAAATTTCGTGTATCATATATGTAAAGCTATTAATTAGAATATGCATAATTTTTTTTTAATTTCCGTGCATCGTTTTTCTATATCGACACTATTACTTTGCTCTCTCAATGCATGCCACTTTTGCATCTTTATTTATATATTTATTTATCTGTAACATTGAATCTTCTCATCATCTACATACACTAGTGCCTAAAAGAGAGATATTTTTATGAGGCACAGGCGCGTAAAACTATTTCATGTTCACACTCTTGATTGAAAAAAAATAATAATCTAAACAACTAGATATAAACAGAACATATTTGTGATTGGAGGATTAAAAATTCCGTCCCGATTTCGATTCAATTGACGATTATATACACAATTACAGATTCAGACACAATTATATATTCCTATTTCTGATTCTTTTATAGATCTCTAAATATTTTACCATAGAGCTGGCATTTTTCTTGATTATCTTAAAAACACATGTTAAATGTGCATATATTTTCTAA
Source organism: Euprymna scolopes (assembly GCF_053919585.1). Classification (NCBI taxonomy): domain Eukaryota; kingdom Metazoa; phylum Mollusca; class Cephalopoda; order Sepiida; family Sepiolidae; genus Euprymna; species Euprymna scolopes. The sequence goes on from NC_136490.1 coordinate 108,508,722, forward strand.
AACTTAGAAACACATTTGCGATGCTTGGTTTATAGATTTTTGTTTTAATGGTAATTAAAAAACAGAAATATCTATTATGTCATAATTATTACAATAGGTAAGGATTTTGTTTTAAACGACATCAAATATAAAAAAAAAATAATCAAAAAAATCCTTCTCGGCATCAGAAAATAGGCACACCCTTTACCGATTCCGTTATTTATTCTGATACGATAAAGAGTTAGGATTTTTCTGATTCCCTAATCCGATTCTGATTAATCGTTTCAACACTACAACGTACGCTAATCGGAAGTTCGCTATCTTTCTTTAGATTTTATTTTAATTAGGTGTCTGTTACTATGTATCGTATTAGAAAAAAGATGTTAAAATATCAAACGGATTCATGTTACATGACACTTCTTTCTTTTATATATTTATTTCGTTTGAAAAGTGCGATTTATTAGAAAACAAATAGTTTAATATGTTTTTAGATGTAGTCCACATAAAATATGATACTTTCTTAAATGGTGTCGATGTGTATAAATCAATTCGGAGTAATCGCGCCAAGTCCGGGAAAAATTGATCTAACTAAAAAGTGCTCTTTATGTGCATGGTTTATAGGGTAAAATATGCATAGCCTTTCGAGTTTAATTGAGAAAATAAGAGTCGCGGGAATGTTCTACGCTTTTCTTTTGTGTTTTGCTTAATAAATTATTTATTATAAAATTAACTGTTTTATATCACATAAAAAATAGGTCTTTGTGTTTTACTCTGTTTGCTAGAAACCAGGGAAGAATGTTAAGAGGTGTAGTAGAAATTTAATCAAATATAAAAACTAAAACACATATTTTATTTAAATTATAATAATATTTTAATAGAGTTTTATTATTTACGTTTTTTTAACTCATACATGCAAATAGGTGTCTTGCTACTTGAACATATGAGTTTACTAATAGACATCATGTCAACACAGAGTTATATAATGAGTTGACCTGAGATTTATATTTACACTACATCTAATATTCTGCATCTTAGGGAAACAATAAGTTTGAAGAGATTCTTAATTTTTGAGAAGAGATATGAATGTTTGTATTATTCCGATCCTGAAACCTACGACTTTCATCGAGTGAAAAGCCATGCTTTTTTTTCAACCAAGAAAAAGGGGTTAGCACTGTATCGTAAGTAATCAGACGGTGAGTTTGACGATGTGTCCGTAAATTATTAAAAAAAAATCAATTTCCAGGTGTCACTAGGGTATTTTTAAGACTTACCTATTATTCAAAGTTTAGCTGAATTATCAATATAAGCGAAAAAATGTTTTACGAAACCGGGGATAGACAAGTTATGTGTGATTTCATTGTTTTTTCCTAGAAAACACAGTGCAAGGGAGGCGAATCTAAGAAAAAAATGTGTTTTTTTTTATTGGAGGTTTATATTCCTTGGGCCGGGCGTGTTTTTTTGTTATTCTTAATTATTTTCCTAATGAACATTTTTAATTGAGTGATTCCAAATATGGTTATCTACTATGCTCGGACGACCTAAGGTGCTGTCCCTCTCTACCATGTATGCTATTTTCTTCAGTTTTCTTATTCTTCATCTTTCTTCTATGTCTAGTAATTTTTACATAATCCTACATTGGAATATGTGACTTTTTCTTTCTGCTAGGGGCGCCTTTTCGATTTGTCAGCGTTTAACAGTTTTTCGATATTTTATCTTACGTTAAGGGAGTGTAATTTTTCAACTGTGTTAAGTTATCCACATTTCCATGAAATCTCATGAATCTAGTATTTTTTTTCATGAGTTTTTCGGTTAGGGATTTTACTCGCACATTATTCTCGAAGATTTGAGTTGCTCCCAAATACTATCCTAATATCATACCTAGCGCATATTAAAAAAAAAAAAACTTCGGATAGACATTTCGAGTATTGTGTGCCGACAACGTTGTTTTTTTGTGTATTTTGGCGTTTGATCTGGATTTTCTGGAGCAGATGGTATTCCCTTAAAGTAGTTATTTCGCTGGAGGGGTGTTCTTGGATTGGCTATTTTCTCTTGATGTTGATGTGTTGTTATTGCATATTATACTTGTTCGAAATTGCAGACATTGGACTATACTTTTCTTTACAGCACATTATTGGTGTGAGTTAAAGTTAAGACACTAGCCGGTAAAAGTTGGCTTTCGGTATAGGAATGCAACAAAGGTCTGATCAGTTCGGGTTATCAATACATCAAGGAAAGATAGATAATTGTCATGTTCATTTTCCATGGTGAACTGAATGGATGTGTGGGTTGGGTTAACATTTTCCAGTCGTATTTTTATGTCGTTTTGGTGAGGTGAAACTATGAAAGTTATCATCCACATATCGCTGCCACCGAATGTTGAAATAAGAATGTTACATCTTAATGCCTTTCTTACAAATATTTTAATGGGATGGGTTCTGATGAACTCGAGGCACTTGTGCCCTCTCGACATACATGTTCGCAACAACCCCACTTAGCAACAACATCTCACCTAACCACTGGTGAAATTCTTTAATGCCAGAAAGCTTTCTACCGTAATAGTTTATTCCCTCCAACAGCTAGGCTTTCAATTTCCTTCCTGGTATCTGCTTTCCTGGATGCACTGATATGCAAAAATTTAAATGTAACGTAAACCAACATCTTGTTAATCTTACCTAGACATAGCCCCAAATAGTAGGCCCTTACGCCAGTGGCGATCTGCCTTATTGCTTATTAGAGGTTAAGGTGATTAAAAAAGAAACGTGTTCAACATTGCTTTTTCCTGTCTTGTATTCAACATCTTCAAAAAGAATACATAATTGTTTAAAAACAGTTGAAAATCAAACGACGAGGTAGAGCGAAATCCCTGTTAAAATGTATATAAAGCAAATGTATTATAAATAAACTTGTTTAAAAATACATAATTTTAAATCAAAATTAAAAATTCCACAATAATTTCTTCTTAACGTAATATATATGGAGGAAGGATAATCACGTTGACACACCGGTTCCCATCAGATAGCAGAAATAAAGCATCATTACACCTAGGTAATAATAATAATAATGATAATGATAATGATAATAATAATAATAATAATAATAATAATGATAATGATAATGATAATGATAATGATAATAATAATAATAATCATAATCATAATCATAATCATAATAATAATAATAATAATAATAATAATAATAATAATAATAATAATAAATTACCAATACCAGTTGTTTCATATGCTCTCCGTATGTTGCATAGGCGCATGATGAGTATTTTATTTGCACGGTAAAAAGAGCAGATTTATTTGCATTTATTTGCAACAGCCTTGGCAATAATTCTTACGTGATAGAGTTTTACTGATGTAATGTATATATTTACTTATAGATTTATATGTTTGCTGAAGAGTTTCCGCAATACTGCGTGGTAACCACGATTATGGTTTTCAATTGGAGAATATTATTATGAGGACACATTTATTTCATGATCAGTCTGCGGCACTTTTCTTAATTGCCCCTTTTTCATTGGCACTGGATTAACGACATTGACTAGAGATCTTCAGTTGCACAATTTACGATGTAGCAAAACAATCAATTCAAGTAGTGATCAAGGTTTTCCCATATATTGCTCGAAATTTCCAAATATTTCTTCGTGAAAGAACAATCTTGGCCTCTCTAAATGATAATTTTCCGTAATAAAATAATATTCTAACTTCATATATCTGTTTATATTAAATTAAGAACATATCCAATAACAATAGTAACCAAAAACAATAACGAATTTCACATTATTTTATTTAGGGAAATAATTATTTACCAAAATAACTCCGTTGCTTCAAAATAACTTTAAATAGCCTCTTGTGAACTGATGATGTAAATCGTCGGATTTGAGATGATCTGATGCTATAGGGAACTTCTAAAATCTTCCTCAAGCGTTCATATTTTGACAAAAATTGAACTCCTTCATAAACCTTTATCTTTATTATTGATACGAGCTGCTCAATTGGGTGTTTATATGGAGAACAAGGTGACCATGTCATCGCATTTCACCAGTATACCTAACGACTTAAGGTAATATGTTGTAGCCTTTGTCGTGCATAAATATCAATTTGCGGTGAGACGCAAATGGAAAGTAATGAAGTAATGGTTACAAATGCTCATTTTTAAAGAAAATATAACACTGTCTTGTCAGTTTGACATCTTCCGGTACTAAGTATGGTCCAATTACTCCATCACATATTATTCCAGCACAAAACATACCACCTCTACCTTCCACTTGACGACAGAATTGATTTAAAAGATATAACACACTTAATATTCTTTCTGGAAAATATGTCCGTTAAAATACAATATAGATATGTAACTTAGTGGTAGACACAGGATACCCTTCTCACACCATAGAACCCCCTCCTATAATAATTAATACATATAATCTAAATCAATACATTACATAACAAAAAACACACGCATATAATTTCAGTTACACACCTATATTTGAACATTAAGGATATACTAATTCTCCAGGGAAGATATTGACATAATCATATCTTTTACAAATATATTAACGGGCATATGGCATTATCAAAATCTCGCTCTCTCTCTCTCTCTCTCTCTCTCTCTCTCTCTCTCTCTCTCTTTAACAAGGGAAGCTCCCTACCTTTTGTTGAATTTTCAACATCTTTTTTTCTGTTTCTATAATTAAACAACGTCACATTATTTCAGAAGTAAATGTTAAAATATTTGTAATTTTTTTTTTCTTAATATCAATCATCCAGATGAAAGTATCGGCATGAAGACGAAACGTTGAGAAACACATAACTCGGTTTATTCCTATTTATCTCTCTCCTTATATATATATATATATATATATATATATATATATATATATAAGGAGAGAGATAAATAGGAATAAACCGAGTTATGTGTTTCTCAACGTTTCGTCTTCATGCCGATACTTTCATCTGGATGATTGATATTAAGAAAAAAAAAATTACAAATATTTTAACATTTACTTCTGAAATAATGTGACGTTGTTTATTCGGATAATATTCGGGCAAAATCTTTGTGATTAGTTTATGGCCAGAAATTTTGCTGTTAAAGAGTCAATGTTCAACGATTTGACCTTTGAGAACTCTACCAAACTCCTCCGATAATTTTGGGTATTAACACATGAAATTTTAGATATAGGTTCCTTGGACATGGTTCTAACTTAATAACTCGAGGTGAGCCCAAAATAATAAATTTTAAGGGGTTATAATAGGGGGAAAAAATTGACCGTTTTTTTTGTTTGTTTTTTCTCAGCATACACCTCCAAAAACCCGGGCAACGCCGGGCACCCATGCTAGTATATCTATCAAAGTGAACGTGTCTGTGTATCTGTGTGTCTGTGTGCCTCTGTGTGTGTGTGTGTGTGTGCGTGTGTTTGTGTGTGTTGTATTCATTTCGCTACGCAATAACTCCCTCAATTTTAAGTCTACAGACTCGAAATTTTAAGATTTGGGAAAATATTTGGTATCGGTTTTCGGCCAGAAATTTGGCTGTTAAAAGGATCAAAGTTCAACGATTCGACTTTTGAGAACTCTACGAAACTCCTCCGATAATTTTGAGTCTAAACACTTGAAATTTTAGATGTAGGTTCCTTGGACATGGGTCATACATAATAACTTGATTTGAGCGCCAAGCATATAATGTTAAGGGGTCATAAAAGGGGTCAAATTTTAAAGAATTGACTGCTTTTTTCCTTTTTCCTTTCCTTTTTTTTGTTCAACATACATCTCCGAGCACCCGGGCAACGCCGGGCTGAAATGCCAGTATATATATATATATATATATATATATATATATATATATATATATATTAGTGAACGTGTCTCTGTGTCTGTCTGTATGTCTGCCTGTGTACATTTTCCTACACAATAACTCTGTCAATTTACAGTCTATAGACTCGAAATTTGATATACATGGTACTGAGATTTGGAAAAATCTTACTGACCAGTTTCGGCCAAAAACTTGGCTGTTAAGACATCAAAGTTCAAAGATTAGACCTTTGAGATTACTAACAAACTCCTCCGACAATATGTATGTATGTTTGCATTACTGCCTAAAACTTTGTACAGGGGTAACAGATTTTACCAAGATCAGTATCGTTTTGGAGTTCAACCTTTGAGACGACAAATATCGAAAAATTGGCTAAAATATTAATATCTTCACCTTCAACTTGGAACTTTTTTTACAGGGGAGGGTCTGTTTTCCCCCCGATATTTGTGAAAGTCATCCTCTTCTTTCGATGGTCTGGCCTTAATTTTAATACATGTCACTTCCGGTTTGGCGGTAGTCGTAACAGCATAAGACGTCAGGATTTTCACCGTACTTTTCCTCCTTTGCGGTACGGGTTCTAGCCTGCCTTCCTACTACCACTTATTTTTATTTATTTATTTTTTTGCTCAACAGACACATCCAAAGACCCGTTCAACGCCGGGCTGAAATGCTAGTATATATGAATATATATATATATATATATATATATATATATATATATATATATATATATATATATATATATATATATATATATATATAGTTATAGTTATAGTTATAGGTATATAACACCATAATTTTAATGAACCACCGTTCTGCCAGATCAAACAAACCCATTCCTGTGTGTCGATACATCTTCTATCATTATATGTAATCAGTTTTTTTAAACTAGTCAACAATATAGGAGCCTATTCGTGAGCAGACACACACGCGTTCTGTGTTATATTATAGATATATACATATATACATATATCCACATATATACACATACCACCCACACACACATATATATATATATATATATTCATCCACATACAGTGCTCTTTCGCTGTATCACAGTTCATCTGTTTGCTAGACAGTCAACTACCTCAAGCCAGGATCGAAACCCGACCGCCCTAACGACAGTTAAGGCTTCGAAACATTACGCTAATCGGCAGCTGATGTGCGGGTAGTGAATTTACGACCGTCCAAGTATCTCAGCTCGATTTGTTTACACAAATATTATCGCTTAATACGTTTATGGTATATCGGGTATCACTTCGTAATATGCTCAACTCCAGGTAAGGAACATTATAGTCATCTACATGCAGTACTGCTTTGTTGTATCACAGCTCATCAGTGCGGCTGGACAGGCAAGCCACAACATTCAAACAAGCAAGCCAAAGCATGGCTATTAGTGTGAATCGGAAAAACGGAACGTTTCAGGATATCGGAATCAGTATTGGATTCGGAAAAATATGTGTATATTTTCTATTCTAAAAACCATTCTTTTACGTATCTTTTTTATTTGATTTTGTTTAAACCAAACCCTCCACTGCTTGTAGTTGTAATAAACTATTATATATTTATTGGTTCTGCCTTACCAGTAAAGCTAGAAAATATAGATCGCACACTGGCGTGTATTTTGATACATTCGATAAAATGCATGCATGTTTCACATGCGTTTTTACGGTGATATAAGTACGGCAATATATATGGCATAATTACGATGACACACTGGTTTCCGCTGGATCACCGAACGTAAACTACGATGAACTAGATGGACTGGATTGGCGACAATTTGAGACTCCACTTATCTCGGCATTGTTTCAAATCCTCCTGGACGTCTTCTTGCCCCGTACTAAAACATTGCTGATTCGGGAGAGGTGTGGTTATGTATTGCGCAACGATTGGGTTACTATTACACGCGTTGCTAAACCAGAAAAAAATAACAATTTTATAGTTCAATATTTAGAGATTTAAAAATATCAGAATCGGCTGAAGAAGACCGAAGGACCTGTTGAAAATATGAGATTTCCAAAGAAACATTTACGTTTTTTAAAAGACTGTTTTGTATTAATATATATATATATATATATATATATATATATATATATATATGTGTGTGTGTCTACATACGCGCTGCACACAAAAACATATATATATATATATATATATATATATATATATATATATATATATATATATATATATCCGTCTGTGAGTTTGTAATAAAATTGGACTCACATAGAAATAGTAAGGTACACTCTACACTGAAATGACAGTTTACTACACGTTCCGATACATAAATAGTGGCGTCAATTAAGATCTGAATTATTTATATATTAATATTCTCACATGGTTACACCCCTTCACTTCCCCCTCTTTCTCCCTCGCTCTCTCTCTCTCTCTTTTTAAATATTTCTTCCCTTTTCTAGTTCCGTCTCTCTTTCTGTCAATCTCTCATACTCTTTTCTCTTTATCTTTCTCTTTTTGACTTACTGTTTTTTTTTATCAGTAGTACACACATGGTGACGGTGTGGTAGGTGGGTGATTTATATTTCCAAGCGTTTATTTGAACGGACATCAACCGTACAGGCCATAATAGTAGGCGATATTTTGTGACTCCGAAAAATAAATATGTGCAAATGCAAGTAATATCCGATCAGCAGTTGCGTTATTTACCTTATCGGTTGACCGCTTGGCAGTTATGTCCCTTTACACATGTAGTTGCTCTTTTATTGCACTACACATCTTAATAGAAAAAAGCTACGCGGGCGGTTCCTTTTAAATGAATGCACTGCGAATGTATATATATATATATATATATATATATATATATATATATATATATATAATAAACATACAGCATTGTTTCGCTGCTTCACAGCTCATAAGTGCGGCTAGACAAGCAATTCCCTCAAGCTAGGATCGAAACCCGGTCGCTCAAATGTGTGTGTATATTTGTGTTTATATATATATATATATATATATATATATATATATATATATATATATATATATATATACATATATATACATGTGTGTGGGGGTGTATATATACGTATGTGTGTTTATATATATGTATATACATATATATATGTGTGTTTGTGTGTGTGTGTGTGTACTGTGTCTCCAAAAAGTAACTGAAGCAACTTAAATAGATTCTTTCTATAATGTTAACACAATCTGGCTTAGACATTTAGAGATTTTACAAAAACGCAAATTTTAAATAATCTTTATTTATGAATAATAGTGTCTTTTAAAACTTGCCAATTTACCATCACATATTTGTGCTTTTTCTAAAATATTATTCATGACAGATTGCTGAGTCTCTGGATTGCGATTTAACTCACTTATTCTGTTTCTAATGTTTTCCTTCAATTCTTGCAGAGCTTGGGGTTCGTTAAAATAGACTCTCTCTTTAAGATACCTCTATAAGAAAAAATCGGGGCTAGGCAAGTCTGGGGAACGTGGTGGCCATTTGACATTGCCATAACGAGAGATGTTATTGTCGCCAAATCATTGCCTGATATTGCTTAAACAATTATACAACTTGAATACGTTATACACCTCTATACGTATCCATAATTAATTTCCAAAATAGTATCCGTAAAATATATTGATATGGTAAAATAAGAAAGGTTTTCAACACTTTTGTGACTTTGTAGAATCCTTTATAGATGTATGAAAATTTAAACACTTAAACTCCTCATGCACATTTAAAGATACAAAGTTTGACAGTTCTTCGTTCGAAGTTTATGTAAAGCATTGATTATAGAACGGAAAAATTGTGTATGTATAGATGTCCAGGATTGACTCTGACATAAAATCGCAGGTGTCGATGTAAGATGCACGATTGTTTTTCTAGAAGGAAAATCGTGTAGTGTCCGATTAGTTACTCAGAAACCAGGCATTTTAAATATAATATATATGTTCTCAAATCAAGACTCTGTAATACATATTAATCAAAATTGGAATAAAATTATACACATAGAGGCTTAGAGTTGTCATCATAAAGTTACGTATTTTTACATTCGCGTATATTAATGCAGGTTCTTCTTAGAAGTAGATAACTTTAAATCGACAACTTTATATTCTCTCATTGCAGATTTTGTCAGCTATCGGTTATTTTGAGTTCATTGGTTTTTAATAATTCATCATGAAAATACTAACACACGGACAGCGTTTGCAAATCGTACCAATTTATATTGAAACTCATTTTAAAATAATTCATTAACAAATAATTTAAGGAAATGGACATTACACGGCCCTATTTGTTCTTCCGCTATTACCCACATGAAATTATTTTCGTTACGGATATATAACGTCGCATGTCTACTTTTAACACAACATTCGACAGATTATTGATGGAATTCAGCCTAAATGTATGAGTAAAGTTAGGATGAATTGGATTTCTAGAAAAGACCATATACGCGCGAGCAATATGCCTGGAATTTTATATAAATTATAAATTGCAAAATTTAATACAGTAGAACCCCGGGATGTGTTGGCCCTAGGATACGGTTTATTTTTCAAGTTACGATGTGTAATACGATTTTTATCCGGCCTCCGCTTACAGTATTTGTCCCGTCTGATAGTGTTATCTATAATGTTATTTGAGTATACACATGTGTATTATATACTGGACTGTATTATTTTTTACTAGTTTTTAATGCCATATCACGGGGGTCTACTATATTTGAAATTAAAAAAAAACAAACTTATTTTTAAAAGAAAAAAAATGCTGTGAGTTATTGCAATTTAAAGTTCGCCGCTCCTAATATAAACACACTATACGTTGATGTTACATTCTTCAACTTAAAACCTGACAATAATAATATTCAAAAGTAATGACTAAATGTCAGATTTGTAATATTGCCAAACTTTTATAATTATTTCGATACCTTCATATATGCGAATAGCGAGCAAGCTTTTGTTTGTTGTTGATTTTCAGAGTCTTTTTGGATCCTCGTATGGCTTAAAAAAGAAAAAAATGCCTGGATTCATCAGCTTCAAGATACTGCAATTTATTTTGAAATAAGAAAACACTTTAAAATTTCGGTGATGTTAAATATATATAAATCTGTAGAAAATGTAAGTGTAATGTAATTGGTGACAGTTATTGGCTGTTTTTTTATTTATTTATTTATTTAATAACTTATTTTAATTTTCAGTTTCTCCGTTGTTAACTATAAGACATCGATTCTTTTAGCAAAAAAAAAAAAAAATGTCGGCCATGTTGGATTGTTATTCGTTAATAACTGCCAGTTATCGGTTTATTCTTATATTGAAATGTAAAAGAAACTAGCAAAATGTTTCAGAATTTAAAACTCAGCAGGTTGGCAGAAAATTAAATTTTCTTGTGTTTGGTAACAGTTATTTGTTGCTTTTTTATTATTTTATTTTATTTATTCATGTCATATCTCGAGTCGAGATAATCTCGACTGCTACCTATACTGCAGGATTGTCCGATTCGCTTGGAAATTTAAACAATAGGAATTAAATATATAACATTCTCTTCTATTATATATAACGTGTTACGCAAATCGGCAGCTGCTGTGCAGATAGCGATTAACAATGTTTTGACATCGTCCAAGTATCTAAGCTCGATTTGTTTACACAAACAGCGCCGCTTATGTTATGTTTTGTATCACTTCCCAATATGCTCAACTCAAGGTAAGGTGCGTTATAGTCACCCACATACAGTACTGTTTTGCTGTATCACAGCTCATCATCAGCCGTTTTAAAAATCAGATATTTTAAATATGCATTTAATGTGTTCTATAGATATTAGATAACAAGTAAACACACCTTAAATGTAAGAGTATTCGTTAATGTTGATAATGGTGTTCATTGAAATTAGTATAATGATTCTACAAATAAGATTCGTGGAAAGGGGAGCTAAACCTGAATTGAGTTTAAAAATATATTCATTCTACAATAAGTTATAAATTTATAATATTTTTACTAGCATATCTGGTTCTTTTTCTTTTTCAGTTTTAACAACTATTCCTGTACTTTTCCACGTTTAATCTTAAGTATATTACTTTTCATGCTTGCATTTTCTATTGTAATCCATGATTTTTCCAGGCTTCCAAAATATTCATTTGCTCTTTGTTTTATTTCGAGGGGGGGGTCACCCATGAACATAGCATTCACATATGTACTAACAATGTACGGCACTCGTCTGCTTTCAATAAAATCCCCGAAATTATTTTTCTATTATACATCATTTTCTCTATTTCCCTGTTTACCTCTCTTTTTGCGACAGTAGAGAATTGGTTACAACAGCAGTCGCTGAAGCGACGTACTTGCAATTGGAACCAGTCATAAACATGTCGGTCTCCTACTTACATATTTTTACGATTTTTAAACGCAAGAAAATTCATCATAACTTTCGAATTACTGAAGAAAATTACAAGATGATGTATAAACTGCAATAATAATTTTTAATTTGGTCGAAAAATGAGTGAGCAGTGAAGCTTTTTAGCAGTTCTAAATGATTAAAACTCCCACTTAACTATATATTGAAACACGGTAGTGTTTGAAAGATGTATATTTAGACGTAGTATTCTGATATAATATGTGCTAATGTTTCATACCTTTCATGACACAATTAACACAGTGCTTATTCTGCTGTTTCGTCCATCTATGCTGGAGCTAGTGCGAGTGGCTTATTCCTGGACTGCCACAAAAATACTCTTCAGAAATATTTTAGGGTCATCTCGGCCAATCAATTCCAGCTGTTGTTATCTCAAAATTTATTATTCTTAAATAATTACAAATAGTTTTCTTCTCTCGGTTTGCAGTCACGAAGTGCGTATTTAGCAATTAAGTTGTTAATTTGTAATTTCTTTTTCTTTTCTAGATGCAAGTGCTAATATTATATTATTTCAGTTTTTAATCTTTATCCTTATTTCATTTTTTTTATTAATTGTGTAATAGGTTTTCTCGTGAAAAATGTGCCGATTCTAAAAGTTCATTGTAAATAGAGCATAAACAGATCCGAAAATCCTGTTCTCTTACACCCTATTCAGACCTTACTATCTATAAAAGAAAATGCTTGTCCAACTAGCGAGTTATATCACGGGATGACCGTTTTCTTTTCAAAAAGGAAACGCTGAATTTATTTCAAGCAAAATCAATTCTTATTTGCAGTCACAAACGACGTAATTTAGCAGTTACGTTTTGACTTTGTAATTTTTTTTTTCTGTTCAAGATGCAAGTGCTAATATTATATTTGTTTCAGTTTTTAATCTTTGTCTTTATTTCATTCATTTATAACTTGTGTAATAGGTTTTCCCGTGCAAAGTGCGCCGATTTTATCTTGCAAGTTCATTTTGAATATATATTATTGTTTGTTTTTTAGAATAGATTTTACTCGTCCATAAATGTTGTTTATAATATTTCCCAAGATAATAGTTCAAATAGATTTGGTAAGTGTATTAATTTTTAGTTAGTGAGAGGAGAATATATTCACCATATCTTCCCAGAAACCCGCCAAATAGATTTTTTTCTATACTTTATATATATTTTTAATGGAGCGTAGTGCATTGTGGCGGTGTTATCCGCAGCTCCCGTTACTCTCGATTCTCTTTATTTGTCACGTAGTCCTCATTTTCTAATGAGTGATTGATCTGACGAAGGAAGAACAAACAGTTGTATTCTAGGTTGGCAGTGTTTTGCCTGAACAGCCGCCAGAGAGGTCGGTAATTTTCTGTGTCTATGTTTATCCTTGTAGCCACGTAACCTGTAAAGGTGCTGGAGGTAAACGTTTTATCTGGGCTGACGTTATCCGCCTGATAGTCAGGGACCCGAACCTTAGATTAACCACTAAAGAGGCTAGCTTATCAGTATATATGGTATATACTCATTTGATAAACATTTTATATGCATATTCTTTCATTTACAATTACAGTGACGAGTTGATTCATGCTCACATGATGAGCTATAAGAATCAATACTTGATTTTCTTCAGTAACTCGATTAATATTTGCTATGTCGCCTGACCTCCAAGATAGCAATTGTATTAAAATACTAATAGTGCCCGGATGAAATAAAGAAAACAAAAACAATATTTCCCGGTCATCGTCTGTGGGTCATCCGTAACTTAATGATCTCAATACAATCTTGTTTTACATTATATTTTACTTCTATCGTTGTATCTAACTGACCTTAGTTTGAATTGTTCATATTTGTATTGTGATGTAATCTCCCTAAATTTTCGATGTTGATATATATGTTCACACCAACATTTAAATAATTGTTGCGGATGTCAATCGTACATATTTCTATTATGATATAATCTATTAAAATTATGTATTAAGTTAAAAGTGTTAACAACTATACCAACAGATTGTAAATTCGATGGAATCCAACCAATATAAATTATTTAGTTATCGGTGACTTGGCTCGTATATCATTCGATAATATTTCTATCTCACTCTGATTCTACACTGGTTTTGACAATTGCAGCGAATTTAGAACCAGCAGATGTCAAATTTACGTCGAGGTAGCAGCGATTTACAAGATGTCTCAAGCGGCGACGGTTACAAGAGTTCCTAGGTGTCAGCATCACGCGATTCTCACTGCATTCGCTGGGGTGTTACGGCAACGAGAGAAAGGGTAAGGTGATGTGATGTATGTGTTAATATTGTTACCTCGGAGACGGTATTCACTCGGTGGACACGAGACGAGAAATACGGAAAAGAAAATAAATATAATCCCGATATTGATAATCATGTGCAATACGTTGAAATGAAAAGAGAACTAGATGTGTAGAATACTAAAAACAGAGGATTATGAGGAGAAAGAAGAGAGCAACTAATACAGGTGTTTGGTGCATAAGCAGAGGAGAACAAGTAGAAAATGTTAAGAGAAATATCAATGTGAAAGTAGGAGAAACCTTACGTTATACGGCATACATGTTGGGGGAATTCATGGAGGGTTAAAAGCCGAAAGGAATATTGAAATGTACATGTTAGACGGATAAAGATAAGAAATTATTTAGGAATTGATTAAGGCTAAATAGATATATACGTATTTTACGAACAAAAATATTTTAGTAAAAATGAAACTAATTCTAATAAAAAAATATTTACAAATAGATATCATGGAATAAGAAATATAAACCATAGGGAAGAGGTTTTAATTAATTACAAACAATTAGCATTGGTGAAATAAAAAATGAATTTATTTGATATACATATGGGGTGAGAGAATGAAAATAGGATTTATTTATTAAACTAATAAACTAGTGAGAAAATTTGAGAGAAAGAATTATACATATATATATATATATACACACACACACATATATATATATATATATATATATATATATATATATATATATTAGTGTTGTCATGTCATGTCTTATGCTACTGGTACTATGTCAGGTCATTCATATGCTACTGGTACCATGTAACCCAGTACTACCTGCCTCATGGTCGGGTCACCGGTGACTAAACTGCTTCCCACACCAGACTTGTTTGGTGAGGAGAGTGGCTAGTCTCCCTGAAGGATTAAAAACAATACCTTTCAAAGGGCGAATGAACCCTTTTTCGGGGTCAACGGCCATCTAGCATCGTGTGGGTGTGTGTGTATGTATGTGTGTTGGGGTGGAGAGGGTTCCCGTGAACCGCGGTTAAGGCAACCGTTCTAGGTGAAGCAAATCTCTGATTTAAAAAAAGAGAAAGCCGTAGACCAGTACCCGCATAAAGCCGGTCTGCAGTTTAACTTTTTGCTGGCTATCTTGCCCTAGCTTGTTGCTGGATCTGAACATTTTGAACCGAGAGAGAGACTTAGCTGTCGAACAACGCTAAGACTCTGTAACATCATCTGTGTATAGGCACTCCCTCAGGCATTTGTCTATTAAAATGGTCCTGTGGCGATGGAAGTCATTTGGGACTCATGGACTTTAGGTGTCTAAGGGAGTGGAACTCGTCTGACAAGACGTTGCAATCATCATATTAGTGTTCGGACGATTACTCGGAATTGAAACCGAGAATCGGAAAAATCGGAACTTTTTGGGGTATCGGCTCGGTATCGGAATCGTGAAAATTTGAGCCGATTTTCCGATGCCAATATCTATTCCTTAAATTATCTATTTTATTTTATTTTGTTTTTATAAAACGTCCCCCATTACTTCAAGTAATAATGAAATTATGAATATTTATTGAATTACACTTCCAGTAACACTAAACTCTTTAGATTGCACTCACACGAATGAGTTTCTACGTTTGAGGAAATGCATGCACATTTAAGATGTATTTTTACAGTAATGGGGGAAAAAGTAGAAACTTCATAGTAAATATATTTAAGAATTTATAAAGAATAGGAATCGGAATCGGTTATTGTATCGGAATCGGTCATTGTATCGGAATCGGGAAAAATATTGAAATTGTACCATCACTAATATATATATATATATATATATATATATATATATATGCCATTGCGATGCTGGTTATGTTGGGCGCATTTTGCACATTTTCACTCGTATAAACAAGCATGTTCCTTCGAAGATCAGACAAGGGAGGATGGGGTCTGGTGGTCTCCCTACTTATACAGCCTTGGACTCTGCTATTGGCCAGCATTTGGTTGACAACCTGTGCTGTGCCGATTGATATAAAATAGAATGGTTTGAGCTGCTACATAGAGCGGACTCCAGAAACCATTTAAGGATTTTGGAGTCCGTCTCTATTGCGGTGCGTCAACCTTCTTTGTGCCGGCAAAAGGAAATATCCAACGCATTGTTCTCTTTGAGGAACTTTGACTCTTTTCTCCCGTTTTTTTTTCTTTCCCCTCGTTTTGCCAATATTTTTTTTTATCGTTTTTAAACGTTAATAAATTTATTTTAGTGTTCCCGTACTTTTGGCACATTCAGTAAGTTCCCTATTAGAACTCTTTATTTTCGACATAATATTATTTTGTACGCTATCGATTTACTTCTGATTAGATGATAGCCGAAAGAGCTATTGAGAAACTTCCGCCTGTTATTTTTAAAACTGTATATGAATTCTGTACCCCCAAACATTTATTTAAATATCTTAGAAAGAGGTGCACGCAACACCAAATTAATACATGTAATAACATTGCTCGATTAAGGAGTAGAATAAGACCTACCAATCCCTCAATAGCTTTTTTTGCGTTCTTGTCTGGAATAATGTGTGACACCAATTCATATCAGAAAACGCATTGCTGCATCTAGGGTGAACCCAAGTTTGTCTATGGAGCGTGCGTTTATACGAGACGATATTAATAAGTTGACGGAGAAGCTAGAGGTGTATATTAGTAATCGTCATTATCTGTGATCCGTAGTGAAGGGGTTCCTGTCCTTTTTTTACTTTTCCGTTTTTGCAAATATTTATCCATCGGTGATCAATTTGGTAGGCAACATGCTTCCAAAGACAATAATAAACAACTTGCTCTTCTGGTTCGCAGAAGATATAGGTGTGAACCCATTAATGGAAGCACACATATTTTCAACTTTTCAAAAACTGTTCTTACAGAAATTGAAAATAGAGTTCTGTCTAGGGGTTTAGATGTATTCTCCCTACGAGTATATATAAAGAGAGAACACTTTCTGCCTTTGAAGTTTTGTTCTCCCAACTTACACATAATGTTCCGAATTCCCCTGAAAAAATTTCTGGGATGAAATCTAGTTTAGTTGCCTTAGCTCACCGATACAGTAACAAACCTGCCGATCATAGCGACTTTGTCTGGAACATAACGCAATTTAAAACTATGAAAGCGTTAAAGTCCAATACTGATATTTATATGTGCAAACCAGACAAAGGTGCAGGAGAGGTGATTTTGGACAAATCGGACTACGTTCAGAAAATGGCAGTTATTCTCAATGATGTTTCGAAATTCCGTAAACTCGGCTCTGTCGAGTTGACGGATAATACTTGCAAGAACGAGGCTAAAATGCAAAGACGTCTACTTATTTAAAAATAATGTTTTTTGCAAGGACGTCTATGACAGGACCCGACCCTCTGGGTCACAACGTCCCAGAATGTATGGTCTCCCCAAAATCCATAAGCAGGGTGTTCCACTGAGACCTATTTTATCAATGGCTGGTTCGGCACAACATTCTTTTGCTCAGTGGCTTGTGGAAATTCTGCAACATGTGCGCGAGTTATATACCACGCACTGCATCCCAGATTTTTTCGGTTCGTTGATTGTGTACGTGGGTTGGATTAAATTGCAGAGACGTTTTTATGTAGTCATTTGATGTCTCTAGTTTCTTTACCAACATACCATTAGATGAGACAAAACGTATATGTACCGACGCGCTCTATGATTGTCGCCTGTCTGCTCCACGGTTTTCTAAAGAGATTCTTATTAAACTCATTTTAATGTGCACAAAATCCGTGGAGTTTAGTTTTTGTGATATTATGTACTGTCAGGTCGACAGGGTTTCAATGGGCATTCCGTTGGCCCCAACTTTAGCGGATATTTTCGTCGGGTACCATGAATCCGTTATGTTCTTTTTACAACTAAACCCACTGCATATTTCAGATATGTTGACGACACTTTTGCTATTTTTCCATCGCAAGGTGAAGCGTCGATATTTTATAATAGGTTGAATTCTTAGCATGGGCTCTTAAGTTCACTATGGAAAGTGAAGGACAATTCGCTTCCCTTCTTGGATGTTCTTGTCGAACGTTCAAGGGGGGGGGCTTTCTCGCTATAATTTATAGAAAGCCGACATTTACCGGTCTATATGTGAACTGGTTGTCTTTTGTACCAAAATCACGTAAGGTCGGCTTAATTAATACTTTGGTGCATAGAGTCCTCATGATTTGTTCGCCTAACAGATTAGACGCCGAACTCGATAAGATCAGGGGAATATTCATCAATAATGGTTATCCTGTTGACCTTATTAATGACTGTATTTTCAATTCCCCTAAAATGTTTAGACCCTTGAAATGCCCGGTTTATTTAAAATTACCGTGGATTAGGGAAAAGAGTAATAGACTTTCCAAACAAATTCGCAGAAGTATTTACGACTGCTTTTATTCCGTGTCCTTGCGCTTGGTATATACTACGAGGCCTACTTTTCCGTCTTTTCGCAAGGATAGTTTGCCTTACATCCAAAATAGCAACATTGTATATCAATTTAAATGCCAGTGCGATGCTGGTTATGTTGGGCGAACATCCTTGCACATTTTGACTCGTATAAACCAGCACTTTCCTTCGAAGATCAGACAAGGGAGATGGGGTCTGGTAGTCTCCCTTCTTCTGCAGCCTTGGTCTCTGCTATTGGCCAGCATTTGGTTGACAACCTGTGCTGTGCCGATAGATATAAAATAGAATGGTCCGAGGTGCTACATAGAGCGGGCTCCAGAAACAATTTAAGGATTTTGGAGTCTGTCTCTATTGCGGTGCGTCAACCTTCTTTGTGCAGGGAAAAAGACACATCCGACGCATTGTTTCTCTTTGGGGAACTTTGAATCTTTTCTCCCGTTTTTTTTCTTTCCCCTCGTTTTTCCAATATTTTAATCGTTTTTTAAACGTTAATAAATTTATTTTAGTGTTCCCGTACTTTTGACACATTCAATAAGTTCCCCATTAGAACTCTTTATTTTCGGTTTAATATTATTTTGTACGCTATCGATTTTCTCCTGATGAGATAATAGCCTAAAGAGCTCTTGAGAAACTTCCGCTTATTATTTTCAAAACTCTCTCTCTCTTTCTCTCTCTTTCTCTCTCTCTCCCTCTCTCTCTCTCTCTCTCTCTCTCTCTCTCTCTATATATATATATATATATATATATATATATATATGAATAGCGGCCGAAGACGGAGACATAAGGAGAACTAACATTGGAAAAAAAGACATAAAGATAAAACATGACGTAATATGGCGTAATTTTTAGTCAATTAGAATTGTTTTTTTTTAATTGTAAAACAATAAACGAATGTAAATCAAAAACTAAAGAATGGAAGAGAAAAGTAATTTAGATGTATTCCACAATACGATGACTATGCCATAATACGTTTCAAATAGCTGTTTCCTGGTAAACATTATGTAAAAGCATATAAGGATATACAAAAAAAAAATTATATAGTCATATTGGGCCATAAACGAAAAACCATATATATACTATAAAACCCTATTATAGAATATTTCCTCAGATCGAATCGCAAACCCAGCATTTATAATAGGCCTGCACTTAATCTTTTATTCTTACTGAAATCTACACTATCACATATATTGCTGATTTTATTATAACAAACAGAGACTTTATCCTCCAACCACAATTGCTAGGTTTGAAATACATGCTTTAGAAATGTTACATATTCATGAACAGATGCAATATAAAGAGCATATGCATTAGAAATATTAACGCTAAAACACACTCACGAACTCTACATGTGTAGTTTATCATAGCTAAATTAACTACGACCGGAAAAAGAGACAACTACGAATATTCAGTTTGGTACCAATCAAAATTACTTTTCCTAACCTGTAAATGTATCTTTCATGTGTAACGTGTAAATTACTAATAAGACACTCAGAAAAGTAATTTAATGCACACATGCAGTAACGTATACAGAAAGTCCGCACTAGTAATTTTTTCAAAAACTGCAAAGTTAAGCTAAATTTAATGTGCCTTTTAAACAACCTATACCTCAATTGATTCGAAAGAAAGTTCTCAGCAATAAATTCGCATTAAACAAGCTTACACTATCACCCCTAAATCAGTTTAAAATATCCACCAACAGGCAATAAAACATATCTAATCGTAATCGTTGTTATTTCTGATTATACAACGTAACATTTGGTTCATATGTCACGACTTTTTCTTAGTGATCTTCAGTAGCTCAGTAATCTCTACCTTTTTGATGTATCCAATCGAGAAATCGGCCGCATATAAAAATGTGATGAGAAAACGGTACGAAAGGCTGTGCAAAAGCACCAAAACACCAGCAGTGTTCGCGATGCCCCTAAATCTGGTCGTACTAGTGTTACTTCTAACAGGGAAGGCAATGCTATCTATATCCCCAACCTAAGAAACAGATTTGAAACGGCTTCCCAAATTCAACAACCATACAATCATGTTAAAAAATTGCTCTCTTTCTACTGTCAAGAACGGATTGAAGGACTTTAATTTGCGAGGATATGTTGCAAGACGTAAGCCACTGATTTCTGTAAAGAACAACAAGACCCGTCTGAAATTGGTTAGATGCAATGAAGATCATGGTACTTCATATTGGTCAAAAGTGCTTTTTAGTGACGACAGCAAGTTCAATAAGGTAGGCAATGATGGTAGGCAGTACGTCCGTTGGAGGAAAGACAAAAAAATTAATCTCCTCTTCATGCAGGATTATGCTCCTATTCACACAGCTGGCAATGTCGAAAAGTACCTGGAAGAGCATGATATTCCGTGTTTGGGTTGGCCTGCACAATATGCAGACCTAAATCCTATCGAAAACGTATGCCATTACATGGAGCAATTGTTACGCAGTGATAAAATTTCAAATTTGGAAACATTTTGGACACAAATTAAAGAAAACTGGGATGCCCTTTCCCCGAACTATTGCTGCAGTCTAATTCAAGGAATTCCCAAAATGCAGAAAGGCTATGCTACTAAATACTGTCTAGTTCATTGAGTTTCTGTTGTGTTTGTGTTGCCTTTATGCCCTAAAGTTTCCATGGTGCGGACTTCATTTTTACCCTCTCAATTTGATGTAATTTTTTTTTTATTGACGGTAACACTAGAATATTTCAATTAAAAGTAAACTATGACAGGTAAAATTATAGAGGAATAAAAGGCCAATCTAATGAGGTATAGTTTGTTTTAGCGGTTATTTTAAATTAAGCTGAGTTTTCAGATTTTCTTTCTAATTACAAGTGCGAACTTTCTTTTTGCTGCCTGTGTTTATATGTGTGTTTCCGAATGTGTGTGTCTGGTTATATTTTGTCCTCTATATTAATGTTGCGTCATTTATACACACTTTCTCCTCATCACATACTATTTGCATATAAAGTACACGAATATTATATACACGTATGTATGTATGTATGTAATATATATATATATATATATATATATATATATATATAAAGTAAAAATGGTCACACACTTTTTTAAGACACTTATTTTTAAAGTAAAATTTTAATGGGAATTTGAAAACTTAGAAGTGTCGAATGTAATGATAAAACTATTTTTATTTACTGATTTTTTTTGTAAGTCCGATATGTCGCTAATACATAGATTCATCAGGGTCGAAAGTCCGGTTCGTGAATTTGATTTTCTTTTTCTTCATTTTGGTGTTATGACGAAGAGAATAGAATTTCCATGCCGTTCCGGTTGTTTCAAGTGTATAATGTTCCAGTTTCTAGCGGGATTTTAAGTAAAAAAATGGCTACACACTTTTTAAAGACACTTCTTTTTAAAGTAAAATTTAAATAGAAATTTAAAAGCTAGCTCTCTGACTAGCTCTGTGTATTTGCTCTGTTTCTTTTCTTTTATATTCACCCTGGAGTTAGCTTGAACTGCAATTTTTGCGATGTGACAGGTTGTTTCTTTCTTGTTAATTATTACGTTTGCTCTTCTTACTTGGATGGGTTTATCGGTTTGTACACCCATGTCCCATATGATTTTGTGATTCTCGTTTTCAAGTACTGTTGCCAGCTTATGTTTATACCACTTGTCTGTGGTTCTAAATGCAGTGTTTTGCATAATTTCAAGTGTACTGCCATACCAACTTAGTCGTATCAATTCTTGCATTTCTTTTGGGCTCGTTTGCTGTATTCATTTTACAATATATATATATATATATATATATATATATATATATATATATATGCAGTTACTTTTTTCTTGTGTTATATCGATGTTTGTTTCATATGGTTTGTTCTTGTCGAGTTATCTTGTGCTGCGGTTATTAGGGATTCGGTTCTCGGCCCATGTGTCATTCCACCATCCATGTCCAAGTGTTTTTATTATTCTCATATTTTGTCATCCTTATGACTCTTCCATGTAGTTGTCTCTCGTCCCATTTTTCCCCGCCTTATCCTCTATCTCTCTGTTTTCTGTTTTTTCGATTTTCTCAGTGTTTCTCGCTGCCATGATTATCCTTTCCGTGTTTTGCGTTATGAATTTTTCAAATTCTTTTTTGTGTCATGCACACAGTCTTCTATACAAACTAGTCCCATTCCGCTTTCTTTTCTTTTCACATATAGAAGGTCAACAGCGACCTTTGAGTGTAGTGCATTGTGCATGGTCATGAGTTCCCTGGTCTTTTGATCGAGGTGTCTCAGTTCTTCTTTGGTCTATCCTATGAACGATCCTGAGAATCTTATTAGTGATACTGCCCATGTTTTATAGCTTTTATTAGGTTTCTGCTATATAATTTAGTTTCTAGAAGTTTTCTCGTTCCTCTGAGGTATGCCTTTCCAATTCTCTCCTTCATTTCTCTAGCTTTTATGGTGTCTGCTTCCAGAAATCCCAGGTATTTAAAGGGTGTTTGTTCTTCTCGAGCTCTCATACCCATTTGATTGGGTAGTTCCATGCCCTCTGTTGTCTCCAGTTTTCTCTTATCTTATAACTAGTAGTGCGAACTTTTCCATACAAAAATCCTCGCTGAAACTCCTGGTAGTATTTATTAGTGTCTCTAGTTCTTTTCCGAGCCTTGAAAAAGGTTTCAGGTCGTCCTTGTACATAATGCGGTTCATTGTTTCCTCTGTATTAGAGAACTTGTATCCAGCTTGGCAGTTTCTTAGTATATTGTTCAAATCATGGCTATTATAAACCGCAATGGTGATAGTGAATCTCCTTGGAAGATACCTTTTTGTATGTTAATTGTTGTTGCTTTAATTGTGTTGTCCATCAGCTGGCAATTCCATTTTCTACGTTCCCATTGCGTTTTCTATTAAGCTGACGATGATCAGCATTATTATTATTATTATTATTATTATTATCATCATTATTATTGTTGTTGTTGTTGTTGTTATTTTGTTTGTTGCTGTTGTGTTGTTGTTGTTTTTGTTATTGTTTTTTGTATTTTATTTTGCATCGTAATGTTCAAGCTCTTACTGTTATTTTCATTATTAATTTCAATTCTGTTAGTTATTATATCTTTAATATTACTTGTATACGCCTTCATATTTTCACTCATTGAGCCATTATTATCTTTCCTAGCGCATAATGGCAATACCGCTAAACCTACACCGTGCCACTAATTTCCAAAGTGTTAAAAATCAATTCTGCGTTGATTACGGTCAAAATTTATTCCAATAATTCCCATCATTTTATTCATACTCTTATGCAATATATTCTAATATTTGCTTTCGAATTTGCTGAACGTTGGATGTCGCATTTCTAATTTCTTACCTAGCAACCCTGTTATCTTCAGATGATAAACATTAGGCTATGATATTCCTAGCCATACAGAGCTTTTATTAGCCTACTCACATTGAAGAATCGCGATGCCTCCGTTCGGTCTCGAAAGACAAGAATACCCCCTCTAGGGGCAGTGCCCGTGTAATTGTGAGGCAAGGGTTGCGCCAACCCCAACCACACCTCTTCTGAATCGGCACTGCTTGAGTCCAGTGGCAAGAAAAAGACAAGGACGACTGGAAACAATGCTGAGATAAGCGGAGAGCACATGTAGCACATGGAAGTCCGAAATGGTCACCCATTTTTAACTGACCAGGTTCAACCTTGCTTAACTTCGGTGATCCAGCGGTAACCGGTGTGTAAACGTGATTATGCCGTACATATACTGAAGGGTCTACAGTATTCAATTGATAATTATATTCTATATTTCTTGTATATACTTGTCCTCTTATATATATATATATATATATATATATATATATATATATAAAATATATATATATTTAAATATGTATATATATCCTCTTCTATATATATATATATATATATATATATATATTGTATATACACACATTTATATAAATATTTATATTTATATATATATATATATATATATATATATATAAACACCCACATTTATATAAATATATACATTTATATATGTATATAAACATACACCCACTATTATATATATATATATATAAATATATATATATATATATATATATATATATATATATATATATATATATATATATATATATATTGATTTCTCTTGAGTCAATGACCATTGTTCGTCCGGCCTATGAATAAACATTACAATCTGTTTCATGATATGTCTTATTTAGTCATAAAGAAATATTTTTTTCGAACCAAATCTTGATGACATAAAAATTTGCAAATAACAGCTTACATAATTTATTTGATATGTATATTTGTGAATGAGCGTCAAAATAATGTCAGGACAACATACTTTAGTGTTTACAATATTTTTACGTTTTATACATGGTGTGAATATTTTTACATGAGTAATGTTCTCATTTTCTCAATGTTTATGAACATTGTTGAATTGTTATTTCTCCACAGCGCATTATTACATAACATTATGCGAGAGTTGGGATACAAATAGATTTACGTTTATTTAATTCTGAAATGAGTATATCCAAGCGTGTATCTATAAGCCACCGTTTCTACGAATGTCCATTATTGTATTATTATTTAGGAGATATTGATTTCTATAATCTGTTTCAGCATTATAATAATTTGACTATCTTATTATGACAGAGCAACGCCTGGTCAAAATTCTTCATAAAATAAATACGTTATAAAGTAATTAGTAAGTATATAGATATTAGAACAGAGAAAGCATCTGGTAGAGAATTATAAATTATCAGGAAATACTTTGAAAGAAGAAGAAGGCGGAAGAAGATACTATTAACACGTATGTGTTCCATATTACACTATATATGAACAAAATATATAAGCAGTTGCATACTCGTTAATAGTCTGTCAAAAACAAAGTATGTAGGGGAGAAATTCTTATGTATAGCTATGTTTTTTTACCGGAGAGTCAAACCTTATCAAATCCTGAATGCTACTCAAGGATAAGGGTTAATCAATGTAAGATGGTCGTGTTATAATCATTTATGGTGTCTATTGGGTAGAATTTGATGAAGCTTAAGAAGAACATTTTTACATTAGATCTGAAGGCTACCATGTTGTATTCAATGACGAAGCATGCCAGAGGAACAGTATTCCAAAGGCGGGCTATTTAAGTTTGTTAATGCGTTGGCATTTAGGCACATGGGGACTCATATATAGTGTTTGTAGCTAGTTTAATGTTTTTGGTGAGAGTTCGGTAAAGGGGAGGCCATAGATAGGTGGCAATGAATCGAAAAGGGGGCCATCTTTTAAATGTTGAAGCCGCTTTTTACTATATCAAGGCAGAATATTGTGTACTGAGCAGCTCCTGTCTCGGTATGCCGACATTACTCTATTTTAGGGTACATCAGGCTCTTATATTAATATATGATAGTAGTGAGTTACTTACTGAAGTGATAGAGTTATCCAACTAGTTTACCAGCAATCTGTGAAGCAGATTTTATATATGTGTTCCATATCAAATCAAAAGTGAATGTCAGCCCCAGAAACTTTTCAAGATATGCGCTTTCTCAAGACGAGAGCCATTCATTTTATTTAGGCTGTAGTGGCGTTCGAATCGATTATAAATATTTTTGATGCAATAAAATAAACTAATCACCCTTTTCCCCATTACACAACGTTCTAAATATCTAGAGTAAAGGAATCAGAAAGAGCTTGTCATTGATGTTCTTTAAAGTTTCGCCATGGACTGTCGTGGCGTCTGCATAAATGTTTACGAATGCCATAATAATGTGATTTAGAAGATCCTTGATGAAGATCAAGAAGAGGTTTGGGCCCTGGATGGAAGATACGTCAACGTTAATACATTTAGTTTTTGATGTCTGCCCACTAATGATTTATATATATATATATATATATATATATATATATATATATATATATATTGTAGGAGTGGTGTATTGCATAATATTGGTTTTGCTAGGATCATTACAATTTTGTCGCTACTTCATTGACTGCCAAAATTGTGCATTTCCTTATCCGATTGATTTGCCAATTTTATATGTTAAATTAATAAATGTTACAAAAAGACACTCGAAAATAATATGTAATTGTATATATGTTTTAATAGTTGAATGATGATGAATACTGATGAGGTGATTAAAATCACGTGTCGTCACATAAAACAACAATCCTCCTCCCTTTTGGTATATTAATCGCTTGTTGCATAAGAGAAGTAAAGGAAAAATAGGTAAAAGCGAAATTTACAATGTTGTTAAAAATAAACTTTCCGATCGACAACATTTATTCGAATTTGAAGAGATTTCTCTTAGTACAGCAAGACTTCTTTCCAACTTACTCCTATACCCATATTTAACGTCGCTAAACATTCAGGAATTTACGCAACAATACGCCCATTGCAATAAACTATAACTGTATGGTTATTAATATCAACTCACTAGGAGTAGTCACACAAGCCATCATCAAAGTTTTATCGCCGGATTTACAATAATTTTCCTCTTGTACGATAACCTTTGCAGTTGAGTTATTGCAATAGCCGCTTAACATTGATTTTTCGTTGGCAGCGACAATTATTTTTTTATTGGAATTGTGATGACATTAAACCTCTTTAGGACTACAGTCCTCTTTTCAATCATTAAGCGGAGGTCAGGCTTATGCTTATCTCTTCAGTCGTTCTATCCTCCTTGACCCTCAATGATTTGTGTTATTTAAGTTTTTGGTGGCATAAACTCAAAAAGAGGGCGGAATGCAGGCACAAAAGGGAGTTAACTTTCAATTATAGTTTTCATGATTCCATGAGATGTGACTTTATGGTTTGCATCTGTAGCATTTTCTGTTATTTTTATTGTTATTGTAATAATTATTCATTGTAGTTGAAATGGTAGAAGTAATAATAAGACGTAGTTATCCTAGAAGGACTACTGCTTTTATTATAAGTAATTTTAGCAAGAAGAACAGCTTGTGATGGTACAATAATTTACGTTTTGTTAAATATCTAATAAAATTAATAAAAGAATAAATAAATGCACAACGTGCTTCATATTAAATTAAGTATGATTCACTGAAGAAATATACACAAATACATAAATGCATACATACGTAAGTATATGCTGAACCACATAATATGAATATAATTACTACGATACGAGGATGCACGTCCATTTTTTTTTTTAAGTGTCCCCTTGATACCGAGTTATGGCTAGTTTGTTGCCTGATCTCGAGGGCCAACATAGATGTTGTTTCTTTCTTGTTAATTAACGAATATAAGGAGAGGAAACTGATGGACTTCTCTCATTTTTATATTGCAGATAAAATTATTTCAGTGTTTGCTTTTTATTACTCGGATACCACCATTCACGAGATCAGACTAATATTTTATAAAGACACTTGCGTAGGAAAAAAACATGAAAAAAAAAACTATGATCAAGTTGTATTCGATTAACCAAAAAATCTCTTTCAGGGACATAATTATTGTGCCACGTTTTTTTTTTGTTTATTAATTAATAAAAAAGGTAAAACTAGAAGTAGAGAAAGTTAAAAAAAAAAAGTAGAATGTTTCAAAAATAGGCTCCAAAACGGTGCATATTCTCTCCAGACGACCCAACATAATATGTTGACCACATTCCATTCCTCAATGATTCCACAATGATCAGGATGAAAAATAATACAATTATCTTCATTATATACAAAACTAGAGAGAATAGAAGTTTTGTAAATTGGGTGTATTCTCTTCTGATTACGTGATATCATGCGGATGCATTCAAAATACACCACAATCAAAGTATCTAATGAACTTAATTGTATACATGTCTGCAAATTGACAATGTCTTTTTTTGGTTGCTCGATTCATTGTTCTAATAGAAAATATAAAACTAGAGGTAGAGAATATTGAAAAACAGGAATTTAGTAAAAAAAATGTGTTTTAATTATGTTTAGACTGGAGGAGGCCAAGGTAATTTTCTTATGGAAACTGAATAGACAATAAACATTTGATATATTTGAGTGTATTTGAGACGGCATAACCACGTTAACACGGGCTCTCGTCAGATCACTGAAGTTAAGCAACGTTGATCCTGATTAGTATCAGACGGGTGACCATATAAGTATTCTAGGCGTTTATGTGCTCTCTGTTTATCTTGGCATTGTTTCCAGTCGCCCTGTATATACACTTCACTTGACACTGGTATTTAACAATGTCGACTTGCGAGTGGTGAAGGAGTATGTGCTTATATTTGAGATAGAATACTGATTAGTATCATCTTACTGGGGAAATCAGTAAGACCGGTTCAGGACAATCTGAATAATTTTTCTGTTTTTCTTTTTTCTATTTTTTTTTAGTTAAGTTGCGGGTTCTACCTATAAAATCCATTCGTTTGATTGTTTCAAAGTAAAATTGTATGCATTCGACTATGGAGAGTTCAAACACTTTATCGTCTTCACTTACGACCTAACAGAGTGAGTAAACTTATTGACTGTATATTTCTATGTACCTGAATGTATGTTCTTATTGCAATATAAACTTTTTAAATGATATTTCTGCATTCAATAATCCGAAAATAATCTGGAACGTAGCAAAGGAAAAACTGCCCTTAAATGCATAGTTTTTGTATCGCTATGAGCGGTTGACGTAAACCATGTTTGCCTAGTATTTAATGCGACATTTACGCTGAGTCCGTTAAACTGCAAGTTCTATGGAATATAAAATTATATTCTGGTTCTCTTGATATTGTTTCTTTTTTCTTTTTTTACTTACGTTCACCCCTATCCAGGCATATCTACACTTCTCCATATCAGTATAGACATCAAAGCAGGTAGCAAGCAGGGAATTCCAAAGTCTAGTTGTTGAAGGAATTAAACTATTATGGTAGAAAGGCCTCTGCGATTTAGGAACCTCAACAGTGTAGGTGCGCGATTTTGCTGCTAAACAGGTTTTTCAGGGATATGTACGTCGATGAAACGCAAGTTCAACGAGTTCATCAGATGATGACATTACAGCGATAGGGTCAGAGGTTAGAGCTTGGTTGAAAAACTGTGACCTATGAGATTGAAAACTCTTTTAGGACCCTATTCAAGAGGGAGAGAATAGTGATAGACGAACCAACCCAGTTGTTACAATACGCTACGCATGGGCGAATGGTGGTTTTGCATAGGTACAAGATACTCTCAGATGTGAATCGTCTTAATCACCTTCTTTCAGCAACCTTTGTATATCTTCGATGTATAATTTCTCATTCATATAGGATGCCCGCCAAAAAACAAAGGGCATTCAATTGTTTTTCTGAGCATTTTACAGACAACGGAGAATAAAAGGCCAAAACCCTAGTGTTTTGATGTGATGTTTTGAATATAATAAACTAGTTATGACCAAAGTTTAATTTCATTCGGACAAAACACTAAGACACGGGGCTTTATTAGAGTTGGAGCCCGTTTTTTTTGCGTCACCCTGTATTACCTATGGATGTTAAGCGGAGGTGTTTAAATAAAGAACTGTTACGTAGGGTGTTATTTCTCATGAATATCAGAGGTTGGGGAAGCTTCTTATAATTAATAGAGACCAGCCTAATATTTCCAGCATTAAATGTTACTATTCATTTACCTTCCTATTTAACTACGGTGTAGGGGATATTGTCTAAGTATTCTGTCATTGATTTGGTGTCCTTACATCTGTTCTTCCCTTGGGCATATTATAGAGTGTTATATCATAAGCAAATATACCCATCTCCGACACAATTTTGTCAGGGAAATCGTTAATGAATACCAGGAATAATAGTGGTCCAAACATCGACCCTACAACAGCCACAATTTAATGGTATACTGTTTGGATGTACATCCATCAATGACAATGTGGATGGCCATATTTACTGAGAAGAGTCTAATTATATATAGTGCACGTCCAGTTATGTCGTACGATTTAATTTTCATTAGAATCCCTCCGTGCCAGACTTTATAAAAAGCCTTGGATATATCAAGGGCTACAATCCAGGCTTCAACCGGCATCCACTGCATGGTATATGAATTAAGCTGTGACTGCTAAAATATCTACAGTAGTAAGACATTGACTACATCCATACTGTTTTTCAGAGAAATAATTTTCTTTTGTGGGGTCGAAAACTAATGCATAAGCGATTAAAGTCTCAAATACTTTAGCGAAGATCGTGAGAAGATTGATATGACGATAAGTGGGAGGGGCAATACTATCGCCAAAATTGTTGTATATTGGTACTACAGAGGCTATTCTCCAGCTATTACAGAACATAGCTTCAGCAACGAGGTTGTTGTAGATTTGGAAAGAATAGGAACTATCTCAATTGAGCATTTCTTAATTAATATAGCACGGATGAGATCAGCCCCACACGCTATGAAGCTGTCGATTTTATTATATCGCTGACATAAAACGGGGTGATTTTCAAATAATGAAATGTAGTTTCAGTTCGCATAAATAAATTTGTGAGGGAGTTATTTGTCTGCTCCATTATGGAGTTGGAGGCAAATCGCCAGGTTCCGCCTCTCAAGTTGTTGAATATTAGGGGAATTATTCTATGCCCTTTTTTCACTACACTATTATAGATTTCTAGAAATCACGAATTTCTATCTTCTGCGATCCTATGCGTTCCCTGGTTATTTCAGTATGCCATGTTTTTGATGTGCATATTTCTCTCTTACAATAATTTCTAGCATCTATAAATTTTGGCTTATTTGTATTTGACTTACGATGTACGAACCGGCGGAATGCATGCTGTCCTTGTGCACTGGCAGCTGCATAATCCGTAATGAACTATGGGAGTGAGTGGAGATTGCTCTAACATTTCTGAGTGCGAACATGCTGCAATTCCCGCTTTGCCTTATTCAGTTGGCCCAAGTGCACACTGTTCAGTAGGAAGAGAGAATATTTTGGTCCTTAGAGCATCCCTGATATATTTTCTGATGGCTTCCCAATCAGCCCCTTTGTATTACCTTATTGTTTTGCACAATGGTTCCTCACATTTGGGTTTAGATTAAAGTTTGATATCTACTTATACCACTGCGTTGTCTACGTTTTCTACTGGAGTGTGGGCATTAGTTACACAATCGCTGATTATTGCGGTAAAAATATGTCTAGAAGTGAAATCTGCTGGTGTTCTCCATATGCCAGGAGGTGGGGAACAAAACAGTATATGTGAGGGAATGGGTTATAGAAAAACGTCCTGCTTTGCTTGTGCAATCTGGTAACTAAGCGGTTATTATGGTAAACATTAAAATCACCAAAATGTATATAGACGTTACTATCTATATAAGACACATGATCGATTAAAGTACAGTCCTGACTTGAAGAAAGAAAGTAGAAAAATATAAATAACTGACGCAGTGATTAAAGACTAGTGGAAAGCACATAAAAGGTTTGTCATCCGATTGAAGACGTTGCTCTCTAGTTAAGGTAAAGGTGCCACGAACATAGACTACAATTCTATGCCTGGATCTATCCGACTTATTACTAAAGAGGGGGAGGTATTTTGTCATGTTAAAGTAGGGAACGAGGCGTGTAGGTTTGATTCAATTAATGCTAAGATATCCCGGTACTTTACTAAGAGGTAAGACTCTACATTGTCTTGTTTACTTACAAGCATCGGATATTTCTGAATGCGAGCCTAAAACCAAACATTTCAAGGCGGTTAGGTTTTGTGTGGTTTAAGCTCGATATTTGTTTGGGTGTTTAGACCCAAAATTGGCGGAGTAGTTTGCTAGAATTTTAAAAGGTCAAATCATTTAACTTTACCCTATTTCTGGTAAAAACCGAGTAAAAGGTTTTCTAGAATCTCAATACCTCTTATGTACTAATCACGAGTCTGTAGACTTTAAATCAGCAGAGTAGTTTCATAGGGAAATGTGCACACAGGCAATTTCACTTAAATATATATGTATATATATATATATATATATATATATATATATATTTCTTATGAAATATATATTGGTCGCTAAATAAAGCAGCTTATTGTTCCACATAATATCTAGAAATACATTATGTTGCTATAGTTGTACTAAATATTTATATCCTATATTGTATACTTATGCATTTATAGAAACTCCTCTACCATCAATGTCGTCATTGGCCTTTTGGTCAAGATCGAAGTGTAGTATCTGTTCTTCAGATGCTGCACTTTTTTTTCTTGTTCTCTTTCGGTGGAGGAGAAATCCTTCACGACTGAGACAATTTTTATTTTTGTATATTTTCTCCACGTTAAAAAACGACCCTGGTGTCTAACTCTGTCCCGTGGGGAGACATAGTAAATAGGTACCATCAATGTCGTCTCTTGCTCTCGTAACAATTTAAATTGACAGGTTTATAACAATCTGGAAAATCATTCAACAACTGTTTATTGCATTATCAAATGATAATTGACATACTTTTTCAAGGTATGTATGTGTAGATATTGATTGCCTGTTTTTTGCTGTCTTTGTTTCTGCAACTATTTTGTTAGCAGGAAGATTCATAACTTAACTCTCAACATTGTTATTGTGTCGTGTTGCTTTTTCGCTATGAAACGACTGTCATTAATAGAGAGTTTATTGTTTCTGGTAAGTTTCCTTTTTGTTTACATTACACATTACTCCTGATAGTCGAAGAATAAACTCAGAACATTAAAGAGTATTATCAGTATAATGTAGAAAACCGTGGTTGAGGATTTATTTTCCTGGAAGTACACTGCGATATAATTCTTTCTTCCTTATGTAGAGCGGAAATTTAATCAGCGTAACTATCAGCAATTTTCAATGAGTTTTGTTTTCCGTCGTGCCCTTGACCGTTTTCCATCACGCCTTCTTGAATACAGCTTTCGCGACGGTCTTATCATTTTCAATAAATCCATGTTTGGTTAGACTTTTGTTTAAGACCAACGTCGCACTTTAATATTAAAGTATATCAACATTTTCAAATAAGACATAAAATTACATATTCCCCTTGCACTCGTGGGTTAGACAACATTTGTTTTGTTATTGGAACACCTGCTTTGTAATTGAATTGTGGATTTATATTATGTGGATGGCTGTAAATCTGCATAAGAAGAATAAATTTACCAGTAAACCAAACGTTCACTGTATTTTGCATACATTGCGACAGAACGGTTTGTATTGTTTCTGATGTGATGGCACAAATGGGTGTACCGTTAGGCTATATAGAATTTAAAAAATTGTATTATTTGAATTATAGAGTAATTGTTTTCATCTTCAGTGTTACTCGCAAAACGTTTACAAAGATGTAACCTGAAACTTTCGAATGATCCAAATTACCCCAAAACTAAGCGACACATGAAAAATGAACACGTAATTATTATTTGTTTTTAATTAAAGGATTAACAGATTTCACAGTAGATTCATAGATTTAAATCCTGTCAGATTCAATCACGCTGATGTGAAAAAACGTGTTGCATATAGCTACTTTATGCAAAAATAAATGTTATTTTCTATTTGTTTGCATGCTTGGCATGTACAGTATTCAACTGTTTTTTTTAAACGAATTAAATCATTTAGTTTTAAATGAATATAATGCTTTTATAAAAAATGATTCTCTCTATTTTTATTTCATATCACGAAACCAAATGTCTATATATAAACATATATATATAATATATATATATAGATATATATATATATATGTTATATATGCATATATATATATATATACATACATATATATATATACATATATATGTGTGGATGTGTGTGGGTGTGGGTGTGTGGTTTAAAAATGATACGCCAGTAAGTATTTTTTCTCTAAAGACATTTATGTTTATGTTGTTTTTTTTGTTTTCGTTGTGCAATACCGGGCCTCAATCTTAAGCTGGGTGGTTTGTGAGAGATGTCTTTTGATGTTTCCTTGCTGTTTGTGTTGTTCCAGCCGATGAAATTTAGACATTAATGTGTACTCGGTGCTATTTAACGTTCTTTAATGTCCTACTCACATCTCCCAGTATGCCGGCTTTGATTTAACGATGAACAACTGTGTGTTGGATTGCACAAACAAAAAACCGAATATACAACTTTCATGAGAAACAAATTCAAATAAATTGAAGTCCAACATCTATCTGTATGGAATTATTATAATTTGACTTTAGTTATTTATATTATAAACTTTCATAATTAGTCACTCTGTTTATACGTAATCGCTCAGAATTATTATATGATAAAATGATTTTATATTTATTTTATATTCATTTAAATCTTTCTTAAGAGAGGTCACATCGTCAAACTTGCTAACACTCTATCATATCTTGGTTGTTACATTAATTTGTGTATGAATAGTGTATTATTGACACATAATCTATGTTCGTTTATCTCTTTTCGAACTCTACTATACACAAGACTATTTGGTAAATGTATACCAATTTACAAAATCTGATACTGGATTTGATATATATATTGTGTTAGCGCTTACATCCTGTTGCTGAAGGCATAACTATGACTATGTTATATTAAATATATATGTATGTATATATATGTATATATGTATATATATATATATATATATATATATATATATATATATATATATATGCTACATGAGTCTCACAGCTATTTATCTGTGTTATTCTGTTTACGAATTAGCAAGATTGCATGGCTTTTGCCAGGTAAATTCTTTTAAAAAAACACACATGTATTTTTTTTATTTTGTTTCAATTATCTATTATATATATATAAATCCGTAATCCTGTCTGTTTGTTTGTTTGTTTGTTCACAATTTGATTAATATATACAAAACTTCCTGCTGAAAACGGTTATCTATATAAATTTTATTTACTATAAGCTTTTTTATATAAATAAATAGCATAACGATCAATATATATACACTATATTGAAGGCAATGTACATAATAGAACTAATCTTATTTGCACATTATATTAAAGAAAGTCTTTTTAAATAATTCGCTCAATTAAAATTACTGATTATAGTAATGTAATTGATGTAATAGTTCTATTTAAGAGTATTTTTTAAAGTTAATTTATTTAAATTATTTTAATTCAAGTTATTTTGTACTATTTGCTAAACTGGCACATTTTAAGTAATTTTCACTAATATTTCACTTCTGGTTATGAACGGATATAGTTTTACACCAAATAGAGAGATATGGTGATAAAATGATTTGTTTTAATTATTTATTTTCTATGAATGTAAAAGTTTTAAATATTGATAAAAAATAAATACTTAGGCTAATGATGATTTTATTTTTCGACGAAATATTTTAAATCGTTAGCCCTCTATTAAAGTCTCGGTTATGAATGTCGATTCATTGTAAGGTGTGAGCACGTTTATCAAAAGGTTTAAATTTATTTCCTACGGACGATTTTAAAATCATTTTCCAACTATTCACTTGACTGTCTGAATTTTATCATCGTTGCGTGAATACTTTGAAAAGGAAACAAGGTAAAGTAATACTTATATATCAGATATATTCCTACGCGTTTTTTCTTAAATTTTTTTTCTTCGATTTTCTTTTGAGAAAGATCATATGTTTTCCTGTCTGGGTAATTGATTTAGTTGATAATATATATTTGTGTGGGGGTGTTTCGACGTAATTATGAGGTATTTTTCGGGGGGAGGGGGTGTCGCTTTATGTCTCAGCGTCACTCAAAGAAAAATAATTGCAGAAGTACAAAAATGCGGGTGTTTTTATCTGTTTAGTACTTCTGCAGTTTACGAACCGTGCTATTTTTAGATATGATTTACAAGCGTAATTCAGTTTTTGCCGTATCTATTGTTTATTAAATTTTTATGTGAAAGTCCCTCCTTTATAAAAATTGGGTTATTTTTATATACACAACCAAGCATATGTTATCCGCAAAAATCCTAATTTACATTTTTGGGAGCAACACAAACTGAAAACGGACCTGTACAGTTTTTTTACTACGTAATGTAGAACTTTCGTTTACATTTTCACCAGTGGTATCTTTTTCACATTTTTGACATCATCACTGCTAATTTACCCCTATTTAATCTAATATATATATATATATATATATATATATATATATATATATATATATATATATATATATATATATATATATATATATACTAGAGGAGTTGAAAGAAAGAGTGTACCCTGATTTTAATTTTAATGGAAAACATCCGGATTGGCTTGCTGAGCGAGCAATTGTTTCTCCACTAAATTTCAATGTAAACAAATTAAATAATTGGCAAATGACTGCTTTTCCAGGACAGGAAAAACTTTACAAATCTATTGACACTACTGTAAATGAAGATGATGCTGTGAAATATGCTATAGAGTTCTTGAATTCAATTGAGCTTTCTGGAATGCGTTCCAATCTTCTAAAAGTTGGTTGTCCTATCATGATTTTAAGATTATTAGAGCCACCGATAACAACTAATGGAACAAGATGTGCTATAACTAGATTGGATAACAATTTGATTGAAGCAATGATTACATTTGGGACTTATTACATTAATTTGTGTATGAATAGTGTATTATTGACACATAATCTATGTTCGTTTATCTCTTTTTGAACTCTACTATACACAAGACTATTTGGTAAATGTATACCAATTTACAAAATCTGATACTGGATTTGATATATATATTGTGTTAGCGCTTACATCCTGTTGCTGAAGGCATAACTATGACTATGTTATATTAAATATATATGTATGTATATATATGTATATATATATACATATACATATATATATATATATATATATATATATATATATATATATATATATATATATATATATATATATATATGCT
This sequence comes from Euprymna scolopes, assembly GCF_053919585.1. Lineage (NCBI taxonomy): Eukaryota > Metazoa > Mollusca > Cephalopoda > Sepiida > Sepiolidae > Euprymna > Euprymna scolopes. The sequence continues at coordinate 108,546,214 of NC_136490.1, forward strand.
ACATGAGTCCCACAGCTATTTATATGTGTTATTCTGTTTACGAATTAGCAAGATTGCATGGCTTTTGCCTGGTAAATTCTTTTAAAAAAAACACACATTTATTTTTTTTATTTTGTTTCAATTATCTATTATATATATATATATATAAATCCGTAATCCTGTCTGTTTGTTTGTTTGTTTGTTCACAATTTGATTAATATATACACAACTTCCTGCTGAAAACGGTTATCTATATACATTTTATTTACTATAAGCTTTTTTTATATAAATAAATAGCATCACGATCAATATATATACACTATATTGAAGGCAATGTACATAATAGAACTAATCTAATTTGAACTCTACTATACAAACTGTACTCATTTCGAGAATTCCACTGATGCCAAGTGATAGCAAGTTGTCCTTTGCTTTTCGGAGACTGCAGTTTCCAGTGAGGCCCTGCTTTGCTATGAACATTAATAAACGTCAAGGTCAAACATTCAAAGTTATCGGAATTGATCTGACACACCCATGTTTCAGTCACGGCATGTTTTATGTGGCAGTTTCAAGAACAGGAACTTCAAAATCAATCAACATATTTGCTAATAAAAGAAAAACAAGAAATGTCGTTTACCCAGAAGTTTTGGTTTCGAACCTGTAATTACATAAATATTAAAAGAATGCTAATTAGTAATGTGTAATACAAATATATCCGTAGCAAAGCTCGGGAAAATCGGCTAGTAACCAATAAAATGTACTTATTTTATATATATACTAGTAAAAATACCCGTCGTTGACTGGGTTCATAAACAACCTACAGAAAATGGGCTCTGATTTATTAAAGTATCATAGGTTATGAAAAAGAAGGGTTGTAAATTTGGGTTGAATTTAGAGATATCAAAACCAAAGCAAATATGATGAAAGTAAAAATAAAATAGATAAACCCCATAAGTTGTTATACCATACCTGTTCACACTGAAACACTTATCACAATATTCTGTGGACCTATATAAAAAAACTTTGTTAAACTTTTTGATATATTTCCATTCTATGGAGGTCAGGCACGAACGAACACCCCAAAATTTTATTATACCATATTTCTTCAAACTGAAACATAATTATCAAAGTATACTTACGCAGATAGATATGAAAAAGTCTTTATTAAACTTTGTGTCTATTTCCATTCTATGGAGGGCAGGCGCGAACGCAGACCCCACAATTTTATTATACCACTCCTATTTAAGTGAAAACATACTTATCAAAGTATTCTTATGTACATCTATATCAAAAACAGTTGTAAACGTTGTTTTTTTAATTTCTAAATTTTTTATTTCCATATTTTGTGGACCAGGCGCGAACGCAGACCCCACAATTTTAATGAACCACCGTTCTGCCAGATCAAACATACCCATTCCTGTGTCGATACATCTTCTGTCATTATATGTAATCAGTTGTTTAAAATAGTCAACCATATAGGAGCCTATTCGTGACCAGACACACATACACACACCCACATTCAGCTTTATATATATATATATATATATATATATATATATATATATATATATATATATTCAGGGGATTTTAAGAATGGAGAATTCACATTGACAAAAATATTTTCCTATATTACAGATGTGGCAACTCTCTTTTATTAAGTTGAGCTTGGTCTGATAATTCATCCTTCGTGTACTGACTCCTTGACAGAATTGTCTAAATTGGTTTTTTTTTTAATCAGTGTTCAGTACGAGCAACCTATCGTGTATTTTATGAGTTTCATTTCATTATCGACGATCCTAACGATTAATAAGAGAAACTGTAAACCACCGTCACAATATATTCACGGTTAAACGATAATACCACCTAGAAGCTATCTTTCAGTGCATACAGATCAAGTGATTCCTGTTATACATCGTAATGCTCTTAGTGCTGCAAATGTGTCAATTCATAAACTTACTTAACAATTACTGTACGATTTTTACATGAGAGCAACCACTTACCAAGACCAAAGGTCGCTATATTATAAGGGTGAACGAATGTAAGACGGTAGTATAATAGTCCTTAATGGGGAAGTCATGTAGCATATTATTATTTAACGAGATATTTTACAGTTACTTGAAGGCTCCCATATTGTAGTCGGCCGGAGTCCATGCCAATAAACCAATATCACGCAGACGAGCAATTCTTGTAATGTATCTTTGTTTATGGAATCTGCGTTTAATTAAGCAGAGAAAGAGAGAGAGAGAGTGGGGGAAATTGTTTTCATGATTGTTGATAGAGTGTTTTTTAAAGGTTGGCAAGGAAGGACCATAAATTGGAGTTCAGACGAGCACTTGCTATGACAATAACGATTGAGAAAAGACAGATACTCGACGTTTTGCCTTTTGACTTATTGAATTTTTGCGCAAGGATATTGGTTTTTCCTATAACAATATTAAACTGTGTAGAGATGAAAGAAAAATAATCATCATTAAGGCCGTACATTTGGTGAATGGGCTTGAGAAACACTGCAAATTTTCTTCTGTAATGAAGCACATTTTTAGTTACACGGGTGTGTCAATAAAGAATATTGCAAAATTTGGAGTGACGATAATCCTTGAACTATGGTCTAACATCCTTACATCAGGAATAAATAATTGTTCTGTTCGGTCCTATAATCATTGAGATATTTATTTTCAAAAGATGACGATAGTCAGAACGTAATAGCCAAGGGGAAGCAATACAAAAAATTGATTCCTAAATTATTTGGGGCTCACTTAGAAGGCGTTGGGATTGCAAACATGTGATTTAAGAAAAAGATATCCACATTCCAACACGATACGATAAATTTACTGAAATAAACATTTGACAAACAATAATATGATAACATGGACCTTAAACTGATCACCACGTCCTTAGGATTCGACGTTACTAGATTCTTTGTTTTTGGATATGTACGGTCGCATGTCAGCGTTGATAAACAAAACATATTACACAACTTGGATGCAAATATTCCGTGCGTTATTACAAAACAACCTAACTGGATGCGTTGGTCTGTAAAAATTAAACCTCGAGATTACGTCATGTACACGTGACCAAAGAGGGTATATATCCTAAATTATACTTTAATAATAAATGCATACCATTTATTTCTGGATATAAATATGTGTGCAATAGATAATATTTCTGGAGTTTACTTTAATGTAAATTTCGCCCCCTCTAAAACGCCCTTCATATTAACGCGGGTGCACACACGAATACACCCCCCACAGATATATATATATATATATATATATATATATATATATATATATATGTGTGTGTGTGTGTGTGTGCATGCATACATATGTATGTATATATATATATATATATATAAACTGTGTCAATCGATGTATTGCAGATTAGCAAACTATCAATATGCCCCTAAAATACGACTCAACAAAATTAAAATTGTACCATCAAAGGGATGCTTTATGTTTAGTTATTTCTCAAAATATTATTCACATTCATGCTATATATACGAATGTATGCCATTTTATTTATTGTTAAAGACATTTTACTGTCCATCACTTTATTGCAGATCTCTTAAAATGAAAAAAAAAATTACAGGCGAATAGTTTTTTTTCGAAAAGCAACGGATAGTTGCTGGATTCGCAGAAGGATCCTTTAACAACCCTAACACCAAATCCAGAAACATATGGGCATCAGGAGAAAATTCTAGATCGTGGTATTCGGGAAATTCGTAGGGAAGTCAACTGAAAGACAAACAGCACCAGTGCTTTTGTTTTTGTAAAAGCTATAATCGCTCCAATATCCAGGCATACCTGGTACAATCTGTTGAATGAGATTGCAAAAAACATCGAACATTTTCAAATGCCTCCATTGTGCAAACAACATAGGGAAACCGAATGGCATGGACACAGAATTACATTAAAATGGATTTCCAACACAACATATTTAGAGATGAGGCCCAAGCTACTCTTGACGGTCCGGATAGATGGACCAAAGTTTGAAACCCGAACGGAACTCTGACCCGTTACAGAGTTCATTGCCAACAAGGATGTGGAGACATTATGTTTTGACCAGGAATCATTAGACCATTCCAAGCGGCAGAGGCTGTAAATCTTACAAGCAATGAGAACACGGCCTTTTGGATAATCCTTTGTCGGCATTGTCATGTCGCTTTCAAATGATTTTTATACATGACAATGTACCCATTCTACCTGGGGCGACTGCATCCTTCCATTGAATCAATTGAATTCGTTGGGAAAACTGTCATGACCTGACAACCGTGTTCTCGAGACCTTAACCCCATTGAAAAAAACATTGCAAAAACAATGTAAACAACAATAAAAATAATCGCGGGAGGAAGGGATGAAGAAACCAACGTTAAACCAAGGCTGTAAATTGGTTATGAAATAGAGTATCGATTTACTAGAACCCTGTATGTAAAACTGAACTTCCCTGTTTATTTTTAACTGATTTTTCCATATTTTTATAATATGGTTGGTTAGACTCAAATAATCCGCAGAAAAAGCTGAGAAAAGACAACGAGGAAAAATGTAAAAGGATGACAATTGTTCAGGTAAAGGCACATATTTGGTAAAAATATTTTCTTTATCTAAGTTGTGTGTGATTTACACAAGGAATTTATTTAAAACAAAACGGTATTTTTCGTGTGCAAAATATTTATTTTGTACTATTTTATTTGTATTTTTCATTGCAAGTGTAAACTATTCTCAAACAAAATAACAAACAAATATATTTCCCTTATGTAAAAGTATATTACCTGATCAATTTCCATATTAACACAAATATTTGTGTTTTTAAAATCCAAATCAGCGTAGATCAACCCCTAAAATATATCAAAATCTTTTCTTCGACGGTTGTTAACAATACTATAACAAAAGGATATTTTCTAAATCATTAAAATTAAACATTTTAACTTGAAGAATCATTGTACTATGTAAATTAACTTAGTTCCCAATTATTGGCTACGAAGCGAGACATGTAACCGTGTCCATTTTTTCAAGTGTGTGGGCAAAAAGGAGAAATAGATTGAGGATAGTGCCCAATACGTTCCTAACATTTTAAAAATACGTAGAAACATTTCAAAACTTAGATGTGGAGGGAATTTTCATTTTTTTTTAAAGATTTATTTTGAAACGTGTTCACCGTTAAATAATACTAAATAAGTTAATTATTATTTCCTGATATGTGTAAGGTTGTCTACGCACAACAAAACATTGGGTTGAACTTGTATTTATTTTTCGTGTTCTTGTTTTAATTTTTTACAACGGATTACACAGCTCTTACATAAAGTATTTTTGATTAAAACTAAGGGCGATTATGAAAAATTACTCAAATTAAAAAGAAACGTTACGAAACTGTGAGAAATATATCAAAAGAAACGTTAAAAAACTGCAAGAAATATACATAATTTTTTTAATTATCCGATAAGGAGTACAGATGACCTTATTCCGAGCGGTTTCCAAAAATGCAATTCTTCTCATCAGAGGAAGACGGTTTACAAAATGTACAATACATTTTAAGAAACTTTTACTCATTGAGAGAAACTACAAATATTAACCGTACTTGCATAAAACAAGTTATTAAACAGTTACTGAAAGTTTATAGGAATGCAAAATTGTTAAAAACGCAGATAACAAAAAAAAGAGAGAAATATGGCAAAATGAATAAGAATCTTAAAATATGGAACGGGAGAAATCCGTAATAATCCGTTGATAATCGATTAGATAACCCATAAGGAAAGAAAAAACAAAATTAAAGATGGTCAGGCAAATCCAAGCTACCATGGAGAAGTAAATTTCCAGTTTTATTTTTAATGTAAGTAACGGATAAGACAAATAAAATTGTTGAGGTATATATATATATATATATATATATATATATATATATATATATATATATATATATGTATATAGAGAATAAAACGCATATTTGCTCTACAACAGTATTGAACACTTTCTTCAGTTTTTATTAATTACCATTTCCATTATATATATATATATATATATATTGAAGTAGCGTGCACATTTTTGTTTATATACGTGCGTGTATCATAAACATAAATACATAGCATCTATACATACTTTTAATAATGAATATATCTATTTTCTTTATTGTCATTGTATATTTTCTAATTATAAATGTTAACATAAAGATTAAGTTGATAAATACTTACACAAACCAATTCATAATTTCGTTTGCAGATTTAATTTTTTGCTAAAACACGAGAGTCAAATTCTAATTATTAATTTTTAAATCTATGTGTTTATTCATAATTGATTCATTTTTTACCATGACAACAAATTTATGAGAAGATGAAACATATTTTTTTAAGAAATAAGTGTGTTATTAATTGCACATAGAAATTTTAAAAAGCCAAGATCAAAACGTACGTTGGATTAGTGAATGCTTTAATCTTTTTTGTAATAGAATAAAAATAATAATAATTAATATGTATATTATAACTGAGAACTTCTCTAATTATGCAATTTTTTTTCGACATAGCAAAATTAGTAATGTCTAATTGATAAATAATATAGTTTTTCTTTTATTAAAGCCTTAAAAAATGTCACAGCCAAAAGATCACTAGAGAAGAAGAGTTTTACATTAAGCCGTGGCAACTAGGCCAACACTTTATTTAAGTGTCACGGCAAATAGTAATTGGCTTGACTTTACATTCAATTATCTTCATAATTGTCATATAAAATCAGGGCACACACGTTGTAAGCAGACTGTTTCAACGAAACAAAAAGTAAGGAAATAACTCGACTCAAATTTTAAAATTGAAACAACAGACATTTATTCATAAGTGCTTCCGAAATTACCTCTCATCTCTTGTTCAAAAGACATCTCGTACGCCAATATGTTTTACAAGACTCTGCCGTGTACTGCGTCTTTACCGGCTATAGTTAGGACACGTCTCTGTCTAAGACTCCTACTTCTCTCCCTCTCAGTAACATTTTTCTTTTTTATGATTGTTTTTTTTTATTTCTTCCTCCCTGTGACGTCACATCGTACACGGCACAACTCTGCTGTCATAAGCCGCTCACCGCACTTTTACAATCAGCTGTAGTCTCTAAGTAATATGTCAAAAAATACACCGTGAATTTTTAAAATATGCCCCTACCCTCCAAAGTCTTACATTGCATAAACTTAATAGCGTATTTTAGGCGTGATTTATTGAGATCTACGGGGATGATTTTATATCTAAGTAGATGAAAGATTAATAATAAAGAACAGGTGAAATTATTAAAAAATGATATTGTGATATACTAAAAATACAGATTTTGCAATGATATTTGAGACAGATTTGTTTTTTGATATGGACAAATATAATTTAGGATATGAATGAGACTTTCAGATTTGATCGATCTCAAGGTAATGTCCAATTAAGAATTAATTCGAACACAATCGTCTAAATTATGGTACCAGCGCCGGATTTACAGTATTTTTTTTTGTTATCTATATGCTGAAACACTGGTGTCAGAATTGGAATCTATTTAACATCCATTATTTGGTAGATTAAAAATATTGCATAGGAATGCAAATTTTAATCGTAATTTTTATATTACGAATAATGACAAAATAATAGAGTATCTGAAGTGTTCTTTTACTTAATTATCCAAAAATACTAGTGAAGTATTTATTAAGTATAAGTATTTACACTGATTTAACCAGGAAATAATGCTTCTAATTTATGCATCGATTATCGACAAAAAGACTTTTGACATATAAACATGAATTACAAACGAACACACTATTTAAACGTAAAGCATATATTACGTATATAAATGCTATGAAAACGTTCAACATGAGTTACCGACGAAAATGCTATTTAAAGCAAAGAATATGCTTATCGTTTCAGATTTGAACAGCCCTTACAAAGAAAACTGATATTTAAAACGAGAACATTGAGCCCGATGTAAATGCAATTTAAACATATACCATAAGTTAGCAATGAAATCGTAAAATTTAAGAGTTATACAGTAACACATGAATAACATTACACAAAGATTTTTAACATAGAGAGAGTAGGAAATGAAATTTAGTCATATAATCTAACATAGAAATAGATTTTTAAATGTATAATTAATCGTAACAAAAATAAGGAAATAAACCGAAGAACCTTGCCCCCCCCCAATAAGTCAGTAATGTTATTCAACGGCCATTTCTGTAGAACCCGAAATTGTTTGTTATTTTATCTTAAAAGGACATGGGTGAATACACTCGAGAAATATCAGAGGTTAACAACATAATAAGGAAATCTAACCGAAACAAAAAGAAAAAAATACGATTAAAATCTCATAAAAATAAACGTCTAAATGAAACCGTTAAAAGTTTGCACGTTCTTACTTTCTCTCTCATCCAAGTGATAAATAGAGTAACAAGTAAACGCGTAGATAAACAAAACGGAAATAAAAAAGGCACATAAAATGTCGGCTAACGAGATTTAGAATGGCAAAGGGGAAGACATTTGGGGTGCTTGCGCCTCCGAATGTGTGTGCGTTTCACTGAATGCTTCCGTCAACTCTTATTTCTAATGATATATTTTTGTAAGCGTTCAGCATATCGAAGTTGGGGTTTAAGGGACACCTGAGTAAATCTCGCACTTGACTATTAAACTTAGAACGAATGAGGAAGCATAAACTACGGATAGCACGTGTAGGAAACGATATAAATGGAACTTTTTATCCAGGTTCCGAATCATACGATTGACTTGCGATTCCGCAAGGAAGAAACGGACAGCTATGTAGGCAATATTTAAATATTTGTTATTCAAATAATTAAAAGTACCGCAACTTATTAGCACCTTTATCGTCTCATGACTGACGGAACGAGAGCATTAAAAAAATTAAGAGTTGCGTTTTAAATTTAACCCAAATTCCCAAATTTGATAGAAACATCTACGATTTCGACAAGGTACTCCTGAAGAAGGTCAGCAGTTACATCGACCGAAATATTATTATAATCACACTTAATAGTCTGAGCAATCAAAATAGTATAAAAAATCAATCTCCATTTAAAAGACCCAGAAAAGTATTCAAATGATTGTTCACATCTGTATATTGTATCTATAATATAAAACAACTGTCTGTTTAAATGTATGCATATATATATATATATATATATATATATATATATATATATATATATATGTGTGTGTGTGTGTGTGTGTGTGTGTGTGTGTGTGTTTTACGTATGTATGTTTGTATGCCTGCCTAAAACTTTGGACAAGACAACGGATGTCAGGAGATCGGTATAATTTTGAAGCCTCCGACGAAAATATCGAAAAATTGGCCACAAACATCGGTATAATTTTGAAGTCTCTGACGAAAATATCGATCAATTGGCCAAATACATTAATTCCTTCATTCTACTGGGCAGTTTTCTACAGGGAGGGTCGAGTTTTTGCGAGCCATTTTTGCAAGTTATTGTATCGGTTGGATTGTCTTTGTCTAATCTTAACGTTCCGCGCTACCTATCGTATTATGGAGATGGGATAAGCGTCAGATTTTCTTTCCCTTTCTTTTCCGCCTTTGAGTTACCGGTTCGAGCCTGCCTGTCTACAACCACTTTTTTTTCTTTTTTACTCAATCCACCCCTCCAAATAACGTCGGACACCCAAGATAGTTCTATATAAATAAAACATTATATCATTGTATAGCTGAATGCGTCCGTGTGAAAACATTTGACTAATAATTCTTAAACTACTGATCCCGTAATACTGACGCCAAAAAGGAAATTGTATTATACACCAATGATGGTTCATTACGAGAAAAATACTTGGATAAATGGATGAATATCGCTTTCAGAAATATGTCGGCATGATAAAATAAAAAGATGTTAATTTCAACTTACCGAAATGTTTCTAGTTCTTTATGCGCATGCGCAAAATCACTCATAGCTTGAAGTGAGTTTACTTTACATCTTTTTTTATCTACTTGTCGATAGCTCAAACTGTAGGCAACGTGTGGAAGCGCTATGGTTTCGTATCGATTCTAGCTGGCGGGACGCTTGTCATTTGGTACAATTTTTAAATCAGTAAAAAATACTAAGTACGATATAATATTAAATAGCGAATTGGCTATGAAATATTAAATACAATATCTGTGAATGCAACTATATTTAAGCATGTTTCACGACCGGGCAAATCCGCCCCCCCCTGCTTGTAAGTAATAAGTAGGGATATGACAAGAGACTATGCTTTTAATTATTTTGACTCTCGAGTATATTTAAATTAATATCGTATATGTTTTACATAGAGTTATGTTGTTCTCATAGTATTATCTGTTTTTAATATATATTTTAGAGTCAAAAGAATGAAAATAGTATTCTCTTGTCATAGCACTAGTAATAAGAGAACGCATTACATAAAAAATGGGATACGTCGCCGGCAAAATGATTTTATTGCGGGTGACAAATAGAACCATTACCTTAATGCATGTAAAATATCAGATTCTAAATATGCCTCAAAGTGATGTATACGAGGCTTTCGCCAAAGTATTAATTTTGAAAAAAATGTCTAATGTGTATGTGGGAATTAATTGCTTAATAAATATATTTCGTTTGATTCATCTTCAAACATTGTTGATCTATTCGATTAATTTCGACTCTTTTTAAGATGGGCCCATAAACCTGCATCAATATATTTTCATAACTATTAGTGCATTGTTTTAAAAAATATATTGTTTATTTATATTTTACGTCCAGTATAAAATCGATGTTTGAAAAAATATGAACATGTCTCGTAATTAATGCCCTCATTTTTAAGTGGAATTTTTTACTTTAAATCTGTCGAAAAAAAATTATAACAGTCAAACATGCCTGACCTTGCCCTTATTATATATATACTGTTTAGATTTCATATGTCCAGTAGCGAGTAACTTATATCAGCGATATCTGAATTTAAAATGAATGTCACTAATGGTTCGAGGTTTGAATCGTTCAATTAGCTTAAATGACTATTCCTTCCTGGATATTTCAGGAAAAATAAAACACACACACACACACACATATATATATATATATATATATATATATATATATATATATATATATATATATATATATATATATATATATATATATATACACCTATGAATCTGTTTTTCTTTTGTGGGTATTAATATTCATATAAACCCTCTTTTTTGTATTTATTTAAAAAGAATATAGAAGTTTCTTATATATAGGCTGTGGAATTGCATTCACTAGCAAAATATCTAGCTAATTTGCATATTCTTTTAAACAGTCATCTTAATTAATTCCCTATTAGTTTTTTCGGTATCCTTATGGGATGATAATCTTCAGATAACTATTGTGTGTACTTCTATTTATGCAGATATTCTACATGATTTACACTAGCATAATATTTGGTAAAAAGATTACAGTAAACACACAATTGTTTCTATATATATTTATGTATACGTATATATTTTTGTTTAATCTATCTATATATATATATATAGAGAGAGAGATAGATAGATAGATAGATATAAGTGAACGTGTCTGTGTGTATCTGTGTGTTTGTGTGTATACATTTCCCTACGCAATAAGTCTGTCAATTTAAAGTCTACAGACTAAAATTTGATATAGAGTATACTAAGATTTGGAAAAATCTTTGTGATCGGTGTTCGGCCAGAACTTTGGCTGTTCAGGGGTCAAAGTTCAAAGATTTGACCTTTGAGAACTCTACCAAACTCCTCCGACAATTTTGGGCCTAAACACTTGTAAGTTTAGATATAGGTTCCTTGGCCATGGGTCTAAATTTTGAGCCCAAAATAATAAATGTTAAGGGGTCATGATAGGGTTCAAAATGTAAAAAAAAATCGACCTATTCGGTCTCTACGAAATTACTCAGACAATTTTTGGTCTAAACATTTGAAATTTTACATAAAGCCTATTCAGAAATAGGGCAAGATTGTTAATCGGTTTGTGTCCAAAATTTTACTTACCAATACATAAATGTATGCATGTATGTATGTATGTATGTTTGCGTGTCTGCCTAAACTTTCGACAGAAGCGACGGATTTTACGAAGATCAGTATCGTTTTAATGTTCGACCTTTCAGACAACAAATATCGGAACATTTGCTAAAAACATTAATATCTTCACCTTCAACTTGGCACTTTTTACAGAGGCAGGTCGCTTTTTTCATCGATATATTTGAAAATCATCCTCTCCTTTCGATTGCCCAGCCCTAATTTACACATAACTAACTTCCGATTAAGCGATGATCGTAACAGCAAAGACGTCAGGTTTTCCCCCGTTCTTTTCCTCCTTCGCGTGGAGCCTACCTTCCTACTACAATTTTTTTTGTTCAACATACACCTCCAATCACCCGGGAGACCCCGGGCTTAAATGTTTGTATATATATATATATATATATATATATATATACATATATATATATATATATATATATATATATATATATATATATATATATATATATATATATATAAGTGATCCTGTCTGTGTTGCTGTGCGTCTCTGTTTCTGTACGTGTATATTTCCCTACGCAATAACTATGCCAATTTTCAATCTACAGACTTGAAATTTGATATACATGATACTCATATTTGGATAAAAACTTTGTCATTAGTTTTCGGACAGGGATTTGTCTGTTAAGCGGTCAAAGTTCAACGAGTCGGCCTTTGAGAAATCTACCTAACTCTTCCGCCAATTTTTGGTCTAAACAATTTAAAATTTAGATATAGGTTTCTTGGGCATGGATCTAACTTAATAAACTGATTTTAGCCCGAAACCAAAAAAAAATTAAGGGGTCATAATAAGAGACAAAGTTTTAAAAAAATTGACCTCTGCGGTCTCTACCAAATTACTCAGACAATTTCTGGCCTAAACATATGAAATGTTACATAAAGCGTATTCAGAGATAGGGCAAGCTTTTTAATCGGTTTGGGTCGAAAATTGTTATTTACCAATATATAAATGTATGTATGTATGTGTGTTTGCATGTCTGCCTTAACCTTTTGACAGAGGCGACGGATTTTTACTACATCAGTACCGTTTTGAATTTCGACCTTTTAGACGAAAATATCGAAACATTGGCTAACACCGTTAATATCTTTACCTAAAACTCCACACTTTCCTACACAGGGGAAGTGCTTTTTTCGCCGATCGTTTCGAAAGTCATCCTCACCTTTTTATTGTCTAGCCTTAATTAAAACCTACGTCACGTCCGGGTTTCGGTGGTCGAAACAGTAAAGACGTCAGGTTTTTGTCCCGTTCTTTGTCTCCCTCGCGGTGCGGGTTCGAACGTGCCTTCCTACAACAACTTTTTTTTTGTTGCTCCACACACACTTCCAAACACCCCGGGCAACGCCTGGCTGAAATGTTATATATATATATATATATATATATATATATATATATATATATATATATATATATATATATATATATATATATATATATATGGTGGGGGTAGATTGAAATAACCCTGTTAAAAAACATGTATATATATATATATATATATATATATATATATATATATATATATATATATATTAAGGCGAGACAATAAAAAGGTGAGGATGACTTTCGAAACGATCGGCGAAAAAAGCACTCCCCCGTGTAGGAAAGTGTGGAGTTTTAGGTAAAGATATTAACGGTGTTAGCCAATGTTTCGATATTTTCGTCTAAATATATATATATATATATATGTATATATATATATATATATATATATATATATATATATATATATATATATATACTAGCGGGGGCACTCGGCGTTGCCCGGGTGTTTGGAGGTGTGTGTTGGTGGGGGTAGATTGAAATAACCCTGTTAAAAAAATGTATATATATATATATATATATATATATATATATATATATATAAATACTAGCGGGGGCACTCGGCGTTGCCCGGGTGTTTGGAGGTGTGTGTTGGTGGGGGTAGATTGAAATAACCCTGTTAAAAAAATGTTGGCCGGTTGTTTGGAGGTGTTAAAAGAAAAAAATAGTTTTAGTATGAAAGGTAGGCTTGAACCCCGAACGTTTGCCGCGAAGGTGGAAAGGAAATGGAAAAAGAACACCTGCGACCTATCCATCTCGACCACGGGAACAGATGAATTGATAAATGTATTAAGTTGACGTTTATAAACCGAATTAGCAGGTGCGGCAACGTCAAGTTGCGGAAGCCAGTTTCTGTTTTCCTCGCTACGCGGCGATCAAACAATAAATAAAACACAACAATAAACTAACGTAACGCAAACCGAACGATGAAAACAGAAAAACGAACAGGTGAGAAAATGGCTTAAATAAGCCTGTTTCGATATTAAAATTTAAAAGATCGGTGGGTACCCGGATGTTTTTGGGTGTCGCTAAGAATAAGCGAAGAAAAAAAAGCAGAAAAACAAACGTTACGTTAAAAATGGCTTAAATAACACTGACTCAATATTTTAATTAAAAAAAACCGGAAAAAATCTCCCACAACGATTCGAACCCAAAATGTTTAGATAATAGACCTATGCCTTAACAAACTGAGCTAACGCGACATACATGAAAGTTATTTGGTTTTTCAACTATTTAAAGTACATCAGGTCATGATGTCATCTGACGCATGCGTAGAATCGGTCATTGTCACGAGAGGACCGTTTTTATTGACCGCCCCCTGTCGAAAATTGTCGATATCGGAGAGAAAAACGTTAACGTTTGTGGCCAATTTGTCGATGTTTTTTTGAGCAAAAGATTGAGCTTCGATGTGATACCGAGTTTATGAATTTTCGTCGCGTCTGTCGAAAGTTTTTAGCAGACATCCAAACATACACACATACATACACATACATACATTTTCTTTTATATATATGTATATACATATATATATGTATATATACATATATATATATATATATATATATATATATATATATATATACAGTTAATAAAATGTGTTAAAAAACACTTTGAAATGAGTTAAAACATATTTAATCTGAAATGGAAACACTAGATAAATGGATAGTCCTTAAGCCGGTGAGTTTCGACGAAATATTTTCCTTCTCATCAGAGGGTAGGAATTAGCAAAATGCAGATGTAGAACATCGGGATCACCGTTGACGATTAATTAATATTATTATTAATCTTTAAATAGAATTGGATGGTTTATTATATTCCAGTTTGGCGTAAGCTTACTACATTTAAGGTAAAATCCAATTTTTGCTCTATCTTGTATATTGAGAAATTTCATTTGGCCGTGTGGGTCTTATATATAAATATTACCTTCCCAATTAGTTTTAAGACTTACAGCAACAAGATGAATAAATCCGATGATTCTGATTTATATATATATATATATATATATATATATATATATATATATATATATATATATATCTCGCTCCCCCTCTCTCTCTCTATCTCTCTCTCTCTCTCTATCTCTATATGTATATATATTTTTATTGGTACATAATTTTATAAGATTTTTGAAGAACACCGAACGTAGTGTCATAATTAATTGCTGAGGTTTAATGTTTTTTTCTATAGCGTTAACATAAACCATTAAAAAGATATTTTAAAAAAGATGTCCAAAATATACTTCTTAGGTATATTTCTTCTAAGCATAAATTAGATAATAGGGGCAAAAAAGTGGTGGGGCAGAAAAACCCAATCGAGACGTCTTTCAGCCAACCCTTTTCAATTCTCGTTGGCAATGAGGGAGAAAACATCGTTTAAAAACGTGGTCAAAAGACCATATACTAATAGCGAGGGTAAAAAAAGAAATGAAATTGTATAGGGAATAGGAGCAAAAAAGAGAAACAATCTCAGCGAATACCCACCAGTTCTAAATTATGGGTATACTCTCTATGCTTACACAGAGATGGTTAGCGCAAATTAATGGATACAGCCTCGAGAATATTGCGTGAATTCTTGATTGCGCTCTTTGTAAAAGCGAGAATGATTCATCCGTGTATCCCAGTGCAAATTTGGCACTGTGATTCATGTTCACGAATGGCCGGCTTATGAGCTGGTAAACGTCCAGACGTTGGCTTTATTTTTGCGCCTACGTATCGAAGGGGGGCATGTTGGAAAATTCTAACTTCCAAACGTTGACTGGTATCGCCCACGTAGTCAGCTTTACACTGACCGTACAATCGGTAAACAACCATATCATATTGAGTGGTAGGGATAGCATCCTTTGGAAAGGAGGGGGAAGCATTTATCGTCCCAAACACCGTTCGAACTTTCGTTGCAAAATAGCAACGTGAAACGGCTCTAGCAATTTTATGCTATTAATTTAA
Organism: Euprymna scolopes; assembly: GCF_053919585.1. Lineage (NCBI taxonomy): Eukaryota > Metazoa > Mollusca > Cephalopoda > Sepiida > Sepiolidae > Euprymna > Euprymna scolopes. The sequence continues at coordinate 108,562,461 of NC_136490.1, forward strand.
ATTAAATAAATACGTTAAACAACGTTTTATATACCACTTTTGTATGCATGGTAATTTAGATTCTACGCTAACGAACAAGGTTGGACAGCTTTGTTTTGACTTTGATTCTTGCTGATAGCACCTGAGTCATATTGAATAAAATATAATAATCAACAAAGTTTTGGCTCTGCAATAATAAATACGATATCTGCATGAATTAAAAATTTGTTTGCATTTTTTGACCGGGCAAGGCATGTAACATGCTAGTACTTAATATTTATATACAAAAAATAATGTACTCCTTCATATTGTAATGCGAAGAAATTCATCAAATATTAACATAGTATGAACACATAAATACATAAACGTTTCTCTCTAAAAAATAAAAAAAATAAACAAATAAAGAGCGGGGAAATCTATATAACGATAAATTAAAAGAAAGGAAATGTAAAAAAAAACTACCCACAAATTTAAATGCTTTTGGGTTTTTTTTTATCTTGGCACGTTTGTCAAACGCTGAGTTAATCAAAGGATCTCAATGTTGGTAATGTAGAACACCGGGATCACCGTTGACGATTTAATGTCTTTATAGAAAAAGTCAGTTAGTTCATTTCATCTGCATGTGAGCGGTAATGTCACTAGGGAGGCTGTTTTTCAAGATAACACTTTAAATGCACCGAATCTACTATTAAGGATTGATGTATTTTGGCAGACCATAAAAATCGATGCACATGTTATGGAGAAATGGTCTCACTGATGGATTAACATTTAAAAATGTCTTTTAACGAATCGCACTAGAATTCTCAAAATTTATATTTGTTTATCCTAACAGACCCCTTACGTTTAACTGTTTCTTACGTCGTTCGTCGTCTGACAATAGTTATGCAACTGGTGATCTCGTGCAAATATATCGGGAAATCTCTGGGGCCATTTTATTGAATTACTAACAGCCGGCCCCTGCGTTGCCAGTTCATAAAATCTGCATAAATATTTTATTTTAATTAATGAAAAATTCTTATTTATTGTAGACAAAAATACCGTAAGTTCTAAAAGTTACCGATAAATTCATTTTTAAAAAATTGAGGAAAAAATGAAAAGAAACTGACAAATGTGCATGCAAATATTTTTTTAAACAATTAACTTCTTGTAAAAAATACTCGAGCTGCGATCAAAACCTAAACTGAAAGATAGTGAGTCAATTACGATAAGCATTGGGCCAGCATGACATGAATGTATAAAAAGTACTAGACTACCCCTGACCCGTTGCGTCAGTGTATGTTAAGGCTAGCTATGGAATAGTGAGTATATAATTTCTTACTAAAATATACGCGCTTGCGAGTACAACGATGACCACCACTTTAAACATAAACCAGTGCAATGCTTAATATCCGGAAACTACTTATTTGCGGAAAATTTAAATGCAGTAGTCGTTTTCAGCATACGCGAAAACATTTCGAATTTGTCATTTTAAAAGAAAACATGTTAAGGTCGAAACCAAGTAAAAACTTACCACAACTTCTAATTTTATATTTGCTTAAAAATTTACATTATATAGCTTTGGTCACTCGAACCTGAGAATCTGTCTGACGTCACTTCCGCCAAATGTCTTTGGGAACAAATGTGACTCTTAACGAAAGCACTTATCGGAGGTCAACGGCCTTGTTTTTGCAATGTTAAATGACTTTCGTTTATTTTAGCGTCTCAACATGCGGCATAAAAATATTAATTTAAAAAGTTTAAAAATGTTAGAAAAATGAATATGAAATGAAGTATTTTTTCTTTTAACTTCTCTTCTTCTTTTGACGACGATTCCAATTTGCAATGAAAAAAATAAATAAACTTCGTAAAAGTTGACGAAAAAAGGAATAGGGAGTTAGTTTTGTTTTTATTGCATATTTTAAACACGAAACATTTTAGATGAAGAAAAACCTTCATGGCTATGATTTCATGTAATACGCATGCACAGAATTTTTCAAACCCGATGGACGATTTAACCGCCTAAGCAAGCGAGCTGATCTGAGTTTTATAATTATTGAGAATTTAAAGCCTACTTATTCTTTGCACAATTAATCTGTTATCTGAACAAATCACGCATGCGCATTAGTGGAATGCGTGACAAACAGATAAATATCGATGATCCCCACATATCAATCTTTATATGTTGACCTCTTAGCAGTTTTTTTCGGATAAAACCGATTAAAATGTTCCATGCGTCTAAATACACACTACAACACATTTCAAGTCTGTAGATCAAGAATTCGTTGACTATATAGGCTGAGAAATATCCGCGCACACACATTCACGCTTTTATAGACATAATAGAAAATATGACGTTACTCATTCAGCATATATATAGGTCATATATTTGTGGGCAACTTTTTCACATAAGTATGTTGAAAATATTCTAGAATGGTTTGGTCTTGTAGGGCTTGACTGGTCCGTTTTCAGATGACAAACTTTACACTTAGTTGATTGTAATGAAACATATGGTACTATATCCGAGATATCATCTTATATATTCTACAGAATTTTTTGTAAAAAGTCTATATCAGGATAACATGTCTTACGTGAAGTCTGTTAATATGCGCAGTCTAGTAGAGTAGGTTGGTAAAATTCTTTAAAACTCTTTATTTGGAGTAGAGAAAGGATTCCTCTCGGAAAACTGAGCCTGGAATAATTAAGCCGTCTTTCTCAAAGTTTAAAATCCATTCTTATTTGCTTCTTGAGAACACATCTCTCATTGCATTCCGTTTTTTATCTACGCGGTTAAGAACTGCTGTTATAAACTACTGCATATTTCAGTGTTCATATCTCAACCAACCTAGTACAGAGAATATGCATGACTGCGTAAAGCATTCGAATGCTACATGAGATATGAATTCTTAAGGGATAAAATTATAAAGCCTACAAAAGAGAATTTAAATAATTTCAATAATTAAGTGACGGAATTTGAATGCTTACTAGACAACAATGTCGAGTATCTTAGTCTCTTCTTTATAACAGGGCTTTCTCAGAATAATGTTATATGAAACTACATTTAACTACAAGCAAACCATGACAAAATAATTCAAATATCATGTATAATAGTCGATGTCCAATGAAAATGCTTCGGTATTACACGTCCCCAAAATGATTTCCGCTGGATAGTTTGTCAGATAAGGTGAGTTATTTTTTTGTAAAAGTAAGATCAAATAGATATACTATAACATGGTTTATAAAATAGTTGAATTAATGGTTATTAACTTCTTGATAAACTCAAGGCTTGTAGAGCAAAAAAATTATTTATTTATGATATTCAAATCTATGTATCCGATAGTAATGAAATGTTTGCAATATGCAGGGCCCCTTTTTATGATTGAAAATCAAATATTACCATGTTAGCATTTTAAATGTTTTAATTATTTTGAATAAAAACACAACCCTTGTGGTAGAAAGGAATTGTCTCTCCTTTTCCTCATAGCCTTCTAATATGATTTTATTTTATTATATTTATTTTTTTTACATGGAGTTCACCACTTCTCAAGGCCCAATGGCCACTCGGGGATAAGGGTGTACAGTACTCAGTGGGATAGTGTAGCAATAGTATTGGAGAATTGATAAGGTGTCATTACTATGGGGGACGGTTCATCAGGAATGTGTTTGTGTAGGACTTGAAGACATCCAGGTTGAGTCGGGAGGGAAACAGGCAATCGAAACAGAGTTCCACAGGCGTGCAGTTCTAAGAAAGAAGCTTTTTTCGTGGAAGCTACGTTTTGATTAAGGCACAGATAAGGAGTGGGGAAAATTATTGACAGTGGTTTCAGCTAGTCGGGTGTTTTTGAAAAAAAGATTGGGAGGGGAGACCAAATAATGGAGCTCAGACGAGCACTTGCCATGGAAATAACGATAGAATAAAGACAGGCTCGCAACGTCTCTTCTGCGGGAAATAGATTGCAGGGAAGAGAAAAGGGCATCCCCCACCAAGCCACGGAGTCTATTTTGTACTCTTTCAAGGCAGGATAGGCTGTTTTTAGCAGCTGCTGCCCAGATGTGGCAACAGTACTCCATCTTTGGACATACTTGGTTCTTATATAGATAGAGAATTGCACAATCAGTGAGTTATCTTCTGGAGCTGTAGAAGGATCCCACCATTTTCCCAGCGACTTTGGCCACGGACGATGTATGTGTTTCATTTCAGATCAGGAGGAAAGGTCAAACCCAGAAGCTTATCAAAACATGGGGCCTCCCCTAAACGAGAGCCACCCATCACAATCTATGCCAGATGGGGATCAGAGCGTTTATGATGTAGAGATAGGAGCTTGGTCTCAGATGCACTAAAAGTAACCAACCACCTCTATCCCCACTGTATCACCCGCTCAAGATCAGAGGAGAGAGAATCAGAGAGAACATCATCATTTACGGCCTTTGATGTGTTGCCATAGATTGTCGTGTCATCAGTATAGATGTCAACGAAGGATTTTAGTATGTGTTTTGGGAGATCATTGATGTAGATCAGGAAGAGAGTTGGGCCGAGTATGGACCCCTGAGGGACTCCAGCATTAATACTGTGGGCCTCTGATTTCTGCCCATCAACCACTACTCCTATGAGTCTATCAGAGAGAAATGATTTAATGATCGAGAAAACATTTCCAGTTATTCCGCAGCTGGAAATGTTGTGTAGTAGGCTTTTATGCCAAATCTTATCGAAGGCCTTTGATATGTCGAGAGCAATTACCCTAGAAATGAAGCATTTGTCGAGAGATTCGCTAATGAGATCTAACCGTAAGCACATCTGCTGTAGATCTAGCAGAACGGAAACCATATTGCGTGTCGCTCAGAAGGTTATTTCTGCTGAGGTGGTTGAGTACTTCTCTATTTTATATGGATTCCAGAGACTGTGAAATATCTGATGAAGGAACTTCTACAAAATATTAACTTGAAACATCAAAAAAGGTACAGAATATGAAAAAAGGTACAGAATATCAAAAAAGTTACAGAATATCAAAAAGGTACAGAATGCAAAATAAGAACAGATTACCAGATCGGGTGTAACGTTCCAAGTGAATTGTCTGTTATGTGGCAAAATTGACAGATTTGCATTTTAATCTGTTTAACTAGGGGACTTATTGGTCTGTAATGAGAGGGAGATGACTTATAACCTGAATTCTTAAATACAGGGCATATTGATGAGGTTTTTCAGGGTGTTGGGAAGCACTTCTCCTTAAGGCAACGCTTAAACAGTTTGGTAAGTATGGGGGCAAGTTCTGGTTGTAATTTTTTTAACCCTATAATGGTAATACCGTCAGGACTAGTCGCTTTACTGGAGTCAAGGTTCTTGATTAGCTTGGCGACCTCACGCACAGATGTTTGTATGTTGCATAGCGTGTTGTCTGTTATAAAAGGGAATACGGGGAGTTGATGGACTGCGTCGCACAGTGTAGAATTTGATGCAAAGTTTGTGGCAAATAGTTTGGCCTTGTCGGATGCTGTCGAGATTACCTCCGATCCATTAATAATGGTTGTGATATAACGCACGTTTCTGTTCAGGATACTATTTAAAACACTACATGATACATTACGAGACTCTTGATTACGGAGAACATATAATATTGAAGAACTTAATTATCTAAATATATCCAGCGTTGGAAATTATGTACAATCCTAGGACAATACCGGCATGACTCGTATTATGCGAGAAAACATGAAATGAACGTTTTGGAAACTTTTCCAATTTCACAAAATTAACAAGGTGTTTTCATTTTTTTTCCACCATCATGTGTGTACATATATTGGCATGTATATATATATATATATATATATATATATATATATATATATATATATATATATATATATGTATATATATATATGCGTGTGTATGTATATATATATATGTATGCATATAAATATATATATATATATATATGTATATACATATCTATGTATGCATATACATATGTATGTATAGATATACATATGCATGTATATATATATATATGTATATATATACATGTATATATGTATGTATGTATACATATATGTGTATATATATATAATTATATATATGTATAATTATATATATATATATATATATATATATATATATATATATGGTGTGGGTTTCAGTAGGAAGTTATAAAAATGTATTGGAATTAAACTAAACATAATATTTTTGCGTCAACCTAAAATGCATTGAATTCGTGTTATCTAGTAATTTTGTATAAACCCGTGGTTTTTCGTCTAGTTCATTAAGAAATCAGTGTTATGTTCGCTCGCAGGTAAGTAATTTCACGAAGCAATTTCTGAACTTTACTCAGACAAGTTTGTCTGAATATAATCCTTTGTTAGTTTATTTTGTGTGCTTCTATTTTATATCGGGTATGACTCCTTTTTCATATGAATTAACAGTTGAGCTTATTTTGATATTGCGTACTTTGAATATTTTTATTTCATATTAGTTAATATTTTTCGTGTTTTTTTTTTAAATTTATTATTAATGTATAACAAGTTTAGCACTTTATAACATTTTTCGTATAGACATGGTATATTTATATGTATGGGTGTTATTGCAATTATGTGTGTTAAGTTTACTTCATCTCCCTTAACTATATTAACATTAAGAAAACATTAACTCTTGATTCTAAAGATACCAACATATTATAAAACATCATATATGAAGTGATCTCCAGATTATCTCAAATATATTTCAATAGTTCTTATTTGCATATTATTTAAAGTTCATAATTTAGTTCATAGGACTTTCCTCGTAGGTGTTACCTTCTCCATAGGCTAAACATTATTTTCTGAAATATTATAAATATACATATTTTGAAATATCACATGTTTTTTTACTTAAATGTATAACCAATATTATTAGATATTTAATTCTTGGCATATTATTTCGAAACATATAAAACAATCCCCATGTCTGTCTCTCTGTCTCTATTTAAAACCCCATTTCTTCCGAAACAGGTATATTTATAACATTTCAGAAAATAACGTTTATCCTATAGAAAAGGTATGGAGAAGTCGCAGAGCGGCGCTATGGGCCTAAAAATTGGATAGTTTATGGACCATATTTTATGGGTCTTTAACCGGTTGAAATTGTTTTTAGGGAGCCCAAAAGGGGATAAAATTACAAAAAAAGAATTATGCATGTTACACGTTTATCTTAGTTTATTTTTAATCAGTTCATATGCGTATCATGGTACAGTGGTAATGTAACCAGCTTGTAATACTACAGCTTTGTTTCCGGTTTCGATTCTCGCTGATGTCACCAAATATTTTTTATTGCTTTTGAAATCACGACTCCATAATAATATATACAGAATCTGAACAAAATAGAACACGATCATATTTAAGCGTATTTTACAACCGGGCAAATTCGTGCGCCTTTACCTCGCTAGTGAAAATAATATCGAAATGGTAACTTTTAAGTATATGTGCACTCTGGTGAAAATATTTAATATGTTCTGAATTCTTATAACACGACTTGTATATTACATCACTTCATTGTATTTTTGATTGGAATTAAATGCAACTATTTCGCCTGCCTGAAATGAAAGATTGAAACATAGAAATTAGAAATTGCGCACTCGTTGCAAAATACTCCTTTAACTTACATAGACTAGTAAGATGTTTAAATACCAGAATACTTCCATGTATATTTAGGTAATACACAATAAATTCATCTATATATTAGTAATATTTTCTAGTAAATTTCCTCGTTATAAACATTTTTCGATTACTATGAAATTATACAATATATGCAGACATTTGTGACGCATACTTCTGAAAATGTATTAACACTACATTAAATCGTAAAAATAAAGGAATAATCTTGAATTATTATATAAAATTTGTAATCCTTACTGGAAAAATATTCCATTTTAATGTATGTAATTTTATTCACAATTTAATTTGTCAGTATTTTTTCCTGTAAATAAATGAATAATACTTCTCATGAAAATGAAACATATGGAGTAATTGGGCTATGACAAAATAATATGATTTTCAGTATTTTAACTCTCGAGTATATATCAGTTCATATGTTACATGTGCTAGAGAGAGTGATGTGATTCTCGATCGATTAACTGTTTACACTTATCGGATATATACTCTTGTCATAGCTTTGATAATGCCCATATTACTCACTTCAAATTGCCCTGAAAAAAAACAGGTTAGCATCAGTCTTTGAAAACATACATGTGTATGTTGAGCAAAAAAATAAGTGGTAGTAGGAAGGCAAGCTCAAACCCGTACCGCGAAGGAGGAATAGAACGGGGAAAAACAACCTGACGTCTTTACTCTTACGACCACGACAAACCGGAAGTGACGTAGGTTTTAATTAAGGCTAGAAAATCGAAAAGAGAGAATGACTTTCGAAAATATCGGCGTAAAAAGCGCCCCCTGTAGAAAATTCCTCAGTTGAAGGTGAAGATATTAATTTTTTACCCAATATTTGTTGTCTGAAAGGTCGAAATTCAAAACGATACTGATCTTGTAAAAATCGCTCGCTTCTCTCGAAAGATTTAGGCAGACATGCAAACATACATAGATATATAGATACATACATACATACATATATATATATATATATATATATATATATATATATATATATATTTGTAACTCAAATTTTCGAACCAAACTTATTAAAAAGGTTTCCCTCTTTGGAGAAGTTTTATGTAAAATTTCAAATGTTTAGACCAGAAATGTCTGAGTAATTTGGTAGATACCGAAGCGGTAATTTTTAAAAAAACTTTGACCCCTATTATGCCCTCTTATCGTATATTTTTTATGCTCAAATCAAGTTATTAAGTTTGATCCATGCCCAAGGAACCTACATCTAAAGTTTGAAGTGTTTAGACTCAAATGTGCGGAGGTGTTTGGTAGAGTTCTCAAAGGTCAAGTAGTTAGACTCTGACCCCTTTACCTACCAAGTTTCTTGCTGGAAATTAATTACCAAATTTTCCCAAATCTCTATAGCATGTATATCAATGTTTGAGTCTGTAGACTGATAATTGGCAGATTTATTGTGTAGGGAAATGTGCACAGACGGAGGCACACACACAAACACGTTCACTTTTATATATATATATATATATATATATATATATATATATATATATGTGTGTGTGTGTGTGTGTGTGCGTGTGTGTGTATGTGTGTGTTATCGAATCTTATTATAATTAAAATTATACAACATGAAAATAATTTTAAAAAATAAAAATTCTTGAAGCGTCGTATATTAGAACTTTTCATTATACTATAAATTATATTGCATTTGGAAACGCAGTAACATTCTAAAATGATTTGCTTATTTCATAGTGGGCATACTTTCTAAACTGTCTCCACAAACTTGCTGGTTTTAATACTCGAATATTTAATTGACCTCTATTTTTGATCGAATTTATATATTCTACCATACCATCGCCTAACGCCGTTTACTGTATATTTTAGTTTTCACTTTTATTTTTCATTTTCGCCCCTTTGCACTTTTACTTAAACACCTGAAGGTGATTCGTGCACGAATCGAAAACGCTTGACAGCAACACTTATGGAACTTTTAATTATATTTTTTTATTAAGATATAAAAAAGACTATACGGAGGAAACCGACAAATAACGAATAGAACAACATATGCAATGCTCCTGCGTTTGTGAAAGATAATTTAACTAGCGAAATAGATGATTAACCTAAACAAATTGCTAGGTACTACACATGTAATGACTTATAAGCAGATGATCTGTTTTAATGTAGAAAACGTTGTAAATAGAGGCCAGATTGCAAACCACAGTGCCAGGCAAATTAATTAGGCTAGTAAGTTACATAAATGCAGCTTTCTATCACATTCCGCAATCAAATATGGGAAATGAAAATGTGATAGAAAAAAATTCCAGTCTAGAAAAAAAAACAGACAATAGAAGATAGTGAGACATCTATGCCAAAAAATAATGCACTTTATAATTTGTTTTTAATGATATTTTATTTACTTTCTAATTTATGCATTTATTATATATATATATATATGTATATATATATATATATATATATATATATATATATATATATATATATATGCTTATGTACATTCGTTTTCATACGAATGATTAAACACTTATCCGTTATTTGAAACAGGAAACGTCCGGTCTTCAAATATAGGTTGTATTATATTAAACGACTAATTTTAGTCAAATGCAATTCTGATAATTATATCAATGGTGTCTAGATCTGAAAAAAAGCGGTAGAGCGAGCTTTGTTTATTGAAATAGCACGTATTTTCCCCTGATTACTGACTACGTGGAGGTATGAAAAATACTCTCTTATTAAAAAAAAACATGTGATATAAACGACTATACACAATTCTACAAGGTAAATAATTTCTACCAAACAAGCAAATATTTTATTATTCGCTCGATGATAACGAGCTTTTGTTACTCTTTCGGCAGCTAATATTATTTTTCTACCATCAAAGTTCGCGTAAATAATTATGTGGAAATTTTGCAAAGGATCTTGGTTTCAATTTCATCCTAAAATTGCACTAATTAGAAATAATAATTATATATTTGTAACAATAAAACAGAAAAAAATGCATTGTGTGGTTGAATTTCGACGAAAAATTTGTTAGTGAACCTAATAGTAATTATCTTACTGCCAGGTCAGAGCACTTTGCAAAACGTATTACAGTCAAAACAGGCTGCCTTTTTTAAAGTTTCTTTATTGTTGTCTTTTATCATTGTCAATCTGAGACAAATTTTGCCACAGACGGGTGTTTCTAGCGACCTTACTCTGTATTACTCCAACGCACATGCGAACGTACAAATAAATAGACTAAAATAAATGCGCGAAAATAGTTGCATTTATACAGGAGAACAACTTAATTGAAACGGAATTGTTTGCGCACAATAAAACCGAAAACGACAAGAACATCCCTTTCTAAAATCCCCGTACAATCTTTACGAGGTTACAGAGTGGTAAATGTGTGTGTAATCTTACACACAGCCACAAAAAAGCAAGCCAGAATAGTTTAGGATATAAGAACAAAACAATTACAAGAGGTTACGACAATATGAAGACATAAAGTAAGTTCCTACTACTGACCGCACTTCTGTAATATATGATATATAACAAAGATTGAATCACGATTGCTGGAAATGGCATTGTATAATTTTATCGCTCTAAGCTTATGATGAAATCCTTTACATATAACACCTAGAAGGCGGACTACTACCAACCCCTCCTCAGTCTAGAAAATCGAGTTTACTATCTTGTGCGAATGATCATTTCTGTTCTCTTGGCCACATTTTACCCATGGAACATGCTCAACTGAGTTTATACATCTTATAAGCTATTTACATCAAGAAACCATCCTTCTACTTCAGGTGAAAATAATTTTTTTTTCATATCCCGTGTCCTTAGCGTAAGGCATAATTGTACCTATTTACAATGCCTCCCCACAGGACAGAGTTAGACACCAGGGTCGTTTTTTTAACGTGGAGAAAAGGTACAAAAATAAAAAAAATTGTCTCAGTCATGAAGAACCGCTCATCCACCGAAAGAGAACAAGAAATGGAAATGCAGCATCATAAGAACAGATACTACACTTTGATCTTGGCCAAAAGTAAGGCATAATTGTAATGAACTGGTTATCTTCCCAGGAACGTTCAATTAGTAGAACAAAGAAGCAGATGATTGGTTCCTAGCAGACTACAGTATGAACCTTTTGAAATCCGATGTAAATAAATAATTGTAATAATATCTCCCATGAAGAACCTTTTTTTCCAGTTTATTAACAATTAGCAGAAGCGTGCGACGTTGCCCGCCAGTGAAATGTGCTTTAATATGATATTTTAATTCATGAAAATGTTGTAATCATCATTAACGTTAATTTTCTATAGACTATTTTATATTATAGTGTTCCAGATGTGTAATCGTTATTTCAGCAGTAAAAAGCAAAATGTCTTGGGTGCATCTAACTAGAATCTAAACCGAAACCAAAGCCAGAAATTATTGCGCTTAGTCTGAGACGCTATCGAAACAGCTATTCCCAGCTGGATAATGAAAAAAGCTTCAAATAAACTAAGATTAACGTACACACACTCACAACCTCAGACACATATATGCGCATGTGTAAAAGAGCAGTTCGAATCGACTTACGCTTGCCAGTTTTTATTTTCTTTCGGTTTGGACCCATGTAGCACCTATTTTGACTATTTATTATTCCAATTTTAGAACATAGAAAAAATGACCCGAAAAAAAACTGTAATCATTTGATCTTTCTCGCGTTGTTTTTCGACCTTTGTCAGAAGGAGATACAGTTTGAAACAATGAAACAGAACTACAGATAAACATCCATCGTGAGTTTCATGAATTAGATTCAAACTTCTATTGCATATTTTTTATCATTAAATGGCCAATCTAGCAATACCCCACAGTATGTGTTAATCTTTGTAAAAGTATTAAATTCGAATTAGATTGCATGATACCACTTCTAATCATCGACTTGGCACTATTGGTAGTGAGCACGAAGGAGGAAATACGTAGACGTAATTAATACGCCTGTTTTGAAGTGGTAATGTAGATCGACTTTATTCAAACTGGAAACACCTACTTAACAACATTGGCATTTGGGCGATGTACTGAATCGCATGTAAAAAAATGAAATAAATATATAAAACTACAATGAAAAATAATGTATTAATATAGTATGACTAAGCATACAGAACGAGTAAAAGACATAGAATAACCTCAGGCTAGTTTATATAGATTGATAATATTGATAAGATTAAGTAGATATGCCGATCCATAAATATAAGACCATATATTTATAGATATATGGTTTCCTTGAGATCAATAATAATAAAATAATTAGCCTGAGTGGCCGGCGTTCCCCGGGTGTTTTTAAATGATTGTTAGGAAAAAAAATAAATAAATGAAAATGATAGTAGGCAAGCAGGCTCGAACCCGTCCCGCGAATAAGAAAAAGAATGGGCAAAAAACGTGACGTTTTTGCTGTTGCATCCATTGTCAAACCGGAAGTGGCGAAGGTTTAAATTAAGGCTAGTCAATCGGAAAGTGGAGATGACTTTCGAAAATATCGTCGAAAAAAACGACCCCTCACTGTAGAAATGTATTCAGTTCTGGGTGAAGGAATTAACGTTTTTTACTCAAATTTTCGATTTTGTTGTTTGAAGCGTCGAACTTAAAAACAATATCGATCTTCCGAAAATCCGTCGCCTCTGTCAAAAGTTTTAGGTAGACATACAAACATACACACATACATTTAAACAGGTAGGTGAGATTTTTATTATAGCTTTTTATTAAAAAAAGACATCTCACACCACGATTGGAACCCAAACCTTTTAGATAATGAACCAACGCGATAATCTACTGACCTAACACGACGTACATGAAATTTGTTCAGTTTTTCAACTATTTAAAGTAAATCAAGTCCTGACGTAATCTGGCGCATGCGTAGAACCGGCCGTCGTTACGAGAAGACCGTTTTTCTTGACCCCTCCCCCGTCGAAAATTATCGTTTTCGGGGTGAACAAATGAACGCTTTTGGCCAATTTTGCTATATTTTTCGAGCGAAGGATGGAGCTTCGAAAGGATTCCGTTTTTGTGAATTTTCGTCGTGTCTGTTTAAAGTTTTTAGCAGACATGCAAACATACACGCATACATACATTTTCGCTTTTATATATATAGACTAGTGGGGGTACCCGGCGTTGCCCGGGTGTTTGGAGGTGTGTGTTGGTGGGGGATAGATCTAAACAGCCTTGTTACAATATATATATATATATATATATATATATATATATATAGATAATGCTTACAGTATTGTATACGTTAATAATATCATCTAATTTAAATTTAATCTTGTACTACGAACTATGTATATTATACATATGTTAAGTTGGTGTATTACGACTATTTATATTAGGTATTGTACTTTGGCATGAAATAACTCCTCACATTTCTTATATGCTGAAAAATATAAAAATCTTTTGTGAAGCGAAATTTTGTTATAACACACCGTTCTTTTTTATAGCCAAGCGTGTGGAGTAAAAATGGCACGTGAAAGAACAAAAGTGCGAAATACTGGGAAAAATCTCTTTTTTTAGTGACATGAAACTAAAATTGATATGAACAAAAGATAACAAATGCATCTCCGTTGTAAAATTTATCGGCAACACGCGATTCCCCAATGACTCAACACCTTTTCTTCACACTGTTTCAAAAATTATTAAATACAATAGGCCTAAAGATATTTTATATTCCCTCAAAAGTTTTGTTTATCTACTGTTTTCAAGTCACACTTCTTGAACCAATGTATACAATATTGTAAAATGTCAAAAGTTTTTATATCACAATATTACCTTTTGACATTCCAGTTTTTTTTTATTATTCAATTTTCACCCCAAACAAGGCACAGTGCCACTTTGAAGCAGGGGGCTGTTATCAGGAACTAAATTAGCGGAGTCATTATGAAGGGAGATGAGTAGAAAGATGTTTGTTAACATTACACTTGAACTTCTGCATATCATTGCAGTTGGGAAAGCAGAATCCCGGAAGGAAGTTCCAAAGACCCGCAGTTCTGGGGAAGAAACTATTGGAGGTAAAGGCTTTCTTGCACCTAGAGATCTCTACTGTAAAGGGATGAGACTTAGTAGCTTGTCGGGTTTGTCGGGGGTAGTTACGTCGGGGAGGTACAAGTGTTTGCAGTTCGTCAGAGCATTCACCATTAAAGTTAGTCTGAAATACGTATTATAGGATCACTAAATATTTCAATTATAGAATTATTTTAAGAAATATTTCTGTTTTTCTTGAATGATTAATTTTAACATGCAATTTCCTGTCAAATAACACCCTAAAAAATCAACGCTACATTTTTAACGACAATTATATACGAAAAAAAACTCAAAGAAACAATGTTAAGTAATTAGATTTCAACTAGGAGATGCTCTAGAAAGTAGGACGTGAAACAGGACTCATTCTTGTAGTTTCGTAAATTTAACTTCTGTAAAGTAATACGTTTTAGTTCCACATCAAGTTATGTTTCTGACAAAATAAAAAAATCGTATAGTTTTCTAGATAGGAATCTATTCATATAATAATTCTTGGTGTATGATGTTAATCCATAGGTTCTACATTTCACAACACATGAAATAACATTGTATTTTTACAATAACCCTTCAGGTTTTATACAGTGACTAGCGGGGGGGGGTACCCGGCGATGCCCGGGTGTTTGGAGGTGTGTGTGTGGTGTTAAATAAAAAAGAACCCGGGGGTTAAAACCCGAAGCCCCGAGGCGAAGTTTGAAAATAAAATCGGCCAGCCAGAATAAGTTACTGAAAGATATTTGAATTTATTTAAGAACCAAATTGACAAGTGCGCGGCCGGAAGTCGTCGAGCATTACGACGACGACGTAGGTTTGTTTGTTATAAGCGAAGTAAAAAAAAGAAAACAACGGTGATACTAAGCGGATAAAACACAAAAAACTAATGTAAGGCAAACGAACGATGAAAACAGAAAAACGAACACGTGAAACATGGCTTAAATAAACCTGTTTCGATATTAAAATTAAAAAAATCGAAAAAAACATCTCACACCACGATTCGAACCCAAAACGTTTAGATAATGACCCAAGGGTTTAACCAACTGAGCTAAGGCGACGTTCACGGAATTTCTTCGGTTTTACAACTATTTAAAGTAAATCAGATAACGACGTCATCTGACACATGCGTAGAATCGGTCATTGCCGCGAGAGGATCGTTTTTGTTGACTCGAGAATTGTCGATTTCGGGGTGAAAAAGTTGACGCTTTTGGTCAATTCTTCGATATTTTTCGCGCAAAGGATGGAGCTTCGATGAGATACCGAGTTTGTGAATTTTCGTCGCGTCTGTCGAAAGTTTTTAGCAGACATCCAAACATACACACATACATACATGCATACATTTTCGCTTTTATATATATAGATTGGTTTATTTTGTCCTGTTTATCTGCGTTATAAGGTAACGTTACAAATCTTTGGAGAAAATATTCTAGTGGAGGTAAATCAGTCGAGCCGCAGTGCTAGTGGATGAGAATAATGATAATATATATAGTGACCGTCGTGTACGTTTATCTGTTTTATTTTCTGTGTGTTTCTGTTGTTACCTATAGTAAAGTTTATTTTGTCTATGCATACGTTTTCTATTTAATTGTACAGTTTTTTTTTATTTCTTTATATATAATAAAGAGCCAGAGCAAACATATATGTACAGAAAATAAACATTTCCTAATCAAAACAACACACACTGAGAAAGTATGAAACAATAATGACAACAACAGTTCTATACCTGATAATTATAATTATCCTAATAAATAAACACATACAAAAACAAATACACTAGTATTAGAGAAAATATAAGAGAACCGACATCCCGATTAAAACTAGATTAACCCCGCAACATAAAAGAAATAGAAAACCGATCCCAGCCAAAAAATTATATATAAGAAATAAAATAAAAAGAGAGTTAAATTAGAGATCAAGTTACCCTTGATTATGAATGCGCGCCCATTCGCTTCGAAAAATAAGTGGGTAAATGAAAAAAAAAATTGATTATTTGACTTACAAACCCAGAAGCACGTGTATATATTAACGCACGTAAAATAATCGATTCCATGTTATAGCATGAGCAATACTCAGGAAAAGGAAACGCTTATAATTTTGTTTAGCCTTAATTCATGTATATTTTCAATCCTAACAACGTAACTTTATTACGTGTTTAACCACTGTCGAAATTATTTTAAAATATTTAAATACATTTTCTATAAATACATTATATATATACTATACCATTATTGTTCCTCTCTCTATCTTTCTCTCTCTCTCTCTCTCTCTCTCTATATATATATATATATATATATATATATATAGAGAGAGAGAGAGTGTTGACTCCTATGTGAAAGAAAATAGTAACCCAAAATCATCCGAATATGACGATTTATTTAATCTCATATCTTCGCTTAATAGTTAAAGGTTCCAATCGCGACGAGCTTCATGTTGAGCATCCCGACTAAATTATTTAAAGCGGAAGCATAGATAAGCCAACCCTAAAACAAATCATCCTTGATGACCTGATCGCTACGCCATTATATAATCCGCATGACATTAGACATCACAATCTTATAGGATACCTCAAAGAAATACCTACATTTAACTATTTATTCTTCTATGAATTTTGCTGATAAGGCTCATGCATAATATATACATATAAACATTTCTTCACTTTATATATATAGTTTTTTCTTAATTTTTATTATGAAAACTATGGCTGTTAACAAGAATTCAGGTTGCACTCTATACAGGAGGAACCAGTTAATTTGGATACGGTGAATATTTTTAGTCCCGCAGATCTTTTTGTATGAATGACTATATATGATTATCTTCTGAACGTTGGGCAAACTTTTAAGAAAAATTACTGATTTTTCATTGCGGTACTCTCCAATTTGTTGTACTCTCCAAGAGGCAATTAATCATTCTAGTCTTGTTGTTACCTTGTTGTAAAATATGTATAGGCTAAAAGATGCTTTCCCCTAATACCTATTTCTAGTAAAATAGTAAGGAGCTATTTTGACTTTTGTCAAATCAGTCAGTTATTATCTATCTTCCAATACTCGGTGAGAGTTATGCAACGATAAATATGCCTGTGAATTATCCTTGCTTTCCTTCTCTCTCTATATGTACCTTGTAAATTATTTATTACGTGGATATGATCTATACATGTTCTTTTACACACGGCTATAAATTTGTTCCTTCATGATTTGTTGGTCATAATGCACAATCAGAAAAAAAGATTGGTGTATACAAATGAATTGAAATTCCAAAAGCTTAGAGTTAAATAGAAAATTATAAATAATGAAAATTTGCGCGTTGTTGTATACTCTGGTATCACTCGTCTACAGACGTTAAAGTAGTGAACACTCACGCCGTTTTAATCAATTATCAACTAGTGAATAGCGTCTACTTCTTGCGCACGATTAATTGTGTAATACATACAACTAAACTTCCATTAACGACTTACTCATATCTGTTCGGAGATTGCTAACTTCTTATTGTATTGCTTTTCCTCTTTACTCCTCCTAACGTTTTACGTATTATTTAATCTAAAATATTCTATAATAACAAATAATTCCATAAAAAATTGTATATTACTATAATCAATAGAAACTTTTAATATGTAAAATTTACAGGAAAATATAGCTGAAACATTTAAAGGATGAGAAAATATATAAAACAAATTGAAAGGAAAAAATTGAGTATCAGCAGTCGATAGCCATTTTTTATAATTAGAAACTTCTTTCATGAGTCGCTAGAACAAAAGAGATCGTTTACAAAACAGCAAATAATTTGAAACGAGAGTCATTTCTCAACAAAAGATAAGAGATGTTAAAGCAAGTTTGATTGTATTTTATACTTGCTTGTTCAAAATATTTACACTGGTGAGACCTCTGTATATAAACCCCAAATATACATATTGTTTTATATACTGTTTATAAACAAAATTATAAAAAACTATATCTGTCCTTAATATATATAAAAAAAACAATATTTCCATGTCATTCGTGGAAGTTTTCCAAGGAACACTTTACATATGACATTTTTTTCACTTCAACAACATAAAG
Source organism: Euprymna scolopes (assembly GCF_053919585.1). NCBI lineage: Eukaryota > Metazoa > Mollusca > Cephalopoda > Sepiida > Sepiolidae > Euprymna > Euprymna scolopes. The sequence goes on from NC_136490.1 coordinate 108,581,093, forward strand.
AATTAAAGATGCAAAAAATAATTGAAAGATATTTAGTATTAAGGAAAGGGAAATGGTGATTACATTTCCTTATAGATTAAACTAAAAAGTCTAGTAACGAGAAAATATAATCAATTCGACTTTCTAAATTCTTTAGCGAGAAAGTCGAAATGATTATCAAAGGAAAATTTAATCTAGTTTTCTGCATTAAATATAAATATCTTTGGAGATATTTCTTGGGAGAGAGAAAATTAATGATCACGTTCCAACAGATTGATGTTGATCGAGGACATTTATAACAAATTTGGAGTTTTGGCATGATGAACCTAAATGATGGAAAATAGCAAATTTAGCTTAATGAAATTACGATAACACATTTATATATTTAACACAGAATAAAAAATGTAAACATTAAAAACACGTAGAAATTTATTCAATTCGGAATTTCACGTTTTAAACACATTTTATAAAATATCAACCATACTTGTAAAAAAGTAATGTTTGTGAAGAGAGACTCACATTCTATGAAAGTCTTTGAATGTAAAAATTGCATAGATTACAAACATTAAAAATGGTTCAATGTTTCATACTTCTACAATTTACGTGATAAAATTATAATTTTTATATTAAGACACGCATTTAAAAAACGAACACGTGTTAGGATTTATTATTGTGTACGTTTACACCACAATTTAAAAACAAATTATACAATCTAATAGTTAGATTAAATGGTAACACCCTAAGTGATAACAAGGTATGTACCTGCAAATGCGCGAAAACTTAAAAAAACTAGAAATATGCAGAAGCTACGTTTTACTTATTTTTCAATAGATTCAGACTAGAGTGGTTAGAGGCTTTTTTTTTTGTCAAATAAATATATTTTTATTACTTGGGGAATATTTACACAAATAAAACACACGAGGAAATATATAATTGGCATTGTTTATAGGGGTTTATCTATATAAGAGACAGGTACGTCCAAGGATGGAATACTGTTGCCACATCTGGGCAGGAGCAGCTAGAAAGAACTTGTCCTGCCTTGATAGAGTTCAAAATAGACTTCGTGGCCTCGTAGGAGATGTCCTTTTCTTTTCCCTGCAAGCTCTATCTCACAGAAGAGATGTTGCGAGCTTGTCTCTGATGTATCATTATATTCATGGAAAGTGTTCGACTGAGCTTCAGTCTATGATCCCCCCTCGCCAAACTTTCACAAGAAACAGCCGAAAACACTATCAATAATTCCCCCCACTCTTTATCTGTGCCTAAACATAAACGTAGATTCCATGAACAAAGCTTCTTTCTTAGAACTGCTTCCTGTGGAATTGTCTTCCGTTTTCCTGCTTTCCAGCTGACTACAATATGATTGTCTTCAAGTCTAACGTAAACAAGTTCTTGATAAGCCGTTCTATATAATTTAACAAATTTAACGAATTTTCATTACTAATGATTACTATATTTTCCAATTTCTTTAACCCTTATCATTGAGTGGCCTTGATAACGTGATGATGCCTGTGTAAAAAAAAGGAATGCAGTTACAAACCGTTACACCAAATCAAAGCGGATTTCTTATGCGGCAAATCGAAACAAAAATTGTAGTTCTAGCTTAATGTGTAAAAAATCAGTTTCCACGAGTGACTGAAATATGCAAGCTTAGTGTGAGATAATGGTGAACAGTTCTGTTGCTTTGTGACATTTGTTGCCTCTGTAATTGAGGAAATTAACAGATATATTGCTAGGTACCGGTGCCTATCCTGCCTCGACAAAGTACAAAATAGACTTCATGGCTTAATGGGGGATGCCCTTTTTCTCTTCCCTGCAGCCTCCCTCCCACAGAAGAGACGTTGGGAGCCTTTCTTTGTTTTATTGTTATTTCCATGGCCAGTGCTCGCGTGAGCTCTAATCTCTTGTCCTCCCTCGCCAAGCTTTAACGAAAAACACCCAACTAGCTTAAAATACTGTCATTAATTTCCCCCACTCTTTATCTGTGCCTAAATCCAAACGTAGATTCCATGAGCAGAGATTTTTTCTTAGAAGTGCACGACTGCGGAACTCTCTTCCGTTTCCCGTTTCCCACCTGACTATGAATTGGAGGTCTCCAAGCCCAACATAAACAAATTCCTGATAAACCGCCACATTAAGTAAAACACTCTATCAAATCTCAAATACTAATGGTAACTACGATAATATCCCATTGATTACCATACCCGCAACAAGCCTTATCTCCGAGTGGCTTCCGGGCTTTGATAAGTGGTGACCTCCGTGTAAAAAAAAACAAAAACAAATAATAGAGGCAACACGATTGGCAAACAAAGTGAAAATATACTAAATTATATATATTGTCTTACTCATTATTTTGCGTCTGAATTACTGTGATATTTCAGTATATATTTTAAGCAGGGAAATGATACGTTCAAATATTCATGGATTGGTGGTCATTACCTATATCTCTTTCTTTCTGTCTGTCTGTCTGTCTGTCTGTCTCTCTCTCTCTCTCTCTCTCTCTCTATATATATATATATATATATATATATATATATATAACTACTTCATTTACTCACATAAAATTAATATACGAAAGTATAGATTTATGCGTAAACTTTAAGTATTTACTTCAAAATTGCTCAATACGTAGGAAGAGCTAGTAAGTAATTTATAAAATATATATGCGGCGATTAGATGCTAGAAAGCTGATTGGCTAACTAAATCCTCAATAGAAAAGGGACCATATAAAAACGATAACCAACCACAGAATTCGCGCATAAGCCTGAGGAATCCTAGAGTGGATGAAACGCCGAATATTCAGTGTAGCTTAATCGCCATATATATTTTATAAATTACTATATATATATATATATATACTTCGGAGTAGTTTTTATTTAACAATCAGTGGTTATGTAAACGTGAGATTGTAGGTTTACAAAATATTACTGGCAGTAATATTCTATAAGTTATCCCATCTAAACGAGAATTGCTCGATATTCAAGATAGAGCAAATAAATTAAATTGTAATTCAATGAATTTCAAAAAACTCTCATTGAAATGAAATGAAGTGGTTGAGTTTCATATCAAAGAATTTTTATTGTTCTAAGCAAGACAAAGAATGTTTTAGAAAGTTTATCTCCTTAACCTATAAGGTTTCGATGTCTACCATCTCATCAGAGGAGTGAAAATATTAGCAAATAGTTATAAAGGTATGCACCCTATTTGCTAAAGTCAGTGAGACAAATAGGGTGCATACCTTTATAACTATTTGCTAATATTTTCACTCCTCTGATGAGATGGTAGACATCGAAACCCTATAGGTTAAGGAGATAAACTTTATAAAACATTCTTTGTCTTGCTTAGAATAATAAAAATTCTTTGATATGAAACTCAACCACTTCATTTCATTTCAATGAGAGTTTTTTGAAATTCATTGAATTACAATTTAATATATATATATATATATATATATGTATATATATATATATAGAGAGAGAGATAATATATATATATATATATATATATATATATATATATATATATATATATAAAATTAAATATTATTCTAAATAGAGGTAATCCTCATCAACACCCCTAGTTTCTTATTCGTGTTTTACTAAGATTCCGTGAAATACATTTGCTCGCCGTCAACTTATATAATATACATAAATAGTATGTCATATGTGCATTCTATTATAAGCATCCTTTTTATCTCTTATCATTAAAACAAATCTTATAATTTTAACTGCAACACAGGGTAATGGAATAATTATTTATTAGTAATATTAAATACAATAAATTATAGAAAAGGACAAATAAATGTACGAAACGGCCGATTTTATATTTAAAAATATAACTGGGTTGGCAAACTAACCTTTTTCCGATTCAGAAACATGTACTTTATACTAAACACTTTTTGTTATGTATGGTTTCGAAAGTATATGTGTACCTTATACATTGTATGTGCTGGTCTTTGGGTGGTCATAAGAGGTTAAGTGTTGACAAAGGTCAAGATTTTAAATTTCCACCGGTTGCCGCCTTCTTGTCTTTAGCCGATGATGGATGCGTAAAATTTGTTGCGACCGTATACGATTACTCTCCTAGGCATGTTTATATCGGTTAGTGGGAAATAAGCACCAATTCGGAAAGGCAGGACAAAGGGGCAACTACAAAACCTCACACGAACCCTTGAAAAGATAAGAATTCAGTAGGAATATTGCGTAAACAAAAGAAAGCATTGATCAGGTTAATCTGTCCCTGAGGTCACCAATCGTAATTCTTCAGATTGGACCGGATAAAAACTGATAAAAGCTTTTCCAATTGTTTAGTGTTAAAAATGTTTTACTTTTTTATTTTCACAATTGAGTAAACAATTATCAAGGACAGAAAGCAACTCGGGGATAAGTGTCAATGGATGTAAGATTGTAGTTTAGTGATTGTTAATGGTAAAATTTGGGTAGAATTTGATTATGTACGGATACAGGTAAGCAAGAACTTGTTTACATTGGACTTGAATCCTACCACATTTTAGTCGGCTAGGTAGCAGGTCAGCGTAACGGTGCTCCACGGGTGAACAGGGCTAGGAAAACAACTTTGTTCATGGAATCTGAGTTTGAATTTAGGGACGGATAGTGGAGGATATTGCTGATAGTAGTTTTAGCAAGTCCAGTTTTTTATTGAATAGGTTGAGCACCGGAATCCTAACTAAGACGTCAGACGAGCACTCGCTCTGAAAAGAACGATTGGACAGAGATAAGCTCGCGATGTCTGTTCTGTGGGAATGAGCTTGCAGGGAAGAGAAAATGGCAACACCTATTTGGGTTCGAAGCCGATTTTAAACTCAGTCACGGTAGTAATGATGTGCCGATTAGCTTCTCCCCATATGTGGCTACAGTAATCTATTTTATGACGTACTTTGCTCTTTTACAGACAGCTGATCAGAAATGAGATGCACTTTGGTACAGTAAAATGATACAAATAATTATCCCAGTGCTCTGGGTAACATATTTTATGTATGTGTTCCATTTCACGTTAGGGATAAAGGGGGCTCCCAGTAGCATGTCAAATAGGATCCTGAATAGAAGTGTGCGTTCTATCCCAACCATTATCAATGGACCAGAGGTCATCTCGTCAGCGTAAGACAAGGCCAAACTATTTGGAAAGAACTTTGCAGCTAATTCTACCCTATGCGACGAAGGCCATCAACTCCCCATATTTCCTCCTATAACACAGAACAAGCTAGGAAACATACAAATATCCGTGCATGAGGTCGCCAAGCTAATCAAGAACCTAGATTCCAGTAAAGCAACTGGCCCTGATCGCATCCCAATTATAGTGTTAAAAAAGCTTCAACCAGAACTCGCTCCCATACTTACGAAACTATTTAAGCGCTGCTTTAAGGAAGAGGTGCTTTCCGACTCCCTGGAAGACCTCATCAGTTTGCCCTGTATTTAAGAATTCAGGTGATAAGTCATCTCCTTCTCAGTACAGACCAATAAGTTTCCTGTGTGATGAGTCAGCTGCTGGAATCCATATTTAATAGAGAAATAGTCGACCACCTCAGCAGGAACAACCTTCTCAGTGACACACAATATGGTTTCCGCTCTGCAAGATCTACCGCCGATGTGCTGACGGTTATATCCCACAGGATTAGTTAATCTCTTGACAAAGGCTTCCTTTCTAGGGCAATTGCTCTTGACATATCAAAGGCTTTCGACAAGGTATGGCATAAGCGTCTACTTCACAAGATTTCCAGCTACGGTATAACTGGAAATGTTTTCTCAATCATTAAATCATTTCTCTCCGATAGGCTCATAAGAGTAGTGGTCGATGGACAAAAATCGGAGGCCTGCAATATACATACTGGAGTCTACAAGGGATCAATCCTGGGGCCAACTCTCTTCCTGATCTACATCAATGACCTCCCTAAACACATAGTTAAATCATTCGTTGACATCTATGCTGATGACACGAACATCTACGGAAATACATCAAGGGCTGTAAATGGCAAGGCTCTCTCTGATTCTCTCTCCTCTGATCTCGAGCGCGTGGTTCAGTGAGGGAAGACGTGGCTGGTTACCTTTAATGCACCCAAACCAAACTCCTGTCCTTACATCATCAACGCTCTGATCCCCATTTGGCATCAATTGTGATGGATGGCTCTCGTCTGGGGGAGGCTCCGTGTTTTGACAAGCTTCTGGGTTTGACCTTTACTCCTGATCTGAAATGGAACACGTACATCAAGTGTGTTTCCAAGGTCGCTGGAAAGATGGTGGGATCCTTCTACCATTCCAGAAGATATCTCACTACTGATGCAATTCTCTATCTATATAAAAGCCAAGTACGTCCAAGGTGGAATACTGTTGCCATATCTGAACAGGAGCTGCTAAAAACAGCCTATCCTGCCTTGACAGAGTACAAAATAGACTTCGTGGCTTAGTAGGGAATGCCCTTTTCTCTACGGTGCAACCTCACTCCAACAGAAGAGACGTTGCGAGCCTATCCTTGTTTTATCGTTATTTCCATGGCAGGTGCTCGTTGAACTCCAATCTCTGGTCTCCCCTCGCCAATCTTTCACGAAAAACAGCCGTCTAGCCGAATCCACTTTGAAAAAATTCCCCCACTCTTTATCTGTGCCTAAATCAAAACGTGGATTCCATGAACAAAGCTTCTTTATTAGAAATGCACGGCTGTGGAACTTTGTTCCGTCTGCCTGCTTCCCACCTGACTACAACTTGGATGTCTTACAGTCTAACGTTAACAAATTCCTAATGAACCGCCCCCTTAAGTAAACACTTCATCAAATCCTCACACCAACGTAATGTACTTGCAATAACCCTTATCCCTGAGTGGCTTCCGGACCTTGATAAGTGGCGATCACTATGTAAAAAAAGACATGGTGTTTCATCAGAATTAGCGCTATTCATTTCTATTGGTACCTGATGAGAGTTAGAGCGATTATTATGAAAAGAGAAATGCTTGATTTAATATGCATTAAAATAGACCTGCCATTTTCTCGATTTCACTACGTGCTCAAAATTTGAAGGAAAGAATAAGAAAAACCGTAGTCATTGCTGGTCTTTGAAGTACCGCCATAGATTTTGCTGATGTTTAAATAAATGTCTACGAATAATCTAAGAATATGATTAGAAGGTCATCGATAAAGAGCAGGAATAGAATCAGGTCCTATATTGAACTTTGAGGGGCGCCTGCATTAGTACTATTAGTTTCTGATTTCCGCCCATCAATGCTTACTCTTATGAGACTTTCGGTTCTAACATTCAGCGGTTACATGAATTAGCGTAAATACAAAGATAATTAAAGTAGGTAGGATGAAACAAGAAATCTAAAAAATCCCAGGTATTGAATATTGTAGCCATATATGGCCTGCTGCATGATTAACTCTCATGAACCAGGTTCAAAAACAACTTTAAACATGAATAGGTTCCACATTGTGTACGACTATTTAGTCTCGTTTAAATGGGCGTAAATTTACATATTTCCTTTGCTTTCCCGCGTCTCTAGATAGTTGTATATATTTTTCAGACAAATCCATTAAGGCAAGGCATGAATCAACTTGACGAAAAAGGCGGAAACAGAGGAAATGCCACTGACGCAAAGATAAGAGCTAACTATTGACGTAAGTCTCGAAAAAAAAAATCTATAGGAAGGAGAAAATGATTCATCGGCAAAGAGTTTTACAAGCTTACACTTCTGGAAAAGAAGCAACTAGAATAGGACAATTAATTATAAAGAAGTATCTGAATAGAGAATTTAATGTAACTTGAGTAACGCGTATAAATGCTTGAACAAAATAAAACCGAATATATATAACAATTCTGAAGAACGTATTCAATACTCGCAGTTATAGAAGCGACTAATGCTGTATAGTTGTTGAACAGAAGAGAAATTATCCGTTATATATATATATATATATATATATATATATATATATATATATATATATATATATATATATCGATATAATTATCTATCTATCTTTGTACATGGTTATTGATACATCTATCGCTCTTTGTATTCACATATATGTATATGTATCTATCGATCTATCTTTCTATCTATCTATTTATCTATCTATCGATCTATCGATCTATCTTTCTATTTTATTTGAAGTAAATAAGACATGAGATATGAAGCTATATTTTTATAAAAAAAATGTGAAACATGTTGAGGTGTAAATTGAACAATTTGCACCGGAAGAAAGTTGACCAGCATTGGAACTACGAGTTTTTCTATCAGGTGTTCTGCTTAGATGACTCAGGACTTGAAAATAGGACGTCAAACAGAGCGGGCGTTTGAAAAGGACACCCCTCTCCTCACCGGGAAGGGAGCTGACGTGTCTCAAAATGGAGAGTAGAATTAACCACACTAGCAAATATATTCACTTCCAATTATTTTACAATTGAAACCTGAGAAGTAATAAAACCCCATAAAAAACAACGATTGCCTTGAAGTCCACAGGTTGCATTTCTTATCCAAGAACAGATGAATTTTCAGCTGGACCAAAAGACTAAGGACGCAGTTAAAAAGTTAATGAGTTATGTCGTAATACATGGATTATGTCTCACACAGACACACGCAACACAATTAGACGGAATGTAAACAGAGTGTAGACGATATTCAGATAGAGAAAAAGCAACTATATAGACATTTAGAAACACGACGAACAATCACACATAACGTACAAATATAAACACACCACAATGTAACACTAAGACTAGCAAAGAATAATATAAGATTTATTTACGGAAATGTTATAAAACTGCTACGTAAGCAAATATACTTTTACTGATCCAGAATTGAATGAATCTTATAAAATAATCAGTAAAATGGTTAATTAGATTTTGTGACAACGAATACTTGCTTTCAAGACAGTATTAATTCTTTGTTAGGTGCTGTACAGTTTGCTCATAAAATATATTTTCAAATATTAACATCTCTGTCGCCTACGATACGTTGTATTTACGTACTTAATGGCAATCGATATGACATGAATGCAATAACATCTTTAGTGATGATAAAGTAAGATCGCATGCCTTAGCCGTCCCGTAGTTTGATGTAAAGGGTCTTTGACAAGTTTTAATAAGAGAAACGTGTGCTTGTTGCTTGTATGTTCTATCAAAAGGTTTTATGTATTTTTTATTACGTTTCCATGTGTTCTATTTTATTGTACTTCAATATTTTTAAAAATATTTCTGTAAAGTAATTTTCAATTATTATCATATTTTTGAGTGTCGGTAATAATATACGAGATTTGAAAATAAAAGTTTATTATTAAATGCCCCTTAATATACTGACGAAACGTATTTATTGCAAGAAAGAAATTCTATCACAAAGATTTACAAAACTGGTCAAAACTTATACACTGTGTGTATACTACGATATAATAGGAATATATATTCCTTGCCGTTAAATTATTTATATTTTTCTTTATGATCCACGTGTTTAACAGGAGAGTAATGCATTTCTTACTATATGTAAACTTTAATCACAATATTAAATTGAACTTATTAGAAATCTCTTTATGTGTATTCAGAATAATTATCTGATAGATCCTGCCATAACTTGAACTCTGTTTAGCACCTCTGCAAGCCAATTCTTGTGGCCATTACGTCGCTTTCTCGTAGATAAACAGGTGTAAAGGGGAACACGTACCACGCGCACTCGTCCTGGAATAGCGTCTCGTGTTTAACTGTCCTGATAGAATAATAAAACAAATCACTTAACGTTAGCGAGACACGTGATGACAACGACAATTTGCTTTTCTGACGATTGAAAACAATTTATAAGAAAGGGTGTCTTGAAAATGAAAGAGCCAGCAATAAATATAAAGTGTTTGGGCTACCCAGTGTTGAAAAACCTAAATCTGATATCACTGCTCATGCCCACCCCTAATATACAACAAACATACAGATTTATGTGTGAGCATACATACCCACACAACCACAGGCACACATATATGCATATGGGTTATTGCGTATGTACATGTATATTTATGACTATATATATACATATATATATATATATATATATATATATATATATATATATATATATATTTAAAAGTGTAACCGATGGTGTCCGGAATTGCATGATGAACAATGAATGTTTAACTCCGTCATATCTCTATTGTCATCGAAATCAGAATAAATCATCGCGGTGCTAAGGGATGGAGCATGCATACTTCTCGTAGTGGCTTTATTAATAATATATTTTTGTCGACATTGAACTCTAGAGAAGATACTGTTGATTTTATACAACAGTTCTTATATATAATAGTTTTAATTTAAGTTAAAAATGCAAAAGTTTCATGTTTAAATTGTGCTTAATATAGAAACAGTCATTTCGAACGCGCCCCCGTCATATCAAACTACCTACAGTTTATTTCATATGTCGGGCCTTTCAGCTCGTGTAATAATAAAATTTCACACGCATACTTGTGATGTTCGCCTGTATAAGGTGTTAACTTTGTTCAAAATCTCATGTTCCTGATTTCATCTGTGTATTTCGATTATCTATACTCAGGCACTTATTTTCGGGTGAAATTTTATTGAAATCGATCCCGTCGTGTTCGAATGAATAGGGAACTTCCTCACATTGATACACAGATAAACAGGACAGAATTCATTTCATATAATAATAGAGATATTGAGCAATGTCAAATCTTGGTCGTCAGACTTGATATTTTATATATAAAAATCGTACTTTTAGCAAGAATTTAGTTTGATATTTAGCCGTAAAAAGTAGGGGTTAAGCATTCTAAATTGAAAAAGTTGGAATTAAGCAGGCGTAAGTTGAGTGAAGGTGCTTCTCAGTTCATGCGCAAATATGAATTTTTATGTTAAACGGTGTTAATTCTTAATGATTTGCAAAGAGTTATATTTATCTCAGATGTTAGCGAATACGCTCGGCTGCTAAATGTTTTCGTTTAGAGTTTAGATGAAGGCACCTCAGGTATATATATATATATATATATATATATATATATATATATATATATATATATATATATATATATATATTGGTTTAAACTTTTTGAACTCCTTACTTATATAATAGATACAATATTAGGATTGACTCACTAATAATAAATTCGAAATCTTCACAAATTCAAATATTTAGCCGTATTTTACGACCGGGGAACGTCGTGTGTCCTGCTAGTTCGAAAGAAATGTAAATTGTTTCTCCCTCCCTCTTTCTCTCTCTGTCTCTCCCTCTCTCTCTCTGTCTGTCTGTTTGTCTCCCTCTCTCTAAATATATATGTATAATATATATATATATATATATATATATATATATATATATATATATATATATATATATATATATACTGCAATGGATGTGGCTCGGTATCACAGTCACACGGTAGAACTAAACGCCATAACAGATTTTCATAATCTACCTCAGATATTCTTGACTAATTTTTACAACTCATTATTAAAAATAAAATATAAATTAAAGATAAAAAAATATTTCTGAAGGTAAGCGCTCATTAAAAGAAACTGTTAAATAACAGTATACGAAGATCAATTTATAGATAGTTAGAACGTTAATGAATGTTATGTTAACTACAGTACATTGCTTGCCAACATAGTGCATATACATTGTGATCGGATGTTTTTTTTTAATACCTGTTCTGATACAGTAATTAGTACAATGAAACTTTGTCTATTATTTAAATAAGTGCGATTACATTTGATTGAAGCATAGGTTCTTATATTAAAAACAAAACACTTACTATTAATTAGTATAGTACTGGTAATTTACCTTTATCTGAATAATGTCTATTTTGAATATTATGAAATTTGGAAAAAAATCCTTAAAACCCCCGCTTATCTAACATGGAAAAAGTACAGACCTCCATCTTGTTTGAGGGAGGATATAGTTGTTAACTGAGATAACATAACAAGGAGAAGGGACACCATCTCTCGAATGTGCTAATGTAATGAATGTTTTTATTTGGGAGTCTTATATTATGCTATGCCGAATATTTAGTTATGTATAATTAGTAGGCAGTGTATCCCTATGTCAGTGTGTCCCGGTAAACGCTTGTACAATGGCCCAAGAGAGTGTATGTTTATAATCAAACTCACCTATCTAAATACCCAGCTAAGACCAGCCGGGTACATAAACACATTATATATATATATATATATATATATATATATATATATATATATATATATATATGTATATATATATGTATATATATGTGTATATATATATATACATATATATATATATAGTAAGTTATAAAATACATATGGCGATTAAGTTACACTGAATATTCAGCGTTTCATCCACACTAGGGCTCTTCAAACTTATGCGCGAATTTTGTGGTCGTCTGTCGTTTTTATATACGAACCTTCTATTGAGATTTTCGTTAGCCAATCAGCTTTCTAGTATCCCTCGCGCCCTTCCTATCAGCCAATGTGCATGCACTTACCGGACAAAGACCTAGTTGACCTCTGGTTGACCTGTTCCTTTGTGCATGCTCTATTTAGCCTGGCTATTTAGTTTCTTGACCTGTTTTAAATCTAGGTTAGGTTTTTTTGTGTTAGTTTATATGTGTGTGTGTTTGTGTGTGTGATAGTTTATGTTTATTCATATTTACTTAATTTATATGTTTTAATTTGTTTATTTTCTATTGTTTTTGTTAGTTGTAAAATTATTTTGTATCGCTATCCTAGAGTAAATTTTATTCTGTGAACACAGTTGTTCGCTATTTCTCTTCGACAGTTCAATATTAGGGTTCTTTAAAGTACAGGATGGAAAATTTTTCATGAAGGCATACTCTACATGGGTCGTCTTGGTCTCTACAAGTGGTAGCTTGTATTATTTTTTTCCATTCGACTACCAGCGAACAGCCGGTTTCCTTGAGTTCCCATTATTTATTTGCTATCGTTGTTTTCATACGGTGTTTTTTATTGTTGAATGGGTTTTTGTGGTCATAATATCGAATTTTTACATCTAAGGAAGTCATACCTACGTCATATTTTTTGTTATTTGGGTTTTCTCTCGCAAATATTGTTGCCTGGTAAACTACGCTTTTGGTTATACATTTATTTTGAAGTGGGCAAAATGTGCGGTCTCTATAGTTGCATTTATCTTGTTCGTTATTAGTAATCTTATTTTTAATTCTAGTATGATTGTTGTTGTCCGGGATTGGTTTATTATTATTATTATTATTATTATTATTATTATTATTATTATTATTATTATTATTATTATTATTATTATTATTATTATTTCTGCTAGTGTTATTTTTATTTTTGTCATGGTGTCTACTTTTTATTGTTTATTTTGTTGTTGTTTACATTGTTTTTATCTAATATTTTGTTATTATGTGTTTTAATTATCAGCTCTACATTTTCGCAGCATTGTAGGATAACTTTAAGTTATTTTCATTGAAAATTTTGTATAAGGGGTTGGTTTCGGGAAAGTGTTTTTCGATAAGATTTAGAAATTTCTTGCCAAGTTTTGTTTTCAACATTGATTGTATGGGGCCATATACCAAATTATAGTTCTTTTTCTTCTATTTTTTATTTTATTATAGTTATTGGTGTTTGTTGCTTATATTTGATGTCGATATTTTTGTATCCACTATTTTTTTAAGCTGTTTCATACATATTGGTTGACCTGTTAAATGCATTTTCACCGCTTCAGTTATTGCTGAGTCTACTTAGCTCTACCTACGTATTGATCACTTTGAAGTAAATACTTAAAGTTTACGCATAAATTTATACTTTCGTATATAAATTGTATGTGAGTAAATGAAGTAGTTATATATATATATATATGTATGTGTGTATATATATATATATATATATATATATATATATATATATATATATATATATATATATATATATATATATGGGTGGCCGAAGCCGAACGTTGTCTACCATTAACTGGCTTCCCTTATGTTGGGCTTGAAACCGATGGTACCAATGTTTTTTTCTGCAATTCTTTACAGTTTTAAAAAAATAGATATTACAATCTATTATTGAAATTGTTTCTTTGTATTCGAAAACTTTGCTGGAATTTTACCCCCAAAACAGTGAACGAATATATTAATTTATTTTATTGTGGACTATTATCCTCGCCCTTTTAGATGTTATTGTTTCACAGCGTTTCGGCCAACTATAAAGATGAGGATAATAGTCCTTCAAAAATCTCGAAGAGTGTACCACGCATTCCAAAGGTAAACAATATTAAACAAAATTGACGTTAAAAGAAGGAAACCCAAGTGTTATCACTATGGAAAAATCGGACACATTAAACGTTATTGTTGACTGCTTGGTGAAGATACTAAGGAGAATTTCAAGCCGAATTGTCTGAAAATAAAAGCCTACTTCACTAAGAAAATGCAGGATAATTCAAATTTTGTCAGACTTTTCTTACATAATGCGTTGTCTAAGAAGAAAATTGCAGACTGGACTCTGCTGCTAATTTTTAATTTCCGAAAATTTAATGTAGCGGATAAAATAATCCTTAGTGACGGATTCTTATTTGAAAGGGAAATAATAAAGATCAGATTGTATGAGACGTTGCTAAATGAAGTTAAAATTGATTAGGTGTGTCCAGAGCTACTAAATGTTGGAAGTCCTGCATATTCACTTAGACAGGTTGTAAAATTTTAGACAAACAAAAAAATAGTAGCTATAGGTTTAAAGGTTAGGGTCATGTAATATTTAAATGAAATAAAGGAAGCAACTCATGCAGCGAGTACTAGCCCGCGTAATAATAGATAAGAGGATATGGACTTTTTTTTAACAAGGTTTAGATGAAAAAACATCATTGTCCCTCATTTTAAAAATCTGGTGAAAGCGATTTTGTGAAAGCAATTTTCCAAAGGAGAAAGCAAAAAATTAAATTGCACGGGGGAAAAAATTAGTGTTTACGGCTTTATCACGCCCGTCTTAAATGGAGGAGTCAGTATCTATGGTGGGATGAGGACGTCGCCAGTATATTGAATGAAAAGTCGAAAGAGACCGTGTTGACTAAGAACGAATTGGTCGGCAGAAACCTCCCTAAGACAAATACAACACAGAATAAAATTTGAAAAACTTTCCGAAAAGTTAAAGGGAGATTCATCATGCAATCATCAAGAAATAAATCGTCGACAATCTGGTCAATTGACCATGAAAGCCTTGACCGAGGCAACAGACATGGCCGTCAAAGATGCGACATTATACCGATCCAAAAAGAAATGCAGAACTAAAACGTAACAAAGTTGAAGAATGACAAAGAAAAACAACAAACTGTTGTGTTCTAGTAGAAGTATTAGTACAACACCACAAAACCGCTTCTCCCCCAACGTGCCAATATCTCCCGTAAATTTTAATATACCGGTGACTTTCTCCTTGTGAAAACTGATAATCCACTGGTGCCAGAAATGACTTTGAAGGTAAGAACATTGACACCCGATATTCTACCACAATGAGTTTTCAGCAGATTAAAAAACTAGTGTGGAAATTAGGATCACATTTAATTGGCTGTGGATGGAAACCCACATAACACATTTTATTTTTCTTAAAATGTAAAATTCGAATTAAGTGTAACAGTATTGGTATTTATTGTTGGCATATATCAGTGTTCACAAGAAATTAATGAATATTGCTGGCTCAGTAATGTAGGGCAAAAAACAATGTCTTGTGCAGTTGCTTTTCCGGAGTAAAACGTTGTGAAAACATTTTCGTCATAGTTTCAGATCTGAAGAAAACATAGTTTCTTACTTGGCACAAAAAGAATATGTTTGGTCGGTTTAATAAATTCTACTATTGAGATTAAATACCTATTAATTGTTAGTGATCAGACAAACCTAATCTTTATTGCACCACTGGTGCTATGATAATGTTATATATATATATATGTTTGCGAAGGTTGCCTACACACAGCTGCATAATTCCAATATATGTTTTCTTCAATTGCTGTGCACATGTTTAAACTTCAAATATTTTCTACAATTTGTAAGGTCATGAATAAAAACAACATTTTTAACGAAGTATAGTGGGGTGAATAAGGCTGGAAACACATAAGAGAAAATAAGCGAAAATATCCGATCTTGTGAGCAGATGACATATATATATATATATATATATATATATATATATATATATATATATATATATATATATATATATATTATCTATCGCATAAATTAGATGTTCATAGAATGTCTAAAACTCCCATACTTTTCTGTTAGTGGTGTTATTATTCATAGTTAAAAGCTGCTGTTTTCATTTGAAATTTTGCATACACAATACGACATTATATCATACGGATGATCCCCATTCCGAAAATGTTGGCTATCGTCATGGTGGTCACGACAGGCCGAAGCCTTAGCGTAATTTATCGACTCGCCTCTTTGAATGCTAAACTGTAATCCGATCCAAGTCAAGACAATGGCGTCACACCCTGTTTCCTGTTTGATTCATTACCGTATTCACTTGTAAATATTGACACTACGGGATCAGCCTACACGCACGCAACACATACACATATATTCACTAGTGAACCCTCTTGGTGAAATAGAATCTTACTTGACGAAGTGAATCCTCATTATATACATATAGTCAACAAAGTAATATCTAAAAATAATGGGCCCTTTATGGAATGTTATATGCACTGAGTATGGTAAGAAATAGGTTATGATTAGTACGTCTGTGTGTTTCACTGGCTAATTGCACAAAAATAACTAAAAATATGATCACTATTATAAGGTTGGTATAAAAATGTCGTTTTTTATCGTATATGTATGTCTACGTAAAAAAGCGATATTATCTTTGAACCAACTTATTATGAAAGGAATATTGTCCAAACTTTTGTTTTCGTTAATAAATTTATTAAATTATTTTATCATTATTTCATACTAATATGCTATTCGCAATTCTAAAAGCATTTGTGATATCTACTGTTTTGAATTTAAACGAATTCCGCAACGTATGTATTAAATTAAAATAAAAATCCTGAGTGATCGACGAACAGACAGAGAAAATATATATTGAAAGAAGAATACACCAATACGTAAATAATGTTAATTTGTATAACGTGACTGAACAGAAACATATGATTCTTACCGAAGAAAACATCAATCCGCACGACAGAAAACTTAAATGCCTATTGGAGAGAGCTTGAATGCGTACTAGAATATCCTCAGGTGTAATGATCTCTTTAAATAGGTATTTACCAGAAATCCTGACACGTGTACCCTATTAATTAGAACTAAATCTCGCTCACGTATTAAGAAATGTTTTGCTTTCTCCCCAAGCTATTAAGCACATCCAACTCGGTTGCGGACGGCGACACTTCTTCAGTAATAGCAGCCAGCTTTAATAAAAAAAATCTATTCACACTGAAAAAATAATATATAAAAATATTAAGAAAAATAAAAGCGAGTAATGAAAAGCCGAAACTCACAAATATAAGGGCCCGTCAACCTTTTTATGCACCAGGTGGGAAGAGGCTCACAATAATGTAAACCCGTCTGTCTATGGAAGTGGAACTCCAGTCATGACAGAAGACAACCATAGTCAGCAACTTGATAGCAATATATATATATATATATATATATATATATATATATATATATATATAACAAAAATCAAAAATAACAATAAGTTTCGAGCCCATGGTCTGTTGCTGAAAAAAAAGTGCTGCTGGTTAGCTACTACTACTCAGTTTGGAAATTGAAGTAGGGCAGCAAATCCAATTTTGGTAGTGAAAATAAAGTAAACTGAAAATACCTTACAGTTTGAAAAATATACTTTAAAACAAATTATAATTATGTAAATCTTGCTTTATTGATGCGTTATTATATCAGATTTAATCCAATGCAAAATACAATATTTATCTCTTAAAATCGAGAGTTTTGTTAATATTAAACGTGTTGTTATTATAAAACATTCTACGAACTGATATTTATTGAATGTATATGAATTCATGATATGTTTAAACTTTCACAAAAGTCAAATATTGATTGGAAACTCGGTTAAATGTTCACAAAACACGGGTTATTAGATTATTGTGCGTGTATACAACAGTGAATTTCAACGATTATCCTGTTTTATATATTGATACACTACAAGACATGTTTAATTTTGAAGATTATTTTACATGGAATACAATAATTAAAAGTCATTATAGTTAGAATATAAAGGTAGACACCCATTCAGACAGGGACACAATTATCTTTGTTCGGCAAACTACGATACCTGACATATGATTTTTACGGAGATCGACAGAATAAAAAAATAATAATAAAAAAAACAATTTACACAAAGTATACTAAAAAAGTATAAAGCACTTTGCTCTGTGCACGCAAAATACTGGACTATACACACGCATGAGCAAAAAAATTGGGCCAAGAGTGAAAGAAGGAAAAAATCGATTTTTCAATATTTCTCTATCATTTTTTTTAACTGAGTAGTTCTATTTTGCAGACAATTATTATTATAGAATATAGTAATAAGTGAAAAATAATCCTAAAAATGGTAAGACTGCATCTTGGCGAGGACATAATAAACCGAATTACAGGATTAAGGCAGTCCAAAATCATTTAAGCAGATTTTTGGAATTTTAAGAAAAGAACATGTGAAACCATCTCTTTCTGCAGTGAAGCGCATTGGTCAAAGGTCTGAAGCCGAACGCTCAGTAAAATGCAAATCTGTATCGTTCGACCTACAGTATCTACTTTGAAGGACGACCACAATTTTAAATTAACTGTTTTGAAAGATCGAAATAAAACTTATGTTGACCATAGCAAAGAATAAAAGCAGGGGCTGGAAATTATCTGTTTAGATATGCTATATCTAGACGAATGAAAGAAATGGGATTTTCTTCTAAAAGGTGTGCAAAGAGCCATTTTTATCTAAGAATAACATCAATGATAGAAAGAGATTTTTCTTGTGTTATACCAAAAGAAAAGATACAGACTAGTTCAGAAACGTTTTCTAGTCAGATAAATCAAGATTCTGTCTTGTTAGTGATGCTCCCGAACGGTGCATTCGAAGAACTTGAGAAAGATTTTCGATACGTTACATAAAAACGACTGTTAAATATGGGAATGAGGGGTTAATGCGATAGGGAATTTTTACTGCAGCAGGAGTTGGGAAATTTATTAGATGTGAGAAGTTAATAAATGCAAACGAATACATTCAAATGTTAGCAACAGAACTGTTACCAATTATTCAGAAGCTGGGAATATCCCAGAGCATTATTTTTTAACTTTAACTTTAACTTTAATGCCTCTGCACAGACTGCTAATGTCAGAAAAATGGTTTTCTGGGAATTCTATTGATGTGAAGTTTCCATGTTACATTGTTCTTTGTTTAATATAGCTTTTAGCGTAATAAAATGTATAAAATTTGTTTGGCCCATTTTTTTTTGCTCACGAGTATATATATATATACATACATATATATATATATATATATATATATATATGTATATATATATGTGTGTGTGTGTGTTCATGTGTGTGTCTGCGTATGTGTATATATGTGCCTGTAAGTTTCTGTGTGTATATGTGTATATGTGTATATATATGTATACATGTGCCAATATATAAGTGTATGTGTGTTTATATATATATATAAAGAGCGTGACGAAAAAATTGTCGCCCTAGATGAGACGACATGATTCCATTTCCTTTTGATGTAAAATAGCTTTCTTTTTATTTGTTGCAGGCCATTTCCTAGGAGAGTGAACGCTCTCAATAACGAAAGGCTCCGTCTAACATGTCTAAAAGTGACACGATTTTCAACAAACGAGATCGGAAATGCGCCGCTGTAAAACACATGCTCTCTTCAGTTCCAAGTTGGAAAAACAGGAGCATTGCCAAAACGTTCAACCTGCTTACCCGGACATTTCAACGCTTGAGACCACAGCTCAGCGATGTTTCTTGCCACGGTTATGGTCTTTGGCGTGGCTTTAAGTGAAGTCCACATCATTCCACCACACATCTTCAAAGTTGGTTTTAAATCAATACCAACGGGTACTTAGATCTGCGGAAAGGATTTGGTGATCCCCTGATGCAATTAAGCGGCGGTTGGAAGACTCTGAGTGTTGCAGCAGTACTCCGCGTGGGCCACAAGTAATCCAGGCTTTGCCAGGAGTATTGGACTGTACCCTTCTCTCACTAGTCCCCCTGCTTCTTCGACCTGAACCCGCGGGACTACTTCGTCTAGTCATATGTCGAGAACATCACTAACCGTATCTCTTACTTCAACAAGCCCAGCGTGATCGTCGCCATTTTACAAGCATTCGTCAAGCTCCGGCCAGCGCTTGTGGGAAGATCATACTCCTAGTTCACTAACAGTGTCGGGACGTGGTTTGAGGCTGAAGTCTTCTACATTTAATCTATCTATTTATCTATCAATATATACATATATATTTATATATATATATATATATATATATATATATATATATATATATAATCAAGTCACCTTAAGTGAGTTTTTCAGGAAAAGTTTTAAAATAAACTTGTAGCGTTGTGCTTTTTTGGCAACAAATTTATCGCTCCGTCCTGTATATACTTGTTACAACTATGCATGTATATTCTTATTGTCTTCTTCTTTTTTTACAAAGTAAACCGTAAGTAATTTTATAACATATTGCTACCTGGAAAATTCGAAATTGTTTTAACATATTATCTTGTACCATGCTGGTTTTATCAAGAACCCAATCATCACAAAATGTTATTCAAACAAAAATAGTTTCTTTTTTTAACGAATAATTAGCTTTATTTACTACTAAATCATTTTATTAGTAAAGGCACAGATATCCAAGCTTGTTTATTCATTGCTCCCCACTTTCTTCCACGCATAATATAATAATTTTCATTTTGCGGTTGATATTAAATGCCTTTCGAATCCATTTCTCCATTTATCGTCAAAATCGACATTTCAGTTTTCATTTAAGCTTAATGTTATTTGCGACTTTCGAAGCAGCAAGGTTCCTTCTGAATAAGCCATCTAACATATCTGAAAATAAAACAAAACAAAAATACAATAAAAGATTTAAGAAATGCAAATGCATAAACAAAACGTTTTAATATCAGTAGGAATTACCGTTTTCACTTTAATATTTCTCTCATCTACCCTTCCCCTTCATATTTCTTTACTATTCGGGTCCTACACACCATCCACCTTCTCCCTCTTTTTTTGCTTTCTCTCTCTCCCTTTCTATCTCTCTCACACACAACATAATATGTTCTCCATGCGCATTTGTATTGTTTAAAAACTATTTTTTATTTTATCAATTTATTTTTTTTTAGTTTTCATATTTCAGCTTCTCCCTGCAGTGGACACTCGATCTCATTAAAAATACAAAAGAAATGGAGTTGATATTTTTTGTTTAATAATTTTTCCAATTTGCAAATGACGCCGTTAACTCTAAACGTTTGGACAATTCCCAGTGGGAGAACGCTTTTCGTAAAACAACAACGAATTAAATGAATCCCAATCTGCAAAAATTACGACCACATTGAAACGACAAAATCGGGTGAAAGATATCCATCTTTATTGTGTAGATATTGTCTGCCGGGAAAACTTGTCGGAATGTGCGAAGACTTATATAAAGCTTGTAAGTAAAACGGCTTAATAATGATTTAAATGCTGCATTTTCCTTCCTATGTAGGAATGCTTTTTCGATTTGTATATGAAGTTAAGTTCGTGTGCTCATTCATATCTATAGGATCACTCTTTAAACATATAAACCGATTAAAATGCTTAATTTTAGAAGGGAACTGCAGTATGTTAATGTGCTTTATATGGGTTATATTAGTTCAATATAATTTCATTCTAAAAGTAGAGGGCATAGGAATAATCTGACTCTGTAAAATAAAGTCAGATATATGATTCCGATGAAAGTGTAACAATAAGTAATATACGTCAGTTAAGAGTATATATATGTATATATATATATATATATATATATATATATATATATATATATCCACATTAGAGTAGTCTAAATGTATTTACAATGGAGTATTTTGAAGACATTATGGAAGGCGTTCACTTTGTATATAAATTCACAGTAGCAATCAAGTTAATGATAACATCTGTGCGAAATACATTTGTGTAGCGAAATGAAATTTAAAGAATTACATAATCTTGTATTGTACGTCCTTTTTTGGTTATTTGTAATGTTTATACGAGGGTATTCCCGCACATACGCCGCTCCATATTGTTATTGATAAGATCTCAGCACTTCTAACATTTCTCATAATAAAGAGATTTTCTGTACCATATGAATGTGATCTGTGTACGTTCTTTACAAAGAGGATGATGGTCTGCTTGTGGTCCTGGTACAATATCATTTTTCTATTTAGATAATGGTTGTAGTGTCAATCGGATCGCCTCGCGTCGTGCTGTTACAGAAACATCCTTCCTCCACATGTAATCACAACTTCCGTTTTAAGCAAGTAACACTTTTTTTTTTTGTTAAGGTATCGAGTTTCCCTCTGCTGGACAACGAATTTGAAAATGAGAAAACATAGCACGACCAAATAAAAATGATTACACAATCCTGTAATTATGTATGAAGCAGGAAAGCTCAACCTATTGCATTCCCCAGAAAACTAAAACTAACCTACGTACGCCAGAAGAGCGGACTCTGATCACAAAAGGCGATCGGCCGGAATATGCCACCGCGATTAATGAAACCAGTTTAATTGATATAGTTTTCAGAGAGCACCGATTAGAAGCTCAATCTGCTACCCAGTCGTCTACAGGATAACTAAGTCTGTATTTTGTTGACAATTGTTGTTTTTTTTTTTTTAACATTTGCTCATTTTATGGATACGCATTTAAATTGGTATCTCTCTCTCTCTCTCAATGATCAATTAAATTCCGTGTTTCCAAATCCAAACTCAGAAAATATTCAAATATCGTTGGTGATTTTTTTCTTATTCCTTTACGTATTTCTCTACTGCAGCATGTATTACTCGCATGCAATCCAATTTATACATGGTTACAAAATAATGTTTCGAATCCTATATCTAATTATCTTCCCTTCATTCAATAGATTGTGTAGCCAAAAAAGCGAATCTGCGTAGTTTATGCGTATCTTGTTTTTGAAGATCAGTCTGTTAACTATCTATTCTTTTTTGGCTGTTAATCCCAGATTTATCGATAAAGTAAGGTTAATATTGACTAAAAAAATATGACAAAACTTAGTATCGGTAGTACACTTATGTTTTGTGGTTGTTTCGATATGTTTCTAGCATATATTTCTGACGCTACTCTTCGTTTGTTCTATAGTTAAGAAGCGAAGTAAAATTCCTTTCAGATAATTTTATTAATGCTCTTTTGACAAAAGGTAAGTGCTATGTTAAGGAATTATAAAATTACTTTCTTGAACAGACCATATTTCCAACATAATATACTACCTTAAAATCATTAACATCAATATGACATTTTATTTCACTATGCTCAAAATCTATTACATGTTTTAAGAAAATCTTTAAAATTGAATGTTTAGGCTAAATGTATCTAAAGGACAAATAAATATTAAAGGGAGTACATATAATTGGTGCCTAATGACCTGTAACGAAAACGGGGCGAGGAATTCAGTCTAGTAATCTTTTTTCAATTAAGAATCTTATATTCGTCTATTTAACAAGCAGAAACGTGCAGATTTTATATCTTGTATTATCAACGAGGAGATAATTCATATTTAAAACATTACCATGGATAAAATTCATAACAGATCCTTAATAATTTTGTTCATACACTCAACACTTAAAATGCCAATTTAAAGGTTAAGGATGGTTATTAATTAATATTTGATATTACTGTTAGATTGAATATCAAATAATAATTAAGACAAGCGCCTGATTTATTTACAATAATCTTTTATAGTCTGGCCTATATATAAACGAGCGTTTATATATATATATATATATATATATATATATATATATATATATTTATCTATATACGTCTTTATTTGCTATATATCGTTTATTTCTATAAAAAAATTCTGATGAATGTGGGTAGTGTATATACATGTGTATATACGTGTCACAGTTATCTGTATGATGTGTGTATGTACTTGTATTCGTCTATGGCCAACCAATGGTGTAATCGTCTAATTTAGCCCTCATTGTGTGTGTATGCACATTAAATTACAGCTTATGACGGGACACAATTTTACATAAATATTTTACAACACAACGAATAACACTTATTTGGGAGTGTGTTTCAACATCTGGCTTATGGGGAACATATCTGGTCGATATCCGGTCTTATTTGACGGAAAGTAGCAATGGAAATTCCTCCTTAGAAAATAGCAGAACCGTGGGCTTTATTTCGCCAACCTTTCTTCCCCAGAATGTTTTTTTCCCTATTTTAGCAAGTTACAGCGCTTATTTTTACTATCCTTATTTCTGATCTGTCCACATCACTTTATAATGAGTAATACGTAAGAGTCGTAAGACTATAGAGACTAATCTATTTTAAGTTATTCTTTATGTTCTGCATTCTTTAATTTATTTAAAATCTTAACATAAATAATTTTATCGGTGATATATATTTTGCTAGGATAGCATTCTATTTGTACAAACATTACAAAGATTATAACAACCGTCGTCTGGCAGTATCTTCGCCGTTGCCCTGCTATATTTCGTCATACTTTGTCGATGGAATTTTCCAGCACGTTGACATTTTTATATTTATTCTACTCCAAGCACATCAGAGTATCCCGATATAATAAATCCATCCTTTCAAAAGACGAGATAAAAAATCATTGTTTTCTGAATTAACACGAAGGTATTAATTCTATTTGTAAAAAACAGAACTATTTCAATGAATTGTACCTTACCGACACTTAAAAACAGCCGTGTAAAAATAATAATGGTTAGTTAATAAGTTCGGCAATGAATTCTGTTTTTGCAAATATATTAAACATCACTCAATAAGTACCAGTCTCAATTAATAAAAATGAAAGCATTGAGGCAAAATTCGACTTTATTAGCTAACGCATATTTTGCAATAGTATTTAGCGTAGGTCTAAAAATATTCCCTTGTTTTTATGAGAATGCTAATCTGTTAATTTCTATTAACGTCTGCAAGATGCTAGTAGTCTCCTAAATTGGGCCGTTTGGAAGGACTATAGTAGGACGTAGTTTCGCCATCGCTGAGATAAACTGGACGCTTTGTCTCGTCATGCTGGTATAAGATTTTTCTCTTTCATTTATGCAGGTATTTTGGCGGTTTCCTGAATCAACTTCGCAAGGATTATTATACGATATTCGTTATTGATGGATCGAACTTTTCTACGTATGTGATTACCAAGGTATATGCCCATGAAAAATGGGCACAGAAAAACTTATCCGTTTAATGTCCGCCGTTGGTCATATTGGATATTTTTAACTTGCTGCTATCCATTAATCTGAATATACTTAGAGAAAAACGAAAGGATCTCAATTTTTATTATTTTTTAAATGACTATGCAGAATCTTTTAGTGTTCCAGGCATTGGACACCCCACAAAAAAAGTTACAAATTTATTTTATTTACGAAAAAAAGCAGTGAAAAAATAGCCATAAAAAAAAATTCCATGTTGTCCTTAAAACTTTCAACGCGTTTATGTTCATAACGTAATTATTTCTAAAATGGGCAAATTAATTTTTCCTTCTATTCGTTTTTTATACGATGAGGTCTGCCTACACGACTATTTTTCTCGGTCGCTCCAGAACTAGCTGCTATTTTTATTGAAACAAAAGTTGTTTTTACTCATTATTGTTTTTTTTTTTTGTATTTTTGGGCGAGTTTGGGGTCCACCTAACGAGCAACGAAAAGTGCTCAATATCTGGTGAATATCTTCTTCCCTTTGTATCCATTTTGCCGAAATATCTGGTGGAAAGTGTATAATATGCTTCCTTTTGGGGCGATTATATTTACATGTTTTTATTCATTCTTTTGTTTTTGAAATTGCTGTGGGGTTTTCGACATTGTCCATGATTAAAATGATAACTATCCTTAGTATAACA
Source organism: Euprymna scolopes (assembly GCF_053919585.1). NCBI lineage: Eukaryota > Metazoa > Mollusca > Cephalopoda > Sepiida > Sepiolidae > Euprymna > Euprymna scolopes. The sequence continues at coordinate 108,607,076 of NC_136490.1, forward strand.
GATTTATTCTAAACGGAATCTGAAGTAATTTTGTGTCACTAGAAGTGCAGTTACAAATTACGCAATACTTGCTCCACCATAAGTATCCTGTCGAAATCTTACGTGTACGAAAATGAAAGTTTGCAAATATATAATTACAAAACACTGTTTTTGATATACGATGGATTAGATTAATTTTCGAGAACTTTCTTTGCATAAGGAAATTAATTTATCTCTTAGCAATAATTTCGGGGGTTCTTTTACTGTACACATAGATTCGAAAAAGTTGTTACAAAAAATATAGAATAAATAAATTTTATCAAACTCGAAAAACATACAGTGTTTACCAATGTTTTGGAAAATTCAAAATGGCGGCCGACTCTCTGTCTGTCTGTCTGTCTGTCTGTGTGTGTGTCTGTCTGTCTCTCTGAGACTGTAAGTTTCGGTAAAAAATATATAAATAAAATAAAACAGTCAAAATTCTGTCAAAAACCCGCCGAATATATGTCATCCTATGTCAGGGTAACATATATTGAGCGAGTTTCTAACAGGATTTTTCTGTTTTTTTTATTTATAACTCATTTTCTCAAACTTACCCCTCAAAGAGAGAGTTGGCTCCCATTTTAAATTTTCCAATACATCGGTAAACACTGTATGTTTTTCGAGCTGAATAAACATGTTACATTAAATATAAGCACTAAAAACATATCCAGTTAGGTAGAAAAGTAACTTATCTTGCTTTTGATAACATGTATTTATTATATATTAGCTTTGTGACAACTTTTCTGAATCTATGTGTAACGGTAAAACAAACCCGAATTTATTTATCTTATTTTGTAAACCGATAGTTTTTAATGATTTTCTGGGTTTTGAATTCGAAATTGTGAAAAATAATCCGCTTCGAAGAAACTCTTTTTTCATTCTTACAAAATTGGATATTATCTAAAACGAGGATCCAAATTGAGAATTGATGAAATAGTGAACAGCATGCACTCGTAGCTTCGCTGTTACAAACGAAAGGGACTCGTACGGGGTGGCTCGTTGTTATTCGGCAAATGGAACCCTCATTATGTCGGAGAAATAAATGAATTTATTGCCGAAATAAAATTAGCCTAGAAGTAGGGGTAGGGCGGCTGACGAAAAAATAAACAAAACAGAAAACAATACTTGTCTCATTTCTCATTATTATTTTGAAAATAAACAACGCTAATCCACTAAGCCGGAAAAGAGTACGATTTAGAATAAAGGGTTGAAAAATAAAAGCAAAAGATAAAGAAATACAGAAATGAGGAATAGCAACGGTGAGAGGAGAAGGAGATTATGAAAACTGAGAGAAAGAAAAAGAGAGATAGAGCGTGTGCAGATAACAATTGATTAAGATAGCGTGACACAGTAAGAATGACATTGTATGCTATAGAGTATAGAGAGAAGCTACCCAAAAGTGAGTGAGAAAGGTACATGAAATGACGAAAAAGCATATGTGCGTTTCACTAGCGCTAATCAACGAAACACGGAGACGAGAGATAGAGTGGGGGGGGATATCGCAAGAGAGTGAACATAAAACCAGAAAGATTCCAGAGAGGCATAGAAATGCATAGAAAATAGAAACAATGGGTGTGAAGAGGAGAGAGAAGAAAGTGAGGCATATTTGAAATATAGATGGCGATTAATGTAGCGGTAATCATGACATCTTTTGATGTTAAGAGCGTTTTCAGAAAGGAACCATGCAATGACAAAAATACATGTTGTTTTGCAACCATCTCTAAACAATGCAAATTTACGAAATACATACACGATGGATAGAAAGTTGCAACTATTAAAGAAGAAAAAGATTGAAATTTTGGGAGAGACAGAAATAATGAAATACGCGAAAGAGAACAAGAGTGTACTAGCAATCGATTAAGTGTAACTCATGTCATATAAGGGACTGGCAGCCATATTGTACAGGCTAACTTTTCCTATCCGTAACCTTCCTTTCGTCAAATTACAAAATGAAAAAAAAATAAAAACGTGAAATACAAATAGAAGAAGTATAACAAAACATCTACAACAATATCAGAAGTAACCTGACACTTGGTCGAAAAAATATAAATCGTGGAATGTTAATTAGGCAGTCGGAGCTTCGAAAAAAAAAAAAACAGTGGATAATCTCTTCTAAATGAGATAACTGTCTATTTCCGGTTTTTTAAATTAGATTTGAAAAGGAATTAGCCAACAACAACAACATGGAAAATCAAAACTGGACGCACAAAATTCTCTGTGGGATTAAGCATAATTTGGCCATTCGTTGGTATTTAATTTTATGTAAATAAAGTTGTTAACTTCAGGATGTTTAATTACCAAATATGTGTTTATATTTAAAATTTTAAATATGGTATTCAATATATAGCTAAAGTACCCCAACCAAAAATATTGTAAACTTATTTGTGATTTTATATTAGGTTTGGTCTTCACTACGTCATACTAAAACTGGGATAAGTTTTGAGTAGATTAAAAGTTTCAAATTTCGGAGTTGAATATTTCCGACTTCTAAGTCATTTTCTATTACCTAAACAACACACTAACTCGGTCAGTTTTCAGGATACACTAATAAATCTTACATTTTTACTCATGTTTTTAAGGTCATCCTTTCATAGGAAATATTTGGTGTGATGTAGAATAGAGTCAATCTTACATAAAACCATGAAAAACAAAATGTAATTTTTGTGTCAGTTAATGCGTTGACCCGTCTAAAACGTAAAATATCCTTTGCATCATGAAAACATATGCATTGAATTATCATTGTGTAATATATATTCTGAAATCTATGATGGACATAATTCAAATGTAATTGTCGATAATGTAGATCCTATTTAATTGTCTGGCAATAGAGCAATATATGAAAAAAGTGGATGTTACTGTAAGAAAAACGGACCACACTAATGCACGGAAATAGGTTCAGAATAAAAATTCTATCAGCTTAAAAGATTTCGTTATGCAGCAGTTATTGATAGAACAAATTAATTGTATTATCAATGACTTCCTAGCAAAGAACGTTTACAGACAATGCAGTAAATTAGTAGCAACAGTAATCGCTGAACCGACGTCGTTGCTATTGAAACCAGTCATGAAAAGCATCTCTTACGTACTTACATATTTTACGAGTTTGACACCAGAAAATTCATCAACATTTTCTTTTACCGAACAAAAATTGAAAATTTGTTTTCACAATATACCTGAGAAAGTAATCTATAAATTGTCATAATTGTTTGAAATTTGGAAAAAAATGAGTGAGCGGTAAACATTTAAATCAGTTTTAAATGATTAATACTGCCACATAACCATATATTTAAACACTATCGTGTTTGAATAATATATATATATATATAATTCAAACACGTTAGTGTTTAAATATATGGTTATGTAGCAGTATTAATCATTTAAAACTGATTATATATAACCATTTACATACAGTACTGTTTCTCTGTATTACCAAGCAAGCACCTACCTCAAGCCATGATATATATTCATATACATAGATATGAGTGTGGGTGCGTGACATTCAGTGTTTTTTAGCACTTTGATAATGGAACTCAAACAATACAATTGCAATTTCCTTAGATAAATATATTTATTAATGGAATAAAAATGGAAATTTCAACTAGTGAATGACAATTCATCAGGAAAATTCAGAAAATATTTTTATCTTAGTTAAACTTACGGTGTTTTCTATTAGATTATTTATATAGTGCTCGGTCCTAAGCACATGCGTAAAAATAATAGATTACCTGCTGTAGCCATGGTATTTAAATTATAAAAAATATGAACATAAAACGACCAGTGCAGCTTTTTATATAAATATATATAAATTTATGTAAAAAAAACTGTTTGATTGACTCGTGAAACAGATGTCATCATAAAAATTAAGACAATATGTTTCGTTTTCTTGCTATGAATATATTTGTCACAGTATAGTAAAAGTATTATCTGAATTTTCAAGATGAAGGCTCTTTCCGAGTCCAAACTTCGATTTTCAAATGAGTTTTTTCTGGAATAAACAATACTTATATTTTCTCGTCCATAAATTTTGTTTATTTTAACTACCTAGTTGATTGCATAAATTGTATTCATTTTCAGTTTATGGGAGGGGAATCTATCACCTTACTTTCACCTAAACACACCAATTGGACTTTTATGAAGTACAATGCTTAATAAACCTTCTTTTTTAATGGAGAGTAGAGAACGCATTGCAGATGAGTTATCGGGAGCTCCCTTTACTCTCGCTTCTCTTTATTTGTCCTTCAGCCCTCATTTTTAATGAGTTATTTTTCTGACAAAAGGAGAAGAAAAATATGTATTCTGGGTTGGCAGTAAGTAGTAAGGTAAACGTTTTATCCGGGCTGGCGTTATCCGCTTGATAGTCAGGGACCCGAACCCGGGATTAACCACAAAGGGGACTGTCCTACTACCAGGTGTCAAGTACTGGGGCTGGTGTATTACCATTTGGGGAATGATTCTTGACCATGCAGTAGTTTCTGGAGGGCCTCTCGATGCCATATTAGTGAGTAATTGTTACGGCGTTATCTTATCATATGTTACAAAAATAAATAAATAAATTTCGTCGTTTCTTTTTCCCTCTTAGTTTCCATCTCTGCCTTGCTATAAGCAAGTCTGACGACCTAATCCACAAATTCCAAAACTTTTCAAGAAAAATACACGATTAAACCCCAATGTCCAACTTTCAACGTAGATCCCACTACCATGTCTCTTTCTCCAACATCAGGGATCTACGATCCAATCTTCTAGAGATTAAACACCAGACCTATTATTTCTAAGTGAAACTTGTATTGGACACACGATTTTCCTAAGATGAGTTCTTAATTAACATGTACTCTAATTTAATTTCCAAATCTTCTGGGTTACACTTGCTCACACTACTACATTTATATTTACTCTATATCGCCCCCCCACAACAGCGGAGTTACAAACTTTAAAAAAATTGACCACGCCCCATCTGCTTGTCCTTCAGCTAACATTCACGTGTGGAGACTTTAATGTCAACAATGTTGAATGGTTACCCCAATTCAACAAAACCCAAAGGTGTGGGGAGGTTCTTTCATGATTTCTCCATTGCATATGACCTCATTCAGATTTTTCACGAACCCACCGTCTGCCCGATACTGACGGCCGATATGCGAGTCTCCTTGACCGTTTTCTCTACACTTGCCCTTAAGTATGTTCAGTTTTCGTTCTGTCTCCTCTTGAATCTTCTGACCACTTTGTTGTATCAGTTAAGAGAAAAATGAAATGTAATACGTCCTCAGACGTACCTCTCCATCGTAAAGTACATCGATACACTACGTCTGACTGGAATAGCTTCCGCACATTTATATCAGATCTACCTTTGCGTTCCATGTTTAAAAAGGATGTGTTATCTATAATATCAGACCTAACGGAATGGTTAATTGTAGCTATAATCCGTTTCAGACCATCGAAAATGTTCCAGCAAAAACCTAACAGCCATCCATGGTGCTCTCCAGAATGCGCTGCTGCCATTGCGCACAGAAATCACTTTTTTATTGCTTCCAACGTAATAGATGTATGGAGACTAAAGCTGCTTTCAGGGCTATCAGCAACCATTTTAAGAAAGTAATAAAGAACGCAAAAGAGTTGTATGTTCAGTCTGTTAAATCCAAAGTAGCTGAGTAGCAGATTGGTGCCCACCAGTTTTAGCAAATAGCAAACAAAATCTTGGACAAAAGTGTGTGTTCTATCCCAACTATCATCAATGGACCTGAGATAATCTCGTCAGCATCAGCCAAAGCTAAACTCTTTGCCAAGAACTTTGCAGTTAATTTTACCCCTTACGACCAAGGCCACCGACTCCCAATATTTCTTCCTGTATCAGAAAACACGCTATGTGATATACAAATATCTGTACGTGATGTTGGCAACCTAATTATAAACCTTGATTGCAGTAAAGCAACCGGCCCTGAACTAACAAGTACAGTACTAAAAGAACTTCAACCAGAAGTAGCACCGATAATAACAAAACGGTTTAAACGTTGTCTTAAGAAGAGTTGCTTCCGATCACCATTGCAAAGTTCATCAGTATGCCCTGTATTTAAGAATTCAGGTGATCAATCATTGTCCTCTTAGTACAAGCCAATAATCTCCTGTGCATCATTAGTAAGTTTCTGGAAGCTGTGTTAAACAGAGAAGTAATCAAACATCCCAGCAAAAATAAGCTTGTTAGTGACATACAATATGGTTTCCGTTTTTCTAGATCTACAGCAGATGTGCTTACAGTTATATCTCATAGGATTAGAAATCCTCGCTACGGAGGCTACCGTTTTAGGGCCATTGATCTTGACATATCAAAGATCTTTAATAGAGTATGCCATAAAGGTGTACTTCACAAGATCTCCAGCTATGCTATAGATGGAAAAGTCTTCTCAATTATTAAATCATTTTGCTCTGATATGTTCATAAGAGTAGTAGTTGATGGGCAAAAATCAAAAGCTTACAGTATTAATGCTGGAGTCCCTCAGGGGTCCATCCTGGGCCCAATTCTTTTGCTGATCTACATTAATGATCTTCTAAATCACATCCTAACATCATTCGTAGACATTTATGCTGATACACTACCATCTATGGTAGCACATCTAAGACCGTAAATTACCATGTTCTCTCCGATTCTCTCTTTAGCACGTGGTACAATGGGAAAAGGAGTGGCTGGTTACTTTTAATGCATGTAAAAGCAAACTTATATTTTTACATCATCAACGTTCCTATCCCCACCTGGCATCAATTGAAATGAATGGTTCTCGTCTTGAGGAAGCGTCATGTTTTTACAAGCTTCTGGGTTTGACCTTTACTGCTGATCTGAAATGGAACACGTACATTAAATCTGTTGCCAAGGCCGCGGGAAAAATTGTGGGATCGTTCTATTGATCCAGTAGATATTGTAGAAAGTTATGTAGTTACTGTGGTCGAAAATAGACGAGTTTTTATTATCAGGATTTCGCAGAAAATGCTATATGTACGAGAGGCGTGCAATAAGTAATGGGCCTGACCCACTTCCCATAGGAGTAGAGCAACGAAACTTCAACCAGTTATTACCCTTTTTCTACTTAGGAATAACCCAGTTATGCATTTCTCTCATCGTATGATGCAGCTCTGGATACCGTTTTTGTAGAACACTCCAGGTTGGTCCTCCAACCACGACATGACTTCAGAAATCAAGGCTGAATTCTCTGGGAAAGGTTTTCCTTTCAAAAACAACTTAATGGCTTGAAAGAGGTGAAAGTCAGAGTGTGCAATGTCAGGAAAGTAGGCAGGATGGTGGAGGATTTCATAACCACACTCCCGTGCTTCTGATCTGGGGCATGCAGGAAAATGGGATATTTGCAAAACGTGCCCCGCCTTTTGATTTTGATAGCTTCCCTTAATTTCCTCAAAAGTGAAGCATAATAGGCTCCTGTAATTGTGATAGTCTTTGCCAGGAAATCTGTCATAACTACTCCGTCCTGGTTCATGTGAGCATGACATTGCCAGCGGAGGGCTGCAAGCTTGACCTTCTTTGGAGGAGGTGAGTCCAAGTGTTTCCACTGCATTGACTGGGGTTTTGTATCTGGATAATAGTGATGAACCCAGGTTTCATCCTGTGTAATCAGTCTTTTGAAAAAGTTTGACTCATCTTCTTGGCACATCTCCAAATTCCTCCTCGAGCACTCGGCGCGTTCTCGCTTCTGGGATGGTGTGAGCAACCTGGGAATTCATCTGGCAAACACCTTATGCATATGCAAATGGTCATGAATGATAGTTTCCACAGACCCTGACTAATCTTGACATCTTTGGCTATTTGGTTTATAGTAATGCGCAGACCTTCAAAAATGGCAGCCTCAACTTGACGGACACATGCCTCATCAATGGCAGAAAGGGGGCGACTAGGTCTGAGAGCTGTTTCCACAGACTTTTGGCCATGTTTAAATTCACGATGTCAGCGTTTTACAAGGTCATATGATGGGGCATTATCACCATACGTTTCTTTCATTTCATCAAAAGTCTCCTGTGATGTGCGTCCTTTCAAATACAAACACCGGATCACTGCTCGACATTCAACAGGCTCCATTTCACACCTGACTCAGTTCAAACCCCTGTAAAACAGAAACCACAAGTAGTTCAACGCTGTAATTTGCCACATAACGCATAGAGATATAAATCATACCACATGCAAAATTTAAGCTAGATAAGACAAGTGGAAGTTGATCGGAGTCATTACTTATTGCACGCCCCTCATATGAGCTGAATCGAGCACCCACTACGATGGCAACGGGCATCAATTTCTACATTCTAAAACGTGACCATACAAAAAGGAATACATCGCAACTTGTTTGATATCGTTCTATCTTCTCTAGTTAAAGGTAAATTTGAACGCAAATTCTAAATATTTTACGGGGAAATAAAAACAACGTTACACAATATAAGTATTTGTTGTATTAAATCCAGAACAATAATTGAATTAGGAAAGAAAAACAAATAATACTTCATTAATCTAATGCGCTTATCAAGGCCGATTATACAAATTAGTAAATTCTGTTATTATACAGCATGTTAGTGCGAAAGGAAGTTAAAATTTCGCATTTATTTATTAAAGCTCGACTTGATATACACACATAAACGCCTGTTAAAAATTTACATGGCAATAAAAGGTTAATAAACACAATCGTACTAAAGTTGAAAACTACTTTAAAATACTCACATGAATAATAAAATTAAAAGAAGCATCATACAATTTTTATACGTCACTGTAATTTTGACAGTACATATGACTTTCTTATATAATGCATTTGCAGCCGTCTAAAGAAAGAAAAGATTAGTGATCTTACTAATCGTTCACTTTTGTTAACAATAGTTTCCACAGAAAAAGAGTTAGTGTGTATTCCCACTTTAAATCGGGCTCGTAAAAATTAGTTCTAGTGAAATATGTGACTCGCTCTGGACTCTGGCCGGTGTGGACAGCTACCAGCGGACACTTAAATATAAGCCGAAGGCATTGTGTTATTAATTACTACTAATTCTCATTCTCGAGGGCACCGTAAAGAAAAGCTGGCGTGTTAATAAGTTCTCCGTCTCCCAGTTTTGCTCTATCAAATTGAATCACCTTGACAATAATACGAAGTTCTTCTATTTCACTGACCTCTCAAATGAATTTGGGAATTGTCCGGTGTCATGTAACGGAGACAATCATTTGGTCATAAATCACTACTCTTACTCCTAGGGTAGCAACCACGTCTTTCGTTTTGATAACATAGTTTGTAAACGCTTTCATCTTGAGAGCATATGATATTGCTTCTTTCGAAACTGGAATAATGCATTTTAAAACCCGTTGTTTGATGATGATAATGATGATTACAATTATTATTATTAGTAGTAGTATTAGTAGTAGTAGTAGTAGTATATAAATCATCAGCATTAACAACATCACTACAACAAGCATCACCACCTCTAATACCTAAAATCTACTTAAATCTGACGAGCCTGTAGACTATGTTAAAAACTATACGGATTGCATAGAAACTCTAGGATAAGATAGACCTAGAATACGTGTATTTTCAGATTACGATGTTTTCCGGCCTCTGGTTACGGTATTTCCCCTCCATGCGATGGTATTTATAATGTTATTTGATTATAAACAATTTTATGTCGTATCCCGTGGTTCTAATTATGTAATAATCTATTAATCTATGTTTATCTATAAATAAATTTAATTATATATAATTACTAGCAAGACCACCCGGCGTTGTTCAGGACCGTATAAAAAAAATTTGAACATACCTGTTAATCTTAGGATAGAGGATTTTTTTTATGTCTATGTATCATTTGCCGTCTTGAATAAAAGAATATTTTACCTGTCCTAGGACGGGTATTATATGTATGAGATAATTGTACGTTCCCTAAAATAAGAAATTTACAGCACATATATGGAAAATTTTCCTTGCCTAGGGTGGGTAATGTACAATGCATATTTAAAATAATTGACATAATTTTCTGCTGTGCAAACTTTTCTGTATGTCGCAGGTAAGAGTTTTTCTTTTTACATCAGAGTGCTATTGTAAAGAAGAACCTTATTTCTCATTTAAAAGTCATACTATCTAAATATATTACATGATTTTTGGTTTTAATAACTTTTATGCACGTCGCAGGTAGGATTTTCTTTGTTTTTTAATATGAGTACTATATTGCACACGTCCCTTATTTTTTGGATAATGTACAGGAGCGTAATTTCTAAGATATAGATGTAACTACTCGGTAATTTCTCATTTTCTGTTGTGATAACTTTTCTGTGTGTCACAGGTGAGAGTTTGTTTTCACATCAGAGTACTATAGTAAAGAAGCACCTTATTCCTTATATAAAAGTCATACTACTCGAATATATTACATGCTTTTCTGTTTTGATTACTTTTGTGTACGTCGCTAGTAAAATTTCCTTTGTTATTTACATGGGTACTTAGTGTACAAATACCTTATTTCTTGGGCAGGATACTGCACAAGTACATTATTTCTTGTATAAGATACTGTACAGGTACATTTTCTAAGTTATAAATGAAAGAACTCAATACATTTATGAACTTTTCTGTTGTGCTAAATGTTTTCTACATCAGGGGGTAAGAATTTGTTTTTTTTTGATCTGGGTGATATAGTGAAGAAGCACAAGATTTTTTTAGCTCTAAGTTATACTACTCGAATATTTTACGGGATTTACAGTTTTAATAACTTATGTCCGTCACAGGTAAGATATTCTTTGTTTTTTTTTTCATGTGGATACTATACTGCACAAGTAACTGATTTCTTGGGTAGGATAGTGTGAAAGTATCTTATTTCTAATATAAAGATGACACTACTCGACGATTTACATAAGTTTTTCATATGAGTACTATGCTGACAAATTCCTTGTTCACATAAATACATTAACACAGTAAGTGAACATTGTATGTGATTTTTGAAATATTACATCTATAGGCATATACAAACATATATATTACATTTAATTCATAATGATCACTTAATTAGTTTTGCAGTTGATCCAATACACGAAAATATATAATCATATACACATAATTAAAATTAATAATGATCAGGTAATTAGTCTAGGAGTGAATCCAATACATGCATATATATATATATATATATATATATATATATATATATATAAACATATACACACCCTTAAAATTCATAGTGGTCGGTTAATTGGTTTAGGAGTGAATCTAATACGTAGGAATATATAAACATACACAAAAAATTAAAATTCATAATGATCGGTTAAGTAGTTTTAGAGCGAATCCAATAAAGGCAATACATAATCATATACGCATCCTTAAAATTAATAATGTTTATTAGTTTAGGAGTGAATCCAATACATACAAATATACAAACATATATACATAAATAAAATTAAAAATGTTCGGTTAATTAGTTTATGAGTGAATCCAATGTACAGAAATACATAATCATATACACGATATTAAAATTAATAATGATCGGTTAATTAACTTAGGAGCGAATCAAATACATACAAACATACAGACATACACATAATTTAAATTAATAATGATCGGTTAAATAGGTTAGGAATGAATTCAATACAAAATTCGATTACTTGATCTATTTACGTGATTATTGGAATATACCAATAACGGATATATAATATATCCGGTATTTTTGGAATGTGACATTTTCGATATGCACACCAAAAACATTTTTCCGTATTTTTTATTTAAATGTGTTCTTTTATAATTATTACTTAACGTTTAAAAGTCCAGAATCTGGCATCAGTTAAAATTGATGTCTCTCGACTAAGGGAAACCCCATGCTTTGATAAGCTTCTGGGCTTGACATTTACTCCTGCCCTGATATGGAACACGTACATCAAGTCTATTGCCAAGGTCGCTGGAAAAATGGTAGGATCTTTCTACCTCTCCAGAAGATATCTCACTGCTGTTGCTATTCTCTATTTATATAAAAGCCAAGTACGTACAAGGATGGAGTACTGTTGCCACATCTGGGCAGGAGCTGCTAAAAACACTCTATCCTGCCTTGGCAGAGTACAAAATAGGTTTCGTGGCTTAATGGGGGATGCCCTTTTCTCTTCCCTGCAACCTCTCTCCCACAGAAGAGACGTTGCGAGCATGTCTTTGTTTTATCATTACTTCCATGGCAGGTGCTCTTCTGAGCTTCAATCCCTGCCCCCCCATCGCCGATTATTCAAGAAAAACACCCGTCTAGCTGTAAACACTGTCACAATTTTTCCTCACTTTTTATCTGTGCCAAAACCAAAACATAGATTCCATGAAAAAAGCTTTTTTCTTAGAAGTGCACGCCTGTAGAACTCTGTTCCGTCTGCTAGTTTCCCAACTGACAACAACTTGGATGTCTTCAACTTTATCAAAACGTACTGTACACGCAATAACCCTTATCCCCGAATGGCTTCTGGGCCTTGATAAGTGGTGACCACCTTGTATAAAAGTATGTCGGAATGTAAAACAAAAAGAAAGAAAGAAATCTTAGAGCTCGAACCTGCAATATTGGTGTTAGTAATCTATGACGCTACGCGTTGCATCAACGAAACAACTACGTTAAACCTTCGTTACAAATCGTGCGCATGCGCAAACGACGCAAATGTCGCTATGTTTGTTGTCATTTCTTTCATGTTTTAATCCCTTTTTTGAATCCGTTAGCAATTGTTTAAATCAATTAAACACCCCTAATAAAATTCTGCACCTTATTTACAATATTTGAGCTACAGCACGCCATCAAACAACCATCCGTCTTGGAGGAGATACAATTTAAAAACGGAGAGACACGCACATACATAGTGAGATTTATATATTAGATTATTCTATAATTATATATCTTTTACAATAAATGTTGGTTTCTGCGACTATGTGTGTTTTTTTTTCAAATCATTTTGTGTACGCAATATATACTTTCCACTACGATGTACCTTCTGTAAACCCCACGATCCTGTTTTTCCTATTGGAAAATCTCGTATTCGTTCTCTTTGTTCTCCAAAAGCCTTAATGACTCGTGAAGGAAGTTCGTTTTTAAGGCACTGATGTGTAACGACGAAGCGTAGATAAAGCCGGAAAGAAACTGCAGCTTTAAATAGAAGAATATGTGAATTGAACCTGAAAAGAGACTATTTGAAAGGAAAATCATGAACTTTCTCATTTGACATTGAAAATATATTCCGTACACTGATTTCGATATTTTAAATGTTTGACATCTAACGCATTATGGCTAGAATGTTTAAGTGAGAAAATAAAGAAGCAAGCCGTTAACTGCAAATACATATGGATTTGATTTTTATATGATATAACAATCTCTAGGTACATGAAATGTTTTGTATTATTATGTAAAAATAATTATCTGATCGTTATGGACGTTGAAGCATATATATTGTGGAAGAAATGTGTCGTATTGATGGTTATATTTATGTGAACTATAAATAGGTATTAGACATATATTTATGTGAAATATAAATAGGTATTAGACATATATTTATGTTAACTCTAAATGCGTATTAGACATCAAATATTAAAGAAACTCGAAACTTCAGCGCAGTTTATGGGTAAAACACATTTGAAAATTCAAATGTTTTATAATTGACACATTTTTTCGCGGTTATTGCAGACCAGAGAGACAAGATTTACCGACTTGTAATTTTTTTAAGAACATCTTAACAAGGGATTTTTTTAGAATCAAAATCATGGCATAATTCTTGGATACACCGTTGGTATAAACATTCTACACCTAAGACTTACTAGTAATGTATCCTAGATTGTAATCCTCGTAGAGCCGAGATAAATGTGATTTTAATCTGTTTTTCTTCAAGATAATAGATGTTTTCTTCTAAAGATTATATATATATATATATATATATATATATATATATATATATATATATATGTCGATCTACCTTGCTATCTACATATAAATAAAATAAAAATAAAATATTCTTCTTTTTATACGCAAATAATATATACATATAGATATATATATATATAGATTATTTTTAAGCAAATAATATATATATATATATATATATATTACCCCATATAATGTAAGAATCTGCGTAGCAACATATAATACAACATGAGCATTAATGGTTACGTTTTCTCGCTGTATGGTTCCAGTGGCATCCGAACTAAATGGTAAATCCTACTAAAGTTGTATATAGTAAATCAATAATACAGTTGTTTGCACTTTTCCAGAGTGTATGATGATGAGTTATAAAGGTTAGTATCAAGTCAGCACTGCATATATTGTTGATACACATGCATTAATCGGCCCTTTTAAATATATTGCTTAATTTCTAACATTTTGATTAAGAACAATTATATATGTTTCGTTCAAAATAAAAAAAAAAACTACCGAATTTAAGTGGTCCCTTCAAATAATATATAAATATAATGACTAACGGTAGCATAATTAAGTTTTGCGTAGATCTAGTATATTAAGTAAATGCATTTTTCGACAAATCTCTGAGACAATACGAAACATTATAACACCTTTAATATTCATAGTGTTTACTTTTATTTTTGCCAAGCTCTGCAAAAAGGTTGATACTTTCGATGCTACAATATACTATTAGATAAGAAAGTATGTAATTGTTTGTATAATTAAACAGTATTATGATAATATGTGTAACTGGAGAGGAAATTCAAGCGTTTCAAGGTGTTAGTTCGAAAGTTAATTCTGACATTATAAAAGAACACAACGATGTGTTAAGTATTTTCTAATACGAATTTCTAATAACACCTATATTAGTAACAGTAATGCTTACAGATCTTTGAATAAACTTGTATGATTATTTCTTAAATATCTCCTCACTTATACACGATATTTAATAGAAAGTGTATCATTCTTGCAAACTTAAGTTCTTTATTTTGCTGACCGTTCTAATTGTCTAGCCCTGTTTTTGACTAGTCACACAATGATATTTCATTCATTTTTTCCGCCAGGAAATAGATAGCCTATTCCCACGTCCTATCAAATTTCATTTAGCGTTACAGAAAAAAAAAGCAAAGAGTATAAGGTATCATTTTAAATGAATCTGGTAAAACATGTCATGAAAGAAAAACGTATTAGACACGTTACTCTTCATATTAATTCCCTTGCTGGGAGCATTAAATCAATTCCACGTTTGAATAATCTCATGCAATAAACATGAAATACTGGCTTCGTGTGTGCCTGTCTCTATGTCGATTTCCTTATGTTTTTGAGAATCGCCACAGAGCTTCGCCTAAATCTTTTCCAATAATGTGGTTTTCCGGGAATTCCTTAAGAATCCTTAAAACAAACATCACATTTATGTGTATAGATACGTGTAATATATGTCTATATATATATATATATATATATATATATATATATATATATATATATATATATATGTATATTGTATGTGTACATGAAATTAAATGAGTGTTTTTGGTATTTATTGATTCATTTTAAATATACATTTACTGATTCTTGGATATAAATCCTAGAATGCTTTATGCTGTTTTATGTTGTTTGCGGTTGCAATGAATGAGATTCTTAGATGTTTCGCAGAATTTTTGCAAATTAATTTAATGAGTTTAGCTGGTTAAAGTTAAAAGCATTATCATGCTGCTATGAATTAGAAGATAATACATTCACGGTTTACTATATTATATATTTATTTAATATTCATTAAGATGTTTTAATTTTCGCTGAGTTCTTCCAAAGAATATCTGACGACAGTTATGACATTTGACAGTATATATATATATATATATATATATATATATATATATATATATATATATATATATATATATATATATATATATATATGGGGGTGTATGTGTGTGTGCGGCTGTATGCATACGTATACATACATACGCATACATATACATATATATGCATATATAGGCTGTTATTCAATGTTTACATTTTCAAGTTTAGATATTGGAATAACACTCGGTTTTTATTAGAGTAAGGCCTGCAGTCATGGTCACTTTTATCAGAGTAGCTTTATATTCCTTTACAAAGAAGAAATTAATGTATTCACCACGACATTGGGCATAATATGAGACATATGGTCCACTATTATAAACGTACAAGAACGAGCATTAATTCACTGGCAAAAGGATCTAGTGTTTCTAATCTGTTAGCTACTATCAGTCTTAAGAACTTCATGTGTTAAATATATTTTATTCATGTATTAAAGATCTGTTGGCGTGTTCAACAAACGATACTGATATGAAGTTCAAGTTAATGATTACGCATGTAATTCTATATTATTTTTTTATGAATTGTAGTTTTCTCAATCATTTTTCAGGAATTATATAAACAAAACAATTTCATGGTAAATGAATCTATGCAAACATTTTATGGAGCTTTATATCTATTTATTTTTATTTACATTCGAAATAAAATATGATATATTTTATTGTGATAATTAAGACATACAACAGACCGTAATCATCAGATTGTTTCTTTAAATGTTACGTATGGTGTTAGAACGCAATACTTTTGGATGTAACTATATGCAATAGCGGTGTATTGTAATTACCAGAACCTACACATAGATAGCGAAACGAATACATATAGATTTAGTATTTATTTCCAAATAACAAATGTCAAATGTTGATAATACTCGAATAGAAAAATAAGTTATTTAAGTAAATCTACTGCTAAAATTGAAAAAAAAACTCATACAATAAACTCTTAATTTGCTGCTATAAGCGATTTTACAATTACTGCTTATCGCTCAGTTTATATAAATTCGGCTGTAGTGTCACAAAACATAAGAAAGTCCACACCATTTTATTGGATTGTAAATGAAAGGTGTATGAGATAACGGTAACATATCAGAAAGTTGCTTATTCCCTAATTTGCATGACTTTTTATCCTTAGTCTTGATAATGAAAAGTACACCGCATCAACCCAAGAGAAATACATATTCTGCATTAACAACTTACATTAGATTAAACCAATTTAAAATACTAGCTCCAAATTAATCGAGTCCAAAAACGAAAATATGAGAAAGCAATAACATCGTCTTCGCATTTTGAGATGCACGTTATTTACCTCCTTTACTTGTATGTTGTGTAACGTGTCGCCTGTTATAGGAGGAAATACGGTGAGTTGATTGCCTTCGTCGCATAGGGTAGAATTAGTAGCAACATTCTTGACAAATAGTTTGCCATTCGTTGTAGCTGAAAAGAAGATCTCAGGTCCGTTGATGATGGTTGGGATAGAACGTACGTTTCTGTTAAAGATCCTGTTTGCTACTTGCCCAAACTGGTGGGTACCAAGCTGCTGCTCAGCTACTTTGGATTTAATGGACTGAGCATATAGCTCTTTTGCATTTTTATTACAATTTACGGTGGCTGCTGGCAATCCTGAAAGCCGCTTTAGTCTCAGTGCATCTATTACGTTGGTAGCTATGGGAAAAAGTGATTTCTGTGCGCGATGGCAGCAGCACATTCTGGGAGAAAAATAACTGGCAGCTTTTGGTAGGAATTTCTGGATTGTATAAATCGGTCTATTCCCACAATTGTCCATTCGATTAGGTCGGATACTATAGAGGACACCTTCTTATATATGGAATGCAGAGGTAGATTACATATAAATGTGCGGAAGCTATCCAATTTAGCCATGCACGAATGCGCAAAAGAGGTTCTTTCTCGAATTAGTTCAAAAATAACAAAACAACTCGACCTCATTTCGCCCACGCGGTTATAGACCAGTCGTTATAGTGTCAGCGTCGTTACTTTAAAACTGTACGTTGGAGTCGAGCTCTCAGATATATTTTTTTTCAATTTTTGAAGTTTTAATATTGAAACAAGAGTATTTATGCCATTTTATCGTTCGTCTTTTACATTTTTTCATCACGTTTTCTTTTCTTGTTTGTTTTTTCACCGTTTTTAAAGAAATTTCAACAACGTCCGCTGATGCTTTATTTTGCATCACGTTAGCTGTTTGTTTTTATAATGTTTAAAGCATGTTATTATGCTTGATTATTCTTTATTTTACATTTTGTTTTGATTTAATAACTGATTTGTACATTTTTGTCTAGCGAAGAAACATAAAATTACATGCGTAAAACGTATTTATTATTAAATCCAACAATTGAACTTAACTCGATGTATTGCTTCTAAAACATGGCAAACTTTTTTGATTAATATCTCTGTGTGGCTAACCGGGAAAATATTTTTACTAATAGAATAAAAGTTAATAAAGTGTATTGTCACAAGTAGAGATATATACATTTATGTAGCCAATAAACATAAAATTATGTATGAACACCCACTTGCCTATTTTTAAAATTCCGTTTGATATTTTAGTATATCTAAAAAAGAAATCCATGCTTTTCTATTTTAAGGTGATTTAATTAAACAGCTTGAAAAATTTAGTAGTAAAATACAATAACACACAAACAATAACTTTCCTTTATAAATATAATGCAAAATGATCACACCTTGTTTATCAGACAATCTTTTAATAATGTAACCATCATCTCGTATCTTGTTTTTATAAATAGAATGAAATTATTTTTCTCCTACACTTTGGACCTTTTAAGGATTAAAAATCATGACATTACATGCAAATGTAATGCGTACAAACTGTAGCACATTATCTGGGGTATGCTATAGGCCTATTACCTCTACAGTTCCTCGACAATCGTAAATTCCTATATTTTTTCCGGTGAAATTCCATTGCCAAATTCAGTTAGATTCAATGGAAGTTGCGGCATCTATTTTTACTATTAGATTCCTACTTTCCCCGCTCCCCATTTACACCACAGCGGATGCGTTCACAAAGAACAGTACGAGGAAACACCGGTTATGAATCTTGCAAGGTTGTTTATGGGTTTTTTTTTTAATTTTTAAAAATCTTTTCACCTGATTTATGCTTTCTATGTTCCCCATAATAAAATAAAAATTTAAAAAACAACACGAAAACCAAATTATTATTAGAGTTTTCTTTTTTCTTTTTTCTTTAGTTAGTGTAAGACGCAAACTGCGGGACTAACCGGTTTGTACTTCCTGTTGTAACGACTCTGACCTTGAAATCTATCTATACTTTTAATTATTAGTGTTTTCAACCAAACATTTATTTTTACACAAAGAATTAATTCTTCACTGTGTATTATTACAATGACACGATATCGTGAATTCACTTGCATAACACTTAAATTAAAACTAAAACAAATAAATTCGTTTACGATTCGAGAAAAAGATCATTTAGAATTCGAGTGTGATGCGGGACTACTAAAACTAAACCAAAACAAACTTCAATGCGGAATTGATATTTTAACTAATTCAATTTTTGTTAATTCATCACGTTTTATTTGGGGGGGGGTGCGCTTTCGCCTCATTGATTCGATTTCGAGCCCCCCTCCAACATTTTTGATAACGTTCATTTTTTAATTCTTTTTTTTTCACGATTTTTGTTTAGTAGTTCGAACATTGTTTGTTTTTATAATATGTAAACACCGTTATTACTTCGCGTTGTTTCCTTTTTACCCCCCCCCTCAACCACACACTCCTCTAAAAACCCGAGTAACGCTGATTATGCATTGCTAGTATCATAATATAATGATTTATTTTTTATAAAAAAACGTATATTTTCTTTTAAAAGCAAAACATCGAATTCAGCTCCATTGTTGGAATATTTAATATAAAAAAATGTGATTTTTCGCTAATCGCTAGATAAAAAAAATGAAAAAGAAGTTCGTTTTTTTTTTTGTAGAATGTTGCTTTATGACGACATGAAATTTGGCGAAGTATCGTATTATTGGTGTAATATTTGGCGAACATGATGGCGTATTTAAACTTTCATCCTGGCATCCTGGCTTCCTGGCGTGCTGGCGTCCCCCCGAAACATTACTTGAAGATTGTTATGTGCAATAAAAAAAACAGCGTAGGGAGAGAACAGTTAAGAAAGCCCGTCATATGTAAAGTATAAGTTTCTACATAATACCATTTTATTTAGAAACGCGTTCTTTATATAGGGAGGGGGTATTTATATTGGGAGGGGTAAACTATGATGTAATTTCTCCCTTTCAAAAAGTTTATATTTTTCTCACAGTTATACACATTTCGTTGATAATTAGATCCACTTGTATTACTGTGAAAGAAAAATAGATACTACAAATACTACTACTATTATCATTAATACAAATAATATTAATAATAATGATAATATTTATATTATTACTACTACTAATAGTACTACTACTACTAGCACTACTACTACTACTACTACTACTACTACTAATAATAATAATAATAATAATAATAATAATAATAATAACAGTGGCAAATACATACATCTCTTTAGCTAACTCACTTCCCCAGAATGGGATTCTATATTTTTAAATCTGGCTAAAAGAAAAAAAATATTTTAGGATTCCGCGTAGGAAAACCGTCTCGCACATAATACTCCCTTTTGGCCATTTCTTCCTTAATTGCTCAAAACTCGAGAATTAAACAAAATACTCGTGCCGCATAACATTTTCGATCAATTCTTAACCTTTATGTATGTGTTTCTACCAACGCCTCTTTAATTTTCAATTTCCGCCGGAGTTATTGGACAGCCATTGTTTAATTTCTAACTCAGAGAAGAGACAATATGTGTGTCTTGAACCAAATCACAATTTAAAATAAGTTTAAACACAAATGAAGTTATTCAGGTAAGCTAAAATAGTCTTGATTTGATAATATTTTTTCGTTGAGTATCTGTTTTTTATTTCCTTTCTGTTTCTGTTAATTACAGTGATAACTGTATCGATCTCATTTTTATTTTTGAAGTAAGTGTATTAGTTTTAATCTTGATATAAGTTTCCTTTTTATTAAGAAAATATTCAGACTATTTTCTCTTTATGTATCTCATCAAAGATTCTGATGAACTCATCTGAGGTGTTCATCTATATTTTTCATGAAGTACCATGAAACGTTAATTATTTCGGAAGAAGCCGATGACAGATACTTCCAATATATAGCTGGCACCAACGAAATTTAAAACCCCCGTTCAAAGCATGCGCAATCATTTTAATAATCAAGTCAACTCCGTCGGATGGTAGCATATAAGATTTAGAGTATAGATGCGAAAAGTTTACAATGGGATTATACAAGTTATCTCTCGATAAATGACAAATAAATGCAATAAATTAAACTCTGTGAATCAATATTAAATATATAAATGAGATTAATACACCATTCTATGGCGCTGTTCAATCTTAAGTTGTAAATGAACAACTTCTAATAAAAAAGACACACAATTGCTGCTTGTTTCATGTTTTATTTAAATATATATATATATATATATATATATATATATATATATATATATATATATATATATATATATATATATTAAAAGATTCGATTTGGAATCGAAACTTAGGCTATAATTTTTCCAATTCCGATATCTCCGAAAGCTCCGATGTTTGCGATTCCTGATTCCAACCGTAATATATATATATATATATATATATATATATATATATATATATGTGTGTGTGTGTGTGTGTGTGTGTGTGTGTGTGTGAGTGTGTATATATGTATATATATATATATATATATATATATATATATATATAGAGAGAGAGAGAGACATATACAAATAGATAAATATAGATGGGTAGATAGATTGATACTGCTGAAATTATTTACGCCAATATCCACCATTAGAAAACAATTAATATCGCCCTAATTAAACCGAATGCATAAAGAAAACCATATAACTGACGATATATTCTATACAGAAACATACCATCTGTTGCCAACGTCACTGAAACCGCTTTCACACAAGATCACCGATCCATGAGGGATTATTTATCCACACGAACTAAACCTGCAGTAACAGTTGACTTGTTAGACCAGACGCGAGAGAGAGAGAGTAACTCCCAAATATGTATTTGTCTTATTTTTCTCTTTATTATTTTATGGGTGTATATTTATTACATCATCGCAGGATAAATGACCATTTGTGTAAGGGTATTACTCTATCGTAACTTATTTAGTTTTTACGATTGTATGCGTAGTACGTTATCTTAAATATATTCGAATATTTCGGATATAATATATACATATGTGCATATTATGTTTTATTTTTGAAAAAGCAGTATTTATATCTCTCTCATCTTTTTGGTGATTGTTTCAAAGTTGAAAAATATTTTACATCAAACTTCCAATTCAGATCGGAAATGTAATACTAATAAGCCTGTCTGAAATAATCCTGTAGCCTTTTTTACGTGGAGGGTGAGAAGCGATATGAATTATCATTCAAAAGAAAACAATATTTAGAATTGCTTCTTTGACACAAAGTTATAAACTTCGCCTACCGCATCTTTTCCTTTATAAAATACAGTACTTCTAGGCAAGGCATATCTTTTCCCTTTTTGATAATTTTCTTTGGCAATATAGAAACAATTGTTATGTGTCTATATGTTTTCTAACTTTCTCCCTAATATTCAACCAATTTTTCAGACTTAACTTCTGGTCCTCGTCTGGATATTTAGATTAACACATATTTTTCCTATCCTTTTGTAAAATAATTCAAAGAAAAGTAAAAAGATGGTCTGTATAAGAAATAAAATCAGTCTGTTGAAATCCTGGTAATTCTCATTGACTATAATGGAGCTTTTCGTGGTGATAGGTTAAACAATTAAAGATGGTTATGCTCCTGAAGTTCAACTTTTCACTACCGAATTTTTGCCTTCTTTTTTTTTAGATGAACTTATAATGTTAGTGAAATTCACCTTCATTTTTTAATATTCAATATTTATCAATTAAATGCTAAACGATTTTTTGCTAAGGACATATTTCTAGTTTTAGAAATTGCTCTTACCTAAACATTATTCTTACCTCTCATAAACACATAGAGAATAGACGATTTACTAGTTTTGAATTTTCAGCAGTTTTATAACTGTCAGCTACTCAACCTTGACATCTGTCCTCATTTGCTATAATCAATTATTTAAGAACAAATGGGAGCGACAGTGGAAATAAAGTGTAGCTAAAAATGATTAACCTTGTTATTATTATATTCTTTTTCCTATGCCCTTAATAGGGACGCTGGAGTTAAATGTTATCCACGTGATGAAAAAAGACACAAAACAACAGCGGTAGTCTTTGAAGCAGGTGTAAAATATTAGCGAGCCCTAAAGATATTTGTTGACTGGGGTCTAGACTCTGCAATAGTTTCTTGTAGGATCTACCGATATCGTATTAGGGGAGATTTACGCCTTTACTTTCTTCAATGTTTTCCAAATATAACTTTTTAAACAACTCTACTGATCTCTTCTCCAAATCTGGCAATCACTACAGAATGTCACATCACTTAAACCGAAGTGTAAACCTCACACAATATCTTATAGGAAAGATGCATGTTGTGCATCTCGCCTATCAATTTGTAAAATTAGAGACCTATTGCCCCCGAGATGTCATTAGGCAACATTGAAAATCCTCTCTCTCTCTCTCTCTCTCTATTCTTACACTTGAGAGGCATCATTCATGTCTCTGGTGAGTTTAATGTTCGGAATTACGTGAACATTCTCGGGTAATTCCCAATTGCTTTCCTGATCCCATGGGGTTGGTCGATGAGGAAACCCAAAACAAGGAAATATAGATTCAACTAGCGGACTTGGGATTATTAATAACATATTGATACTGATATTGTCTTGCCAACCAATGTCTTCTCGGCGCAAGACTTATGTCGATGGAAAATTACTTGGATGAGCGGTTGTTACTGTACCAATCAGAACAGAGGAGATGTTATGCAGCAATCAACGATTGACTTGAATTGTTACAAGAACAGAATCCTGTTATTGTAAGTGAGTACATATGAAATAGGATAGTCAAGGATTCGAACTGGCGAAGCTAGATTGTAATTGAGAATTCCAATCATCAGTTAAAAGAAATACAAAATGTTATTGAAAATAAGGAATGTGGAATTGCCATTGTTTAGCCCACACAAAATAGTTAGATACGTGTTTATTGAAAAAGGAATGTAATGATGAAATTAGTTTCTGTTATAAAAATGAAAATTTAAATAAGGAACTTAAAAACGGACAATGAAAAATGTTATTTGTAAAGTGGGTTACGAACATTAGGTTAGAAGGTCGGCTTTGTAAGAAACACGTGAATAACAATGCATGCTTAAACACGGAGGCATGTCATGGCATGTGTTCTGAGAGACACATGCTCGGTCATGCAATGACGTCATGAGTTATGAATTTAGTTAGATAAGTGAGAATCAGGATCAGTTGGGGAGAAGAAGAGAGAGGAGTCAGATCAGGGAAGCAGAGAAGTTCAGACAGATTCTTGGTTAGAGTCAAGGCACCTTCTGGGAAGCGGGAGGTTTAGAAATAACCATGTAACAACTTTGAATCCCAGAAATACAAAATAATTTTCGACCGGTCGAAGAATAAATGATCATCATGTTTTTTTTCTATAACAGCCGTCTTTATATGTTCATCATTACAATGAGAAAGATAACCTGTTTATATTATATGCACCACTGTCAAAACGTAAATATCAAACTCACTCTCGGTCTATCTATCAAGATATGCAAAATCTCCTTCTATTTTAATTACAGGCTCGTATATTATATAGCATATTGGAGACATAAACAGGATAAATATAAAGAGAGAGACAGTTCTGTATATATATATATATATATATATATATATATATATATATATATATATACAAACATGAACATCATAAGACAATATGAACACTCACAATGAATATATAATAGCTAACATCTTACAACACTCAACACATTAACACTCTTAAGACTGTTTCTATCACTCTAAGACTCTTACAATATGAAGAACAACAAATATATAAGTCATCATCTAAATAAGAACAACGAAACATAATCACATATTTGGTACCTTTTAATAATAACACCTCTTACATACCAGAATGGATCTCAAAGCTTCAGTACTCAACACGTTATTTTCCTATATAAGCGATTTGGAACAGATCACAATTGAATTTGAGTTTTAAAAAAGTGATCTCACAGATAGACACGTCTCAAGCGGATGGAGCCTGGAATGAGTCCCCTGACGGCGGAGTTATATACCAACGTTCGGTATCACTGTAATCTCTTCTCACTTTGGCGAGCCGGAAGGCCCGTCGTTGAGTACGTTTGCTATTTTTTGATTCTTACACAAAAAAATAGGTCCGTTGTGGATTAAAATCTCTCCTGCAAGAAACAATTCACATCATTGACGCTATCGTTGACCGTAGCCTCCTTCATACTCCGTAAAAGTGGATTGATGGGGATAATATTGAAAAGTAAGAAAGGACAACTCAGTTATTATTTACTTTTGTTTATGCCATCACTATCAATATTAACGGTGCGTGAAAAGTTTTTTTTTTCTCCGAACGGATTATTTGCGTCACGTCTATAATTATCACTTTTTGTATTATTGCATTATAACAGACTTTGCAATTAGGCAATTTACCTGTTAATATATGCTGTAGTTGAAGAAACTTATCACCGTCTTCATTGACGTTTTTCTTACGGAGTGATGTGACTTTGTTTGCAGTAGCTAAAGTCCGAGTGACGGTACACGGAAATTAACTAAATCACAACGCGGGGCGTGTGCCGTTATCTTGGACTCAAGGAGATTAATTACGCCCTTGGACCCTTGGAAAATAGAGTGAAGATAACTAAAGCGATTTACCAACCCTGCAACCGTGTAGACGATCAAGACTAAACTTTTGTGTTGGGGAAGTTGTTCTGGGTGACCAGAATATCCGTTGAACTTTCTTGAGCCTTCCGTGCTTGGAAACACCTAAGACAAATCTATATACCGGCGAACCACCCTACGTTGGTATTTCAACAGATTATACATAGCAGTTTCTACTGATCTGTGCTCATACATATTTAGATATCCGCTAAGATCTTACTGTCATTCATTTGTCTCGACTATGATCGAAGCAAATTGTAAACCAATCTCTGATTTCCCTTGATATCATACACTGAATTTGAGCCATAAAAAAACACTATAACCTATATGTTTCAACTGCCAAAGAGAATCCCAAAATAGAACATCCCGAGAGATATATCACAAATAAAAAATCGACATGTATTATCCAATTCTCTTGAGTGCGCTGAATTTGCTGAAGTTCTCCTGCTATGTTTATCCATAATGTAATTTGAATTCAACTTACCTTTTGGACGATTAGTTTCACCAGTAATGCTAGTTAATTTCCGTTTAAATCTTCATATAATAGTGTCCATATTTCATTTTATTATAATTTCCTCAAAAATCTGGGAACTGTTTCGGACTCCTACATGTCTTGCATCTTTCAAGAATGTCGAGAACTGGCTTTGCGTTCTTACACCCATTCAAGAGAATTCAATGCAACAACTGACACAACAATTGAAACATGTTGCTATCTTACTCTACATCATACTAAAACTAGGAAATGGTTTGAAAAAAGGGAAGATTTAAATTTGGAAGTCATTCTCCATTCCTTTTATAAAGACATAGTAAGTTTTCATGACAAATCGATAAATCTAAGATTTTTTATTCATGTTTTCCGGGTCGATCGTTCACATGAAATGGTTGTCAAAGATGTTGAAACATCGTTATACATATTTATACTTACACATCACCCTCAGATTTACTGAATTCATAATGTTTTTTTAAAAGTTGTTCACTCTTCCTGCTCCTCATCCTCATCCAACTTTGGGAACTTGTTCATATTGTCAGAGTTGCTATCTTAGTCACCTACGCTAGTACGTCCATGCCTTCTGTTGGTACACCTTAGAGTATTGCATCCTTCCAATCAGTTTCAGTGAATCATCTAAATAAGGTCTAGTGCAAGAATGTTTACTGTCATCACTGGAACAAGTTTTTCCCATTCTACCTTCCATCCCGCTCAGTAATATTTAATCACTACATCGCATCGATTAAATAACGTTGTAGTAAGTGCGCAGAGAATGAAATCCACATGCAGAGGCGATGAGAGGGAGTCGTTCTGGTGTGACGAACATCTTTACATTTGCAATTTTTTTTTTATAACACATTGTATCTACTAGAGGTTTGTGAGTTCTTCTGATCGCTATTTTCCAGTGTTGTCATAGCCTTGGAACCATTGATTTTTCAGAACATCCTGCGTTTATTTGGTCCAGATAATACTTTTGAACAGACTTTCATTGTCTTTTCTCCTTTGATTAGTTGCTGGAACCCTGACCTATTTCCAATCCCGAACCCCCTGGACACTGAATCATATCCTGTAAAGGCATGCACAAACAATAGGTCATTACACACTGTTTTACTGAACCTGTTTGAGAACTTAGATATTACAGACGTAGAAGTTCCACACACACACACACACACACACACACACACACACGCACCCACACACATATATATATATATATATATATATATATATATATATATATATATATATATATATATATATATATATACATGTTCATTCAGTGTAAACGGAGATAGACAGCGAAAGGTAGTGGTATAATAATTATCGCGATTGATCTGAGGTAGAATCGTGTAAGTCTAGCCATTTGTTTTTAGTCATTTTTTTACAGTTAACCCTCCATCTATTTATGATGGTCATATATCTAAATATACGTTCATCTTTACATTCATTAATCATTACTCATCTGATAAGATATCCGCCCATATATATTGTCTTTTCCTGAGTATTTATTTGTTATTCATCTTCCAGTTTAAATATGGTTTGAGGTAAACTCTTATAAACAAAAGTATATCATTTCAAAATTAGTAAAATTATATACTATTAAAACATTTAATAAGACGTTTTACACTTGTTGCAGAATATGAGCTTCCAGTGCCGCGTGTCGCTCTAATGTCACGATATATGGTCAATATCTTCCGATCTATCTAAAACTAAAATAAGTTACCCTAGTAGAGATTTTTTCCTCGAACTGTTAATTTGTTGATTTTCCGTCATCGCCCTTCAAGCTCAGTATGTTTCACCTATTAGGCATTAAATTCGTATCGTCGAATTTAATATATGGTCATGAGTTTGTAAAATTACATGGAATGTCTTGTTCGGAATGAAAATAAATGATTTATGGCGCCTAGGTATTTACTTATTGTTCCAGACCCGTGCTAGAGGTCATAAATTAAAGAAACCAAAAGTAGTGTAGGGTGTATAAAATATAATATGTATTTATCATAAAGAATACAGGAACAACTGAAGTAGTATGAGAGAAACGTGTTCCTAACTTACGATTAAACATGGTATGGATGTCTCCATTAAGTCTCTTGAACCGGAGGTATTCCTAGGACGGGTTGAATCCACATAGTTTTCAAATAGGGGTGATTTGTGTTCCACCACACTTATCAAACGCGCCTTATAAATATTAAGTGAAGATAGTGATATATTGATTGATTTTTAGCATAAGCACCATCGTATTCCTAAACGGTAAATGATGATATCTATTCTATTTCTAATCCTATAAAATGGCGTTCGTACAGAAGATCACTTAAGTCGCAACGTTTTCATAAATTTCATGGAAAATGCCTATTAATATACCAGCGGGATCAGATGTTTCCCTTTAAAACACTGATTATCAGAATTGGTCCTACAGTGTAAAAGAAAGTGGGCAAACACCGACATAATTTAATCTAAACTCGGGAAATAATACTAAAAAACAAAACTAGTATAACCTTCAGCGTTTCTGTTTTATAAACAGCCAGTTTCAATGCGTCGTCAGGATGCTTATATATAGAGATAAAACGTGGCTTTGCACACAAATTTAAAACAAAACTAGATGTAAATACTTACTAGAATACTTACTGCAACAATTACACACCGGTTGTAATTAGATCACGTGTAATACACGTTAGCTCTTGCTAGTACTTATTCACTGTCTAATTTAGTGTACATTAAGCTTATGATGGCATCGTCTCCAGTTGTCTTTTCTTTTCCACTGCCACAGAAATCAAACGGTGCCGACTAAGTCAACATTTGTTTTATAATTACACGTGAAAGTACGGAAGGTATCAATTGTCTCTCGAGGCCGGACTGAGACCAGGTTGAAAATAATTTTTGGTAAATTGGGATTATAATTAGATATTGATCATCAGAGTTTAATGCCGTTAATGTAATATAAAAAAGTACATATACTAGTAATTCAAATGAGATATTTTTATTAAAATCATATTATAAAAAAAATAGCATGTAATATAAATAGCAGCATAATGCACATAGCATTATAAAAACACACACATATATATATATATATATATATATATATATATATATATATATATATACATAAAGGTGAATGATAATAAAGAAGACGAGGTCAGTTTCTGAATCACTACTTTATTTTCACATTACAAATATTTTCAATATTCTCGTGTCTTTTTTGTACAATAGATATTCATTTAGTTCGATGAGGTTGATTGAGAGCGGTAGTGAAATGTATTCTTTCTTACATTCATTGATTATTCAATGAAGTAACTGACAATTAATGGTAAATCAGCATTTGCACTGGGTATTTTGGATCTGCCTTTTCCTCTGGTCACGAAAATGGTCATAGTAAAGGGAACAAAAATTTAGCATTTTTCAGGTAATTTCGAAATGCTCGAGGAAATAATGTAGGAAAATGGCCAGAAAGAGATCATAGCGAGTTTTTTTTGTTTCTTGTGTATTCCATGTTAAATAAAAAAGGTCTATTTATTTTATATA